>NC_135497.1:151487466-151787466 GCF_052857255.1 Amblyomma americanum | reverse complement strand
CCAGCTCAGGTCAGGCATGTTAAAATACACGATAAAAGCCAGTAGTTTAATAGAAACATTTTAAATGTCAAGTAATAATGTCTCGATTCTTGCTGTGCCAAAGCTAATAAAAGGCTTGGAATAGCTTTAGGTATGCAGTTGCTCTGGTACTCATTAATAATTTAAATGAAAAAAAAACACTGACAAAATCACTCTTTTCCCTTTGCTTTTAAATATGGTCACACTGCACTGCTGCCACATCTATAGCTCACATTAAAGTACATACATGGTCTAGAAACGAAGCAGGAAAGTACCATACTTTGTCAACAACGAATTGCACCTTTGATAGGATGATACATGAGGTTTAATGGCCTTAACTCTTTCCTTCCCGAGAGGAAAAAGAGTGTTTCCTGTACGTTTCAGTAGCTTTTTTTTTCTGCAAAAATTATTGCATTTGAAATTTAATGCAATACACGAAAACAAAGCTAAATAATATTTTTAGGCATATAAAATTTAATAACAAATTGTGCTTTGCAACAGAAAATTTTATTGCCAAAAACAAGATTTTAGGTAAAAATTGAACAAAACTTGTAACGACATGCTTGCATCTAAAAAGAAAAAAATGTTAAGAATTTTCTGAAATATACAACAAGTTTTGTATTCTATTGGCCAGTACCTATGAAAAAAAAATCAAAATTCTGTCTTGAATAGTATTCTTGCTCCAAAATATTAACTGGAAACCCTATAGCTGGGCACCAGAGCACGGCTGCTTCTGTTCCAGGCTGGTTTCCGTCATCGCTGAGAGCTGAATCCCAATGAAAAGGCAGTGCCTCCAAACTCTCTGCTGCTTGGGCCATCGATAAAATTAATCGCAGACAAAGTGGAGTCTTGAGATTTGCGACATTTTAGAGCACGTGTCGCACATTCAGAGGTTGCCAAGCGACTTTGACGCTACTGAGTCTTCGGAGTATGTTAAAAAAATGCCGTCTCGAGGGAAACAAGAAAGAAAAACGACAACTACATCGGACACAATACTTCGGTTCTTTGACTACAAGCTAGACCCACCACACGGTTGTAAGCAACTTGAAATGTTATAAAATCGGAAGGCGAAATAATCGTTAGCGGGCTAATGATGCTCAATGGGCGTGGTACAGAAAGAGTTAAGCTGCGCATGGCATATGCGAGACACCTCTTGCATTACCTCTGACATGGTGACAATTGAGTGACAACTGTGATTGCAATATGGAGCAGTCTAAGCATGAATGCAAAATGTAATCTGAATTTTAAACCTTGATCCTAGATTAACCGACAAAAGTGTGCAAATGAAAGTTTACAAAGGATACCTTTATACCGCAATTAATTCATGGCAAGCATTTTCCCATGTCTGCATAACAGTCGCATACAGCTGCACCAATACAGATGAGCTTTGGTGATCGGTATGCATTAAGTACCGGACATGGTGTGTTCACTGCTTCTTTGTGCCACAGTGCTGAGAAAGTGGCATACCTTCAGGCAGTTGCAGGCCTTCACCTTCCGTGCTGGCTGTTGAGTTTGCTGTGCTGGGGCTAGAAAGCTGGGCAGGAACAGCCAGGAAGCCGCGCTTGTGGTCTGACATATGGTTAGTGTAATTTTCCTTGCTCACTGAACGAAAGCTGCACAATGAGCATGCATATAGTCCATCCAGGCCAGGGTGCTTGTTTTTCATGTGCATCTTGTATGAGATGGCCTAGAAATCACAGAAAAGTTTCTGCACGAGTCCTGTTGGGCAGATTTCGGCCACTTAATGCCATAACAATGGCAGCACAAATCAGTAAAGAACCAACAAAAGCCTATCAAGGAAATCACCAAAACAAAGAATAAGAAGCACAGCACTTGCTTAACACTATAATAAGTTTAAAAGGCAACTTCAGGGATTACTTAAGATTCATACATTTTCATGAAATGCTTATGCCAAGCTCTCCTTCCTGTCCTGAAAAATTCCACCAAATTACATGGCTGTGTGGCACAAATTTCTACTAAAGCTGGCTGTTTCAAGGTCCTTCATTTCAGGCGATATTTAGGCTAATACCCATTTGGTAAGTCACAATCATTACTTGCATGTTGATGCTCCGTCCCTGCTTTGCAAATAAATATATCAGGCTTGTTTCCAGTGATCTGACAGATCAAGGAAAGGGTTATTGCTTGCAGTAGCTAGTTTAGAGATTAACGTGTGCAAGAGCTTTGGTGGAAATGCTTGCGATGTCATCACTGTATCATATGAAGCAATGCCACCTACCACAGCGTCGAATTTCAGTTTGGTTAAAAGGTAGAAGTGCGCGAATAAGACAAGAACAGGAGACAAGGAATGAAAATGACACCACGGTTTGCTGTCTTTGTGGATTTAAAACATTTCCTCAGTACTGTTGCAACAAGACTATAAAGAATACAAAGTGACCGTCAGTTCAAGATACTGAAAAGCCCCTGACAGAAACAGAAATACGAAACTTAGAAGTTTCTAATCTCTCTTTTATAACTCAGGATATCAGAACTGTTACTGATAGCCCAGGCAAATAGTACGAAATTTTCGTGCACTTTCTGCTTTTACAAACAGGCTTTTTTCCATAGGTGCCACCAGTTGGCACCTGGCGACTGTGGTGATTAGGGCAGTATGATAGGACATTTTAATACGAGTGCAAGACATGGAACCTCACATGTACTTTTCTCTCTCTCTTTCCCTCTGTGCTTAAAAAGGAACTTCATCTGCTTATGAGAATTAGTCTGCAATACCCAGCTTTCCTGTACATGTTATGGCAATCTGAAAAGAATTAGTACTAAATTTAGAAAAGAAAACATTAGACAGTCAAACCTGTAAATAAGATTGAAGCCTCCAACTAGGACTCTTCAATATGGCTACCTTTATTCCCCCCCCCCCCCCCCTTTTTTCAACATGAAAAACTGGCAGCTTACTAGAGCACATTCCTATGTAGGCTACAAGCCACTCAATAAATAAGCAGCCAAACAGAAATAGTTAAAAAGTTAACTATTCAATATCAGTTAACCAGCCTATAACCAGTTAACCAGTTTGATTCTGTTGCCTCAAAAAACAAACACAACACATGCACACAGTCATGCTAGCTTCCTCAAATGTAAGCGTGGGTCCTGGGCTTGCTGGGGCCATTCTACCCGAGCGAAACTGGAAATCGATCTTTGCGGCTTCGAGGCCGGTCGCCCTTGGTCACAAAAAAATAAAGGAGAGACCTTTCAAAAAAAAAAAAAAAACACTCACTAACAGGTGGACTTTTGTGCAGCGACAGGTTCCTTTCCCTTTTCCTCCAGTCTTGTCTGCAGTGATACAGAAGCCCCAGAGTAAAGTACAATGAAGAAAGAAGGCCAAAGCTCACCTGTATGCAGGCGTAGGGGCAGTGGGGGCACTTGTAGGGCTTAGTGCCCGAGTGGCGCATCTTGTGCCTGCGCAGAGAGTTGTGGTCTCCTGTGCGGTACTCGCATAAGTTGCATGCAAACGGCTTCTCCCCCGTGTGCTGGCGCAGGTGCAGCTGCAGCATGGCTTTGCGGGCAGACATGTGGCCGCAGAACGAGCACACGTACGGTTTCACCTGCAATTAGCCGTACTGTCTTACACCGTTGACACAAGCTATCATAACATGACAAGAGTGCTATAAATTTTGAAGGGTAAAATTTGTTAGCACTTACGTATGAAGATGTGTGAAGAAAAGAGCTCGTCACAACATCATGTTTATTTCCCAAATGAGAAGCTTAATGAACAAACAAGAGTGGCTAAGGCAACACGAATTTCAGTTCCGGTAATGCATAAAACACTGACTGTTGGAGTGGTTGGCGTTGCACTCTTTTAGAGCATGAACAAGTGCATACAGATAAGGAAATAGAAAAGAGCTAGAAAAAAAGATCTAGCAAGGGAGACAAAAAATTGACTGATTATTACGGTACTCCCTAATGCGAAATTTGAGCAGAGCATGATTTTGAGATATACTGAGGCAGAAAACTTTGACAATGCTGAAGTTACCTTTAAAGGGACCCAGAAAGGGGCTCTCAGTAAAGTTGCGACATGTCTGGGATGCTAAAAGACGCCGCTTCATAATTATCCTCCAGGAAGAACTATTTTAATGCCTTTCGTGGAAGCTGTGTTATATGCAGACAAAATTTGGACTTCCGCGCCTTCACACCTTCTCCTCTCCTCTCGCATGCTCCTCCACCGGCCCAACGTACTCAGCCCCTCCCCTACCTCCGCCGGCTGCGGCAAGCGCGGAGTGGCCGCGGCGCACGACATGTGAAAGAATGTGGTGCTGTGAACCAATGATAACCCCCGGCTGCTGGCGTCACTTGCACGAGGTGACGTCATATGCCAGGTTTTCACGCGACAGCCCGGCCCCGTACGTCACCGCGAGGTGCGAAAGCGGGAATTTTTAAAAACGTATTGTAAATTTTCCGGTCGCTTTTGAGGTCTAGTACGCGGCATGGACGCTCGGTGGCCTGTACTTTACTTCGTGCAAGCATTTTAAAGCCAAGCTCGAACACCCCTTTCTGTGGCCTTTTAAAAGTACAATTCAAAGCCGCTCTGTTGCACAAGGCCTCTATACCACTGCACTGAACCAACACTCCTTAGGGGTGTAGAGCAGCGGGGTGCAACCCCTACCCGGTTGTGGCACCCTCTCCCACATTTCCAACTCCCTGCGAGAATGCAATGTGCTTGTCTCATTGCTTCAAGGAGGAACGCTGAAGCCACAAAGGACTGGTTCAAAGGATTCAAAGCAGCAAGTGTACGTTCCCATGGTAAACAGCAGGGCTCCGCAAACGGGCTCCACAGATGCCCATGCATGTGCTGGTTGATGGTTCGACTACTGATTCACGATTGACTCAAGTTGCAACTAGCAGTTTTGTGGTAAATCTTACGCTGATTCGAACATAATCAGCCACACACCTGTGTCACAATTAAGGGGCCAACAATCTTTGAGCAAGGAATTGCCTCACTTTGGCAAGGCAGTGCGTCGTTTTTCACAAACCCTCCAATGTGTGCCGCCAGAAATACAGGGATTGTGTGGGTATCCCTGCAACCACCCCAGTCGCTACTCAGTTGCATGTGCACAGGTGGTTGCGGCGTATGTTGTAAGCATGACGGCTATCAGTAAACGCATTTAGGAAGTTATTATGCAACAGCCGGTGCAAACTTAGCACGGCCCTTCTCGCCTGCCCCCACCGTACCTTCTTCCTCCACTTTCCACCTTTCTCTCTCCCACCGCTGCCCCCTCCTCAGCCTTTTCACTCTTGCTATCACTTTGTTATCACCCTACTTTCATCCTTCGCCATGCTCCTTGTTTTGCTATTGCTCTACTGGTTACACCGACAACGAGAACACTGTGCAGGCCAGAAACAGGCGCCTGAGAGCTGCGCTCTGAAAAGTGCTCATGGTGTCTTTTCTACTTCCATCCTTGTCTGCATGCACCTGCTCATGCTCTAAAATAATGCATAAAACTTCCCAGTTAAAAAAAAACAGCAGAAAACCAACAGTAAACTCAAAGCCACACATCCTGTTATGAAGGTGGCTGTCTGGCATAGACAGGGAAAGAGAAAAAAGGGAACATGCTTCAAATTATAGCTATCTTCAGGCCCTAGTGCATTACTATACCATTCTATTAGGTGAAGCCTAGAAGACCGGGCAGCATTTATTGCGAATGGCACGTGCTTGTCATTGTGATAGGGTCTTTCTGGCAGCACATGTCAAGGTCATGCATGAATCGCTGCCAAACTGATTTGTCAGAAGTGAATTCCTGTAGCAAGTAAACTACCAGAAGGACAGGAGAACACTGAACCTTAAATCCACCTTAGTTCTCTATCAAACAATTTCTTGACCCTGCTCTAGGGCTATTAAGGCACGGGTTTTATGCTATCGTGGCCCCTGGCCATTTTTCACAATGTTTGCGTGATTGCTGTGGTTCTCCCACTTATGATAGAAAGACAATTTTTAGTTAATTAGAAAGATAAATGTCTTTACATTTCAATGGCATGCTTTGTTCATACAGTCAAGCCCGATTATATCGAACTTAGTTAGATGGAATAATTCTTCGCATTGAATAATTTCTGAGCACTGTAAAGCTACAGTGTGAATGCACAGGGAAAATGTGCGCCGATATCGTAGAAAAATTAGCCATCGCACCCGACGGATCGAACTCTGGGCGACACTGGGTGACTCAAAAAGCTTGCTTTCCCTCAACACATGTCCAAGGGTTACCTTCCCTGCAAGTCCGATCGAACTTTGTACAACACCCACTGACTCAAGAACCTGGGTTTCCTGCAGCACATCTACGGAGGTTAGCTTTCCCGTATGAGCGGGCGGGTACTACGGAGCTACATGATTTCGTATTTTTGTTGTTGTTTTAGTGCGCACACAATGGCAGCAGCAAAATGGCAGAACTTTCCCCTTTTTTATGAATTTGGTAACTAAGAAGAGAGTCGAACAGAGGTGAAAAAAATCTGAAGTTGCTGCAGCATACAAGGTTGCTAGCGGCACTTTGAGTACCATTTTGAAGAAAAAGGCTGACTTTCGGGATAAAGCAGAGAAAAGACCCGTGCTTGAGACGCCAGATATGTGCTCACAGTTGCGCATGAAGATGTTGAGGCAGCCGTGTGCAAATAATTCCCAGGTGTTCGATAATGAAATGCTCCAATTTCTGGCACCATTACTGACCAGAAAGCAAAACAAGGTTGCTTTTGTTCTCAAAGGACCTGACTTTCGCGCTGGCTCCGGTTGGCTGCAGCGCTTTTTAAAGAACGCCACCAAATTGTTGGCAAGGCAATCGCTGGTGAGAACCGTGCCGTGGACGTCAATGCTGTGAACAGGTTGATTGAAGAAACTTGGGGCAAGAGCAAGGTACCAACCCCATGATATTTTCAACTCAGATGAAACAGCTTTATTTTGGCAGATGCTTCCGAACAAGACGCTGGCCTGTCGTGACAAGTCCTACAGTGGAAAACTTAACAAGGCTAGAATATTGGTGTTGCTTGCCACCAACATAGCTGGATCGACGAAGCTTCGATCACTCGTGATAAGAAAAGTAAGTTTCCACGATGCTTACAGGACGCACTTTCAGTTCTGGTCACCTACTGGTTCAGCAAAGAGCGTGGACAATCTGCAAACTTTTTGTTAAGCGGCTGAAGTCTTGGAATGATGACCTGGCAGACCAAGGTCGCAATGTCTGCCCCCCTCGTAGACAACTGCTGCACCCACAGCCGCAGTGCCAGTTTCAGCAACACTGAACTTCACTTTCTGCCTCCGAATGCTATGCCTGTTCTTCAACCTTTGAAACAAAGGAAAACCCATGTGGTGAAGGCTGGTTATAGAAAATGTTCAACTGAGAGGCTCCTACAAAACGCAGGGACTGGAAGAGACCTAAAAATTGACCTCCTAGGCTTTTCATCTGTGCTGAGTGGGTTGTGGAATAATGTCAAAAACAAAACTATACAGAACTGCTCCCCACATTCTGATCTCTGCTTTCCCAACGAAGATGGAGCAAATTCTTTGATCAGTGCGTTCGACGAAGCCATCGCTAGTCTCGACGATTTGTGGAAGCAGTTGTCTGAATTTCCTGATGGAATTTGTGATGGGGCAGTCACGGGTGACTTTGTCTCCGCAGACAATGACATTAAAACTGCCGGGGAGCTTGCGGACGAAGACCTCATTGCTGACGTAATCTGTGCGCAGTAAGTGTTATCACAGAATAATACATTTTCTTTCCATCTTAATATGTTTGTATGTTGATAAATTTACTGCTACTTTTACGTCAAATCACGTTATATTAAACTCATAGGCGTTTTTTGCGAGTTCGATATATGCGGGTTCGACTGTTGCAATCATTGTTGGTACGAGTGTAGTGAGAAAAAAAGGTAGTGCATAAAACAATGTTTTTGTTCGACTTGCCTGCTTGCAGGGTGCATTTGGGAAAAACTACTGCACCTAAAAGAGGGCTACCCTGCAACATTTAAGTGAAATTCGACCTCAGAATGTTGAGAGCAGTTTTTGGCTCCAGTGGGTAGTTATTAAGAGCCGGCGCTCTAAAAGAGACCAAAAATGACCAAAATTATGCTTATTAGCGGCTCAATGGCTTGGCATCTAATAGACAAATCATGCATAATTGGCACATTTATGGGATATGCATATTTCATGAAGTCATCGCCACATCGATGAAGCGTCATCACCACAATGCGACCCAGAGCAATCGTACAGTATTGCAGACCTCTGTGGGGAGCGTTTTCACAATGATGATCAACTTTGAACAACAAAAACTAAAGAAATACTAAGTGCCACTCACAGAAATTTTACACACTTAGCAAAATACGTACATCCCAAAAATGTGCCAAACATGCGTCACTTCTGTCATTTTCGGTCTTTTTTACAATGCAGTTTCATTCTCTATGCAGCCAGGATCATAAATGCTCAGCTCATAATTGCTAACTTAACTTAATAACTTAGCATAAATGGTTAGTTCATAAATTTTAATGGCACAAGCTTAAAGAAATTTTGAATGCAGAGGACGGAACTGAGAATGACTGCATGGTGTATTATGGTGGTGCGTTTCTGTTGAAGATGTCCGTTGCAATCAGACTGTTACTGAAAACAGTCACATGGTCACACCTTACATGGGTGGGAGGACCTTCGTTCTCTACGTCCTTGGTATCCATCTTACGGGACCAGTCAGAGGCCATGCTGCAATAAACTGTGCACCTTTTATGCTGTATCTTGTGGTAAGAGGGACCACATTTATTTACAGGTTGAGAGGCAGGCGCCTCCCAAGCCGCATTCGCTGACACTGGTAGCCTGGCGTGTTCTACTGTGCACATGCTTGCCATCGCCTGTTCCTCGTCTCTGTGAGCCTAAGCGGTAGTGCTACAGAGCAGAGGCCCCCTCCCAGAACTCAGGTTGAGAAAACGAAAAAGAGAAAAATGAGCAGCACAGGGCAAAGGGGGACACAGCAGCACTTGGTGCAGAATAAGTCCGTGTCCAGGTCATAGCCATGTTCTTAGATGAGAGGGGAGGTGAATAGCACTTCAGGAAGTCGCGGCAGGGAGAAACATAAGGGGAAAGCAGGCAGGACGGTGGAGCCAGCTGGTGAGGCATGCGCCATTGCTCTGCTGGTGGCAAAAGCAGAAAAACAAATGGCGCTGCACTGCAAGCGCACTGAACAGCTGCTTGACCACTTGCTTAAGACAGCAGTTGCTTGACCACAGGGGGAACCTTTGGGCACCATTGCACCGTAGCACCGTAGGCACCATTGGTGTGGTGAATGTTGCTGATCCGAGTTAGAAGGGCATGATGACAGGTTCATGATGGGTTGAGATGGACGCGTTTTTGAGGTTGAAGTAAACAAGGCATGAAGGAAGCAGGTGCAATGCGGTAGAGCCTCGGCAGTACGTGCAGTGGGGAAAGGCCCTGACGACCGGGACCGGCGGGTGCTGATGGTGGCACCAGACATTCAGGTCACTATGGTGGACCCAGCTGGACAGAATGGTTGGAAGGTAGTGAGGAAGTCACGTTGTCATCAAGAAGTTGGATCCCTCGGTGACGCAGCCTGGTGGTGTTTGGTAGGGTCAGGTGGCCATCAGCGATGTCTGTGAGGCCGATGAAGTCGTAGCGAGGGTGTAGACAAATGGTGTACTCAAGTTGGCGAGGCTCTTGAAAGACAGTGGTGTTGCGAGTCTCGTCAGAGGACACACCAACTATGGAGGGAGAAGGTGGCGTCAGAGATGATTGTTGGAGTGTCGCAGGAAGATGACGGCTACAGCGCTTCGGAGTCATGGCGAGTGCAGAGGTGAACTTGGCAGGAAGCAGCGGAAGGAACCCAGACTTAGAAACCCCGAGATAGGGAGCAGTGCGGGGACATCAGTTGAAGCAGTGCTGTGGGACACAGAGACAACAGCCGTCGCATTTGCACAAAACGAAGGCGCACCACAATGCCTGTAGAAGGCGGCTTTCAGGATGCCGAAAAATATTTTCGCTTGCAGGCAGGTCGAGCTGATTGTACAGCTCACCAGGCAGGCTCCACTTGACCAGCAGGAAGCGCCAGGCCTGGACTGATGCCACTGACAAAAAGCAGACTCGGCCTGCGTCAACCAGGCGACTGGGGAGTGTGGGCGGAAAGGTGGGAGGTGCAACGTAGACGGGCAAGTCAGACGGGCGTTGATGCAGCAGGCTGTGAAAACTCCAAATGGCCATTTGCAGGAGCCCAGGAGCTGCCCGTGGTTGCCAATAATGTGGAAACAGGGGCGACATTTATTTACAGGTTACGAGGCAGGTGCCTCGCAGGCCGTGTCTGCTGACACTGGTAGCCAGATGTGTCCTACCACGCGCGTGCTTGCCACCGCCTCTTCCTCGTCTCAGAGAGCTTAAAAGGTGCACAAAAGAGGAATCTGAACTCGTCTTTTTACCGTGGCCACCTCCCCCCACCCCCCCTTTCATTTTTGCCAGGTTAAGACAAATATAAAAATTTGCACTGTGACCTCATACAAATATACAGAACAGCTCATACAGAGCAGCTTCTCAGTTCGACCATGAGAAAGCTGCACTAGCACACTGATCACAGGATACTGGTTTTTGTTCAACAAGGCCATATATGTTTCCACCATGTCGCCATGAGCCAAAAGGGCTCGAACAGGTGGCTAGGCCTATCTGCATGCGCACAAGAAAAAAGAAGGGTTCAAAAGGTTCCCAAGGTTAAAGAATATTTCAAGGACCGCTCAGTGTACGTGAAAATTTGGGGCATGCCAGTTCAACTCTTGAAGTATAAGCAACAAAGTTGAAAGCAGTACTGTTGCTGACTGTAAAGGTTTCAGACAAATGTAATGGAATCTTATTCAATGATTTGCAACATTTCAGGCCATGAGAAGTGTATTTTCATACAATGACACTTGGATAAAAATTAAGTGCTAAACTTTGATGTGATGTAAGGCACAGCTACTATGAATGTAGTTCAGTCAAGAGAAGCAATATAAATATAAATATCCTATAATTGGTGTTGTCCTAGTAGAACAGTGTATAGAAGAAGTGAGCTCCATATCATTGCAAAAACAGCACTATACTTCGTTTCATACATAGCAGGCAGCGCTGCCAAAGCTAACGCACCTGTTTGCATAAGCTAAGTCTGCGCTCAAAAAATAGTTTGCTGTACAGCAAAAGTGAACACAAGCATGCATTTTACCTCTTGCCACACTTTCGTCCTGCGACTCATTGCGACTTCGAGAAGCAAGAGTTATATGTGTTGGTATGATACACAATTAGAAGGGTGAATGGCTTCTACTCAATCCATGCCCAAAAAGCAGTTCACACACAGTGAAAATTATAGCCAGAGGGCCCGAACACTGAGGGCCTTACAGCTCCGACTATGATTTTCAATGCTCCCACATCTTTTGATACCACTCTTTGTTATTGTGCATACACCGAATGATACGTGGCGGAGTAATGTTGTTTCGTGGATGCACTACTTCGCAGCCTTCGCAGCGTTGCATGCTGTGTATGAAACGGAGTATAGTAGCCCCATCACAGCACCAGTGCACAAGAACCTTTCTTTTTTTTCCTGAGGACAAGCAGCAAAGAAAGGACATGACAGTGCCATTTTTGTTTAGTAGCTACTCCTGCATGCTAACTTTACCCACCTAGCTTCTACAATGTCAGTGGAAAATATCAAGTTAAGGACTCCAAGAACTCTAGTATTTCTGATACGGCATTTATACGCTCCACCAGAAAACTTGGATGCGGCAAGGATGTTGTCGCAACAACATCTATAAGGCACAGCGCCAATCTTGAGTTCTATAGCCAAGTCCCTTAATTAGGCAAGCAGGTGTGTGATGGTCCCTTATGGCCAGCATTGTGAGCACAAAATATTTTTGTGCCATGAGAATTCAAATGAGTTATCAAAATTTTGGCCACTGAACAGGCATATACTAAACCATTAATTTATGCAAATCTGAATGAAAGGCACAATTACTAACAGCACTAAAAAAACAGCAAACAAAAAAAAAGCAAACTAAGCTGATATCTAAACATAAATTACCTTTCCATGAACTGCTTGATGATGCTTGCGCAGACATTTGGAGTCCGAGAATGTGCGCTGACACAGTTCACAGGTCTGCTGGCTGTACCAACGTTTATGTGGCGTGTTCTTGCGGTCCAAATGCACAACATGATGGTTGCGTAGTTGTGACAGCTGCTTGAAACCCTTTCCACACTGGGCACATGTGAAGTCACGCTCTTCGCTATGAATTCGAGCATGGTTCTCTAGCTTGAAAGCACTGAACGTCCGATAGTTGCATTGAGTGCACCTGCAAGTGAAGCACAGGGCAGCAGTCACACCTCATGTTACTGCCTAGCTATTCGCATGTTTCACAATTAGGCAGCCTATTTAAAAAAAAAGAAAGAGCAAACGAATGCCTCATTGCATGGACACCACACTCTGAACCCTGCAAGTTTGAGACCATTAGTGCGAAGTGGAAAGGATATGCAAATCACTTTTTCCAATTTTTTTTTCTTTCAGACCTTCCACCCTTTTTCACAGCCCCAATTAGGCAGAATAGTTCATTATACTAGTGAGATACTGTCCAAGAAACACACTCCAGGAATACATTATGGAGAGACTTACTGACAGCAGACTTCCTGCCATCATAATCTAGCAATGTCGTCATGCTTCTTTCATCTATAAAGTAAAGGGTTTGACAAAATGCCACCTGGAAAGAAGCAAACATTGTAGAAATAGTAAACATACACTTGCCAACAGTCACGAAAAAGGAAACATGATGTCTCAGGGCCCATACAGGTCTCTTGACCACACAGAGTGCTGAATGGAATGACAATGGCTTATGAATGGATAAAGTTGCACAGGAAGCGATTGTAGATTTCTGGAAGGTTTTTCACATGTTCTGTTAAGAGCATGCTACTTGCTATGCATCGTTTCCTTTTCCTCGAATGTTGGAGAGTGAATGTGTACTATTTCTACAATTCTCTCATCTATGCCTTCTCCATTATTGCTGCTCTTATACAACGGGCAAACAGCCTCCTCAGACAGCACTCTCTCTTTCTCCTTCTCTCTAAGCAAGGAGCGAATAACATCAGAACAGCATGTCATATGCTCAAAGTGCACCAAGCCCCTGGTGTGCTGTTATCTGGATGCAGCGGGTCGGAACTGCAGATCATGCATCATGCTACAACAAAACACGACGATCACCACAAAAGCAGACCTTTTACAACCTTTAAAGTTGCAGATCCATACACAGTACAGGTCACGAAGTTGGCTTTGTGCAGCCATTAAAATCAGAAATGAGTGAAACGCCACTGTTCTATACAGCTGTCACGTAAGGAACACTAAACAATTACTGGTAGCAGTTTAGTGGTTGTGGGCAAATATATTTGAGTTAAAAGTTCATACCAGATAATACGAACAAAATAATTCCATTCAATTTCTTAATTTCTACAGTATGGATTCGAGCCAATTTGATTTCTGAAGCCGTGCGGCATGGACACCAACATTTATGTGCAGCATTACAAGATATGAAGCACATGGAACTAAACGCACAATTTAATGCACTGAGTGAGGGTATATTGCACATAGAACTGCATAAAACACTCAAATTTAGCAGGTTTTCAAATTACACACTGTCACCACTTCGCGCACTTTTGCGTGTGCTCCCAGACACCCTTAGAGCGTGTGGGGGTAGCGGTCTTCGTCACAAAGGAGATGCCCTCGACTCAGCGCGGCAAGCTCAGCCGGAAACCAGATACCAAGTGACAAGGGGGTTAGTCGTTTGGTGCCCAGCTTTCGCCGGTCGCAAGCCAGAGAATGGCTCGGAGCCAAAGGTTCCCAAACAAAGCAAAGTTTATACAGCAAAGAGACGATACAAAGGATTTCACAGTCACTCGTATGAGCACATAAAAAGTGATTTACAAATACAATGCAACTCGTGCAAAGTAACACTTGAGAGAGATCACAATACAACAAAATCCCTGCACCTAAAGTGCACTAACACAGAGAGAGACAAACAACAAAACACAATTTGTTCACTGGGCACTGCGACAGTCCGACGACCTGAGGAGCACGACGGGGCCGATCCGCAGACTGGCGTACATTGCCTCGCTGGTCCGTGGCTGGGCGGTGGTGTTCTCCCGGGAGTCGAGCGGGCGCACTTCTCGGAAGCTTAAACGGTGGCTCGGGCTGACAGAGAGCGGTTAAAGCACTCATTTATAGGCACGGCCCGCGTCTGCTCGTTCTTTGACGCAAGGCAGACATGCACATACACGCAGTATCAACTGCACAAGCTCCTTCTCCTCGCACTGGGCGCGCGACCACATGGGTCAAGCTCGGAGACCAGGTTCCAGAAGCATTGAGGGCTTTCTCGCCTTGCGCCATCGGCGATGCGAAGGAAAAAAGGGAGAGGGCATCACTTAGCACAGTCAAGGCTACACCCTCTCCGTCGACAATGGGTAGAAACTACTCGGACATTCTAGAGAAATTGACGGCGCATGCGGCCATGTTTCCTTCGGCACCGCGCCGGCGAACTGAGTGGCAAGGGCAGCAGGACACCGCTGTTCTCCACTGTTTTTTTGTTTTATTTTACCGCACGCGGGTGCGACTGCTTACGCGTAGCGCCGTTTTTTCGAGTATGCGCCGAATTTTGTGACACACACACACAAAAAAAAAAACAGACGACTTAGCATGCCTAAGCACAGAATATCGTGCAACAGCACTAGTTACGATGGGTACATAAGGTCCTTACATGGTAAAGACATTTGACCTAAAGGCCTCTAAAGTAACCTAAAGTAACATTGTTCAACTGTGTGCAGCATACCGCCGTGGCTTGCACGACACCACTACACGTGGGGTCGGGAAGATGAAGGGAGGCAGGGAGCTGGAATTACACGCCTCTTTCCACACGCTTGTCTCTCAGTCTGCCCGTTTGCCGTTGACCTCGGAAACAGACTCTCTGTATTGTGTTGCCGGCGTTCTCTGCTGTCCTCACTCCCGCTACACACTGCTCATTCCATGCCTTCTTTGTTACGACCTGTTGTTTTGTGCTCTTTTGGACATGAACTGTTGTGTAGTACCAATTGGTCTGACAATAAAAAAAGTAAATGCTGTGGAGGCTGCTGCATTTGCCATGGAGAAGCGTCGATCGCACTGGAGCACGGTGTGCTGTCTCAGCTACGTTCGCTTGTTTCAAATGTAGTACACGTTCCTCTCATGGCCGTCCGTGTTTTATTGCCATAAAACTTTCACGTGATGCAGCTAAATTTCAAGCAATGCAGCACTAATAGATAGTCAGCAGGACGAGTTCGTTATATAAAGATCGACTGCTGCAACACCTTCGTTACATGGAGTTTGCAATTACACACACTTCAAAGGGGGTGGTATGGGGGAATTCAGAAACCTCACAATGCTGAGGAATTCGCTACATGGTAGTTCCGTCCATGCACAGTTGTATGGATGAAACTGTAACTGTTAAACTATGCAGACTTAACTGTACACATTTACAACACAAAACACACATGGTTACAACTGAAACCATGCATTTCCACTTTATCTGGTTGCAATAAATGCACGTTATTCCTTGCTTGTGACATACTGCTCCTTGTGTCACTCAAAGAAGGAGCTACGAAAGGAGCAAACACTTGTAGAAAACCTGTTTCCTCCTCCATACTGATGCGGGCGACCTCATTACCATCATAAGCACGGACAGAGCCCGCTAGGCTATAGCTTGGAGAGGGGGCAAGCTCCCTCCTGAGGGAAGCGGAAGCAGCGACAGGAGTGGCACCTCAACGACTACGAGGAATTCTGTGGAGCCGGTGAAAGTCTTGAGATCTGGCTTGTGCTGCGAGCAGTTGTGGCCGCACGCTCTCGCCGCCTCCCGTGCAACGGGTGCACAGAGGGTCCGTTGTGCACTGCCTCCGGACTTCTGGTTCCTGGCACCGAAGTGAGCACAGTAACTGTGCACTCTCGCCGCCATCCCTGGCAAATGCCCTGAGATGACACTGCCCCAAGAATGCGATTGCGCACGGGAAGACCCGGCTGCCATTCTTGGTGCATGCGAATGTTTGCTACGTCGTTCCCCGGCCCTTTGTTCCAATCGAGCTTGAACCCCTCCACGGTTAGTGGGCAAAGACGCTGCTGCATTCATGGAGTGGGAGTGTGGGGCGTGAAATGAGTTCCATATCACCACACACTTCGCAAGAACTAAGTTTCGGATTACAAAAAAAAAAAAAGATGCCAGAAGGCCATGCATTATCGCATGGTCTGCATAATGACGGCAGTGAAAAAACTGCTGCTGAACCGTCGTGCAAGTCGCTTATGCATGATTTCATGTTGACAGTGGCGTACTGAGGTTAGAATCATAGGCAGTGTCCTTACATTTACATGCAGCTGAAAAACTCACTCCACCAAGTAACGGCTCAATGCGGGTGATGAGGGTCTTCCAGCAGACGGCACTGTGCTAGTAGATGACACTTCTGCACTGGTGTGTGCTTGAGTTCTTGAAGCAATGCCTCAAAATGCACAACCGTCTTTTCTCACTGCGTCGCTGGCTTCTGCACATTGTTAATTTTTTCTAGTGACCACCTGTAATTCGTACTCAATAGCCAGCTCAGTGATGTGAATGGCCAAAGTCCCTTTGAAGCAGGTTTTGGAACAGCCAAGACTGCTTTCTGGCAAAGAAAAGTGAACATTTGATGCAGATGTATACCACATTTTCCGGTGTGTACGTCACAATTCTTTTCTGACTTTTTTATCGGTGTAACTTATATCTGCTGAAAAATTACGCGTCACCATGCGTCATCTTTTGCCGTTTCCAGTAACTATGTTTGAAATGAAAATCAAAGTGTAAAATGAGAAAAAGAATAGAGTTATTAGGGAGTCTTAGTGCAGCTCAATCTGCTACTGTGACCTGCTTCCACGGGGATCGACCCAGCTCCACCTGAGCAGTGGCAGGTGTGCCCTCCTCGAGGCCATCTGCGCATGCAAAGGTACTTTTTGCAGAAGCGGTTCACGGTAGCGGCATGCGGATCACACTATGCTAAAAATGTATTTTAAAGATGTCATCCTATGGGTACAGTCACAATCTCGACCAGACAGGCCATGGCAGCAGTGTGCGCTTCATGCGCTGCTGCATCCAGTCCAGTCACATTCTTGAAGACTGATTTCAGCGTCATATTCGTATGGCGCCTTGTGTGTCGTACGTGATAAACATGACGCTGCCTGCTAAGTGAAGAAGCTACGATGCAAAACTGAGGTTACGTACTGTTGAATATGCACTGCAGAATGGGAACCGGGCAGCAGGGAGACAGTTCGATGTGAGTGAAAAAAAACCATCCGGGGCTGGCGCAAGCCCACAAGAATGCTCCAGTCGATGAAGCCAACAAAAAAGGCAAGCCTCAGGAAGAACTAAGGCATGCTGTCAGAGCTCAAGATCGTCTGCGCATGGCAGCTGCCGCATGCATGTATCTTTGTCACACTCACCGACGAAGTGATGTTCAGCGCATTTTTATAATGCTTTACGAATTTTGTTGACACCGATTTTCGTCGCGAATCACAGAGGCAATGCTCCACTGCCATTCCCTTCAAATCAGTGAGAACTAGTCCTTTTCAGCAAGAATGCCACGAGTTTGAATTGAATGGCGGAAAGGTTTTTAAATACAATTTTCTCGGCTTTAAATGCGTCTTTTGCTCCCGGACAAATGCATATGCCAGAAAGAGTCACAGAATCAATTTTACTGGGAACAATAATTGGGTGTTGTCCTCAGTGTCCTGTTAAGTTGGCTTTTCCATGTTGGATGTGTGCATGCCACACACAGCTTAACCGCCTCTTTTTGAGGGGGCAACGAAGCGAACCCCATTAGCGTGCTGCTTCCCCACTTTGACCGAAAAGGACGTGAAAGTCAACACCGGTGCCGTTTGTGTCATGTGGATTTCCTTCCACACCATGGATGACCAGAGTAAATCCCTGCTTGCTGAACGCCTGTTTCACTCCTGTTTTGACTACATGGGCTTACAACGACCAAACCAGCATGCATGATGTCTGCCCGCATATACAGTGGCAGTCGCACATATCGAACTCGCAAAAAAAAACCCCTACAAGTTTGATATAATGTGCAATTTTATATAAAAGTAGAACTAAATTTAACAGCATACAAACACACTGAGATGAAAAAAAAAATTATATATATTTCTATGATAGTCACTTACTGTGCAGCAATTACCGAGTGAAATAGTCATGAATTTTTTGTTTCTTCATCTCTATTGCCTTGAAGAGAACACACTTTTCAACGTTATCGAAGGACTACGAACAACTCCGACAAGCAATTGTGATGAACCATGCCGAGTGCAAAAAGCAGGTAGAAACACGTGGGTACAGGTTCTCTCAAGTGCTCTTCATAATTCGCCTTAGAGGTGTCCTGGTTATCCACTACGTCAGCAATGATCTCTGCGTCCGCAAGCTCTCCTGTGGTCTCAACGCCTTTGTATGCAGAAACAATGTCGCCTACGGCTGCCCCATCACAAATAGCACCAGAAAATTCAGACAACTGGTTACACAAACTATCAAGACCTGTGATGGCTTCGTCGAGCTCACCCAACAAAGAATTTGTTCGTCTTCTCTCAGAAAGCAGAGACCAGAATGTCGGAAACAGTTCTGTATAGTATCATTTTTTACATCATTCCACAACCCACTCAGCACAGACAGGGCATCCAAGAGGTCGATTTTAAAGTCTTTTCCGGTCCTGCAGGAGCCTTTTAATTGAACATTTCCTAAATACAACCATTACAGTGCCGATTATCCCTTGGTCCAAGCGTTGAAGCAGCGATGTAGCATTCAACGGTAGGAACTGAAGTGCAATGTAGCTAAAACTAGCACTGCAGCAGTAGGTACGGTCACTCTCTATGTTGAGGCTTACATAGCGATTTTGGCCTACCAGGTCATCGTTCCAAGACTTCACTCAGCCACCTGGCAAAACGTTCGTGGGTATCCATGCTCTTTGATTAGACCTGTAGGTGACTGGAGCCGAAAGTGTGTTCTGCAAGCATCGCAGAGACTTGCTTTTTCCGATCACGAATGGTCGAAGCTCTGTCGATCCATCCATGTTGGCGGTGTGCAACTTTGTATTTCTTTTCACCTCATTCAACTCGCTTGATAATCTCCAGTTTCATGGAAAAGGGGCGGTTCTGCTGTTTCGCGGCTGCCATCAGGCACACACAGAGACAACGAAAACCATGTGAAATTGCTGAGGGCAGCTTAGTGCCCCGTATGTGCAAACTGCATGACAACGCGGGAACAACTGAAGCAACGCGCTAAAAACGCATATTCTGGTTGGCTGGGTACGTGCCCGCCACCAAGGTCACAGAAAATCCGCATCATTTGTCTGTGCAGGAAAGCTGACCTCCAGAGATGGGCTGAGGGAAAGCCAGCTTCTTGAGCCGACCAGAGTTGTCAGAAGATCGATCTATTGGATGTGACAGCTAATTTTTGTATGAAGTAGCCGTAGATTTTCCTACACATTCACGTTGTAGCTTTACGGGGCTTGGAAATTATTCAATATAAAGGATAATTCGGTATAATCACGTTCAAATGTATATACTAAGGAATGCATAATTGAAAGATTCTCAGTAAAATTAGGTTTTCCACTAGTGCCCTTCCTAACACAGATGTAGGATTACTTGCGGCACCTGAGAATTTAGTTCTCATAGAAATATGGACTTCTGGCGCAGCCTTTGCCTTTGGATGCAATTTGATGCAATTGGTGCAGCAATGACATCACTGCCAGCTAGCTGTGGCCCATGTCAAGGATGTATCTTTTTTTTTTGTTTACAACCGAATTTTTAAGAATCAATTAGAAAACTCTGATCTTTTTTTTTTTTCAGTTTAAAAGAAAATGATCTCACCCTTAAACACTATGTATTTGAATTTGTTGAGACTACCTAAGTCCTGAATTAAGATGGCAAGATAAATATGCCTAGCCGCCATAACAACCAGCACATCACTATATAACTATGAGGCAAGCACCTGTGCAAGTCCAAGTCTAGAAGGTGGCTTCTCCACAAGTGCATGGCAAGGCTACGCCAATGGTCCCTCTGTTCTCCACACTCAGGGCAGCAGTATGGTCGAGAGGCAGAGGGCGTGTGGCACCGCACGTGGTATTCGAGGTTTTGCTCAGTACGAAACCTGTACCCACAGCTACGCTCACCACATCTGAAATGACAAAGAACATTTTCTCATGAATACAAAAAGGTGTTGACAGGAAGAACATATTACAATGCTATTTCTGTTACTTCTTAATGCACTGCAGCTCAAGCATTTACAGATTTTCTACACATGGTCTCTAAACCCAAAGAAACCTTATAGTGATTAATTGACTGATTTGATTTTTATGTGCAAGAGCAACACTGGGCTCTGAACCATGCTGCACTGAAGGGCTCTGCATTAATTCTGACCACCAAAGGTTATTTAACGAGCTCCAAAACCTCAGTACATTTCTGCTCTTGCATTTCACCTCCAACTAAGTGTGGCCACCTCAAGACAAAAACCCCCAGATTCCGCGTACGGCAGCCAAATGTCATAGCTACTGAGCCATTGGTGCCCACCATGGGCCACCCTTCCCCGCATCCCTTCACACCCCATCCCCAAAAGCATACACCCTGACACCAACACTGCTTGTCGCAAAAATCAGGCACACCTCCACAACCAACTTCTTGATGCCTTACGCACATAACAACACACCATATGCTGCCAGTCATGACCCTTACCACACCCTCATTGTCTACTCCCCCCCTTTTACTGTCTTACTGCTCCACATTCCCACTCGCAAGCCTACTCCGGCGGCCCTCACTGTGACGATCTAGAATCTCAGGCCATCTGCTCCACTATATGCCATGATCTCTCTACTCAATCCTCCCTCTGGTCTCTGGTCCACTCACATCTCCACCTTTTCAGACTCCCAATTTGCTCTTTGCGTAAACACAACATGCTTGTCACACATCTTTTTTACACACTTCATGCCTCTGCTTGCTCGTCCCCATCCTCTCATCTTCACTGGATTTCTGGTCACGCTCAGATCGCGAGCAACGAACCAGCAGAATTGTCGTTACGCACTAATTGCCATCTGGGACACATGGTCTGCTGGTTACAGTCCTACTCCCCAAACACCTCCCTCAAATTCACTAACAATGCACGGCCATCCTACAAAACCTTCCACAGACCTGTTAACACCCTAACCTTACCCTATCCTACTTCACTCATGAACAAGCCATCACACCTCGCCATGCACAGACACACACCTTCCCTCCTGCTACTTCATACACCTCTTCCAGCAATGCCCCAGGCACCCACCTGCCCTGACTGCAGAGGATACCCCCCCCAATGAGCATTCCTACTGGTCTGGCCCTGCTAAGCAAACCCTCTCTCCAGTACTTTCTCCTCTTCATTCGCTGCTTCCAAAGGCTCACTTCCTGGCAGGAGTCTCCATACAAAAATGCAGACGATGCAGAAACATTGACTGAACAAAAAATAAGGGTAAATTGAGTGTGAAGGCAGTGCTGTATTCATGTCCTTTTTCTCATAACGTGGCAACATGCCACGCTGCTACTTGGTCATTATTTCATCTATTTGTAAAGCTAGGCAATATTACTAAAATTGTCTTCAGCACGCAGTTAAGTTTTTAGTGCAAACTTGATAAATTTGTACAAGGCTGTGCATCACCAGCCAGCTAGATTACTTTCTTGCTCCTGAAAAAAAAAAATGTTAGAAAGGTGCTCGCCTGTACTGCCTCTCAGCAGCATTTTCTTTCTTTGCCCGCCGCCGTCTTGCTGGAGCCACCAAGTAGTCATCTTCAAGGTTCTTTGGTGGGCGCACTCGACGCTTGCCAAGTGCCTCATTGCTGCCATCCTCCAAGTCGCCATCTAGTAATACAAGGAATTATAATAAGTTAGTGGAAATGACTCCTTTTCTTTCTTGTTGCAGTAAAATGAACTTGTGCGTGGTTCTATAACACACAGAGGATCATTTCTGTTTTCATTCTGGCTTCAAAGGGAGTCTTGGAAGCATGTACCATTGCTTACATGGTGCTTACATAACCTATTCAGTAATGCACACCAGCTGCAGTATGCTGCTGATTATTGTAGCACTATCATACCACAGAACTAATACTAGTTCCAATGAATCACATTTGCTACTCATGTCATGTCATACTGGCCACTACAGAAAAAAATTTAATTTTGTTAAAAATGACACTGAAATAGGGTACAACTTTGAGTGCCAGAACTGGGTTTCTGCAATGCACAAAATAAGAGGAAAATTTTCCAGTGTAGCCAACTGGTGGATGCAGCCGCCTGTGTGACATCGCATGCAGAATCGGAAAAAAACAGACAACGCAGATTAGGTGCTCTATTTTTGAATAGGTTGAATGCGACACTTCTTAGTAAGGCACACCTTAGTTCTGGCATAGCTGCCCATAAAATGTCCACCTATGTGGACAAATTTGGACAACAGAGCTATTTTGGTGACATTAGAAAATACTTTCAGAACTGAAATAGAAATCATGACCCACAAAATTTGAGATTTGTAGTCACTATCTCAAAGTAGAACCCCTTCATAATGTGCTTTAATACTGTACAAACGTGTGTAAGGGCCGCGCTTTTTTTCTTCAGATTTGGGAGCCAATTTTCGGGGTGCAGACCATACATGCTGTGCTCTGGTACACGCTCATCCCACAAGAAGTCGCACAGCATGACTGCGTGACTGCTGTCACCACATAGCCGTTGTTCTGCACTTCGATCACATAACAGAGCAGATCTTCTTCCAGTTCAGAAAACTTGCACGGCTTGCCTAGGAAAGCGCGTTTTTTGCACCTTGTGTTTTTCAATGCATCCTTTTAGCTGCACTATCGTCGGACGCACTTCTCGGCCACGTCGAATTTCTTGCCCGCCGAACGCTTTCTGAGCTCGAGAGCACACTCCCAGCCATGTAGCTACTAAGGCGCTTGCCCATTGTGCTAAAACTGCAACACTCAGCGGCAGCACGCGAAAGCCACAACTACAGTGAACTAACACGCAACCACAACTCCTGTGCCTTTGACAGCTGGAGCTGGTGATACTAATGCCGATAGTGGGAGCTCGCGGTGGAGGAAAAAAATTAGCTGTGGTTTAACTACTGCTGAACCTGGTTAGAGAGCGAAAGCTGTGGTGTATCGGGCAACTAGACGCGGCTTGGTGTCTGTAACGTTGAGTGATTCTGCACACAAGAGAGCGTTCACCCTACCACCCTTGCAGTTAAATTAATGGTTGATCGCGAGAGGTTGGTCACTCAAAGAACGCTGCGGCTTACTGCTGCAGTGCCGCGTGTCAGCCATAACGTTGTCAGCGCTAATGCATGCAGCCCACATCTCTCTCTCTCACCACGGCCACATACCTCAAAGCGTGATTGAGGCGTCCACTGACCCAGAGAGCCAATTACGCGCTCTTCCTTTGCTCAAAATCATTATAGAACGTTATCAATGCCAACGCAAATGAACACAATGAACGCCGATGGCCTATAGCTTCAGTGCCACATTTCTGTCACAACGTCGTCAATGCCAATGCATGCAGAGCACATCTGTCACTACCTCCACATAGCTTAGCGCGACTGAGGTGTCCACTTTGCTTTCGAAGCTCCCGCTCTTCATCGGTTTCTGCACAGCTTCACATGCCGCGCGCTGAAGGTCAAAGCCTCATGGCCGGCGGAACTCTCGGAACATTCCGTAGTAAAGCTTTTGATTTAAAAGTTGACGATGATGATGATGAGCCGTGGCCTCAGGTGTTATCTGTGGGCGGCAGCTGGAAGCTCCTGTGCGCGTGCGTGGCCTCCGCAATCAAGCGTGCAGTTGCTCGCAGCCGGAGCCGATCGCAGAGGCCACGGTGCATGCATTTTGAAGGCTATTCCTGCATGGGTCGTGGAATGTTCGGGTGCAGCCCTCACAGGAATATATAAATATTTTTAATATTACTTTGGGGAAAACAGGGTGTGGCCCA
This sequence comes from Amblyomma americanum, assembly GCF_052857255.1. Taxonomy (NCBI): domain Eukaryota; kingdom Metazoa; phylum Arthropoda; class Arachnida; order Ixodida; family Ixodidae; genus Amblyomma; species Amblyomma americanum. Next base: position 151,763,449 of record NC_135497.1, on the reverse strand, counting down.
TACACAGGTGCGGCCCTTACAGGTATTTATAGGGTAAATAGTGTACACGCCTGAAATCAAACTGACAGAAAACTGCTTAAAACATGAATTTTCTGACTCCTACTTTGCCTTATTATCTCTTTCATGACCACGCCCATAGGCCAATTATGATTAACATGGACGAGTTTGCACACTGCAAAATCAACTCGTGACACCATCCAATGACTAGCTTAACAACTACAATTTTTGCTTTCAAGTAGTTCCTTGCACCTCCACTACAAGACACTTTATCTTCGGTCCGCATTAGTGGCTTTTGTAAACAAACATGGCATCTACCTCACAAAGGAGCTCAAAACGAAAACCGTGTCGAACGAATGATTCCAATTCTGCCTTTTCAAAATTCTGGACCTAAATTGCAGTGAAGATTCTAGCGATGATGTGGGGAACGAGTTTATCTCTGACAGTGAGTCTTTGCTAAATCTACTTGGACCTTCAAAGGTTGCTCGCAGGTGAGCCTCATTTCTATTTTCGATGCAGTTTTTCGATGCTATGATTGCTCCATATATGTTCACGATGCTTTATTTTTGTACTTCAGAGTTTTGACAACACACAGACGTGATCATTTGCCACCCACACAGAAGCGTATTCAATTCTGTCCAAGACGAAGTCAGGGTGCCCACCTGGACGAAAAGGCAGGTGTGGCTTCTCAGGAGCAGTACCTCACGAAGATATCTGAAAGCACTGGACTTGATTCTCCCTTTTTTTCCCCAGCAGAAATAGTTAAAACTATTTGTGCTGGCTTGGATGTGCTTGGATGCATATTCTAGAGAAACAGAGCTATGCTCGCCCGGCAGGCTCAAGGCAGGAGGTCACCCCAGATGAAATGATGAAGCTGATTGCGCTGATTTTTACATGGGATCAGGAAAGTCCCTCCCTTGCATCTCTAGTGGAACAAGGACACCTGTGGGGACCTTCTCCCACAACGAGTAATGTCGTGACAGCATTTTGTTGCGCTATTTGGGCTGCTCTGTCTTGGACGAGGATGATGTTTGGTTTATGGGGGTTTAATGTCCCAAAGCGACTCAGGCTATGAGGAACGCCATAGTGAAGGGCTCCGGAAATTTCGACCACCTGGGGTTCTTTCACGTGCAGTGACATCGCACAGTACACGGGCCTCTAGAATTTCGCCTCCATCGAAATTCGACCGCCGCAGCCGGGATCGAACCCGCGATCGAGCCGCCGAGCGCCATAACTACTCAGCCACCGCGGCGGCCTAGAGGATGATGTAAGTGGAGCAGGAGCATGAAAGCTTGAAAAGCGAGGTTCTTCCAGTGAAAGCTTAACTTTTCTGGGGACGAAAGCATGGCGAAGTCGAAAGCACGCTCTGGCATCTGACAATATACTGTAAAAGTGCGTTAATTCAAACGTCATTATTTTGAATTTCTGGTTAATTCGAACTGTACAACTTTGTCTGCCCACGCTCCATTGGAGTCTGTAAAACGTAGGCCGTTATTTCAAACGTGAATGGGCTGTGCCACCGATATTTCAAACTAAGCGCTGTAAGCAAATTTTGTTCACATTACTATGACCAAGGGTATAGAGGTATTTCAGATAACTTCTATACCTCTACACACCTTTTCACTCATCTATATGACCGCAAAGCGCAGGCATCTGGGACCCCAAAAAAAGATTGTCATGGATTTCCAAATGAACTCAAATACGCGAAATGGGAAAAGAAAGCACAGCATAACAATCGTCGAGTATGCGACTTGAACATTCTCTGCCTTCAATAGACGGATTGCCAAGCAGTAAATATGATGAGTGTGATGCACTCAGCCAACAAGAATGTCAGTGCTCCTTCAGGAGGGCGAAAAAGAGGGACACATGGACTAAAATAACAATGCCGAAGCCTCTTTTCTTTTGAACAAAGACTACAATACTGGCTGTTGGGTGCGGGCAAGTCGGACCAGCTCATTAGCTACTGCAATGCTTCATCCTTTTTCAAGCCCATTGTAAAGCGCACCATGACATGCCCGAAGTGACTCGAAGTTCTCAGTATGATTTGTTTGCTTTAAAACTAGAGCTTCTGGAGCTTATTTTCGAATCTGACCCCGTCATATGTACCCGCACCCCTCCTGCACGTCCTGCAAACTTGTGTTACGGGAACCCAAAAAACAGGAAAATGAAGAAATTACAAAGCATGCTATGATAAGCATAAGATTCAGAATCAAACAATGATGCTCTGTAAGGCATGCAATATCTACTTGTGCTTGACAGCAAAGGAAATTGCTTTCTTGAGCAGCACAAACGAATATGACAACTGATGTCAAAGACTTGACACAACAATCAAAAGAGATTTAGATGGAAGTGTAACTCTTTTAGTTGTGAAGGCAGACAGTTCAGACAGCTTCTTGTATACTTACTAGTAAAAGCTGACTAATTCGAATTTCAAGAGACTGCAAAAAAATTTAAAATTATTGAATAACCTTGAAAAAAAAAAGAATTGACAAGAACTGCTTGTATCGCAAAAAATTTATCTGGCGAAAGATTGTCACTGATCTGTCACATTTCTATCAATGATTAATGCTTGCATACTGTTAGGAGCATCGAAGCAGAACTGCTCCAAAACAGCAAGCTTGGGGCCCCCCGGTATCTTTCATAGTGCGACGCAGTAGCGGTGGAGACCCCTCACAAGAGGCGGCATCACTTGTAAGGCTTCACCCACAGCCACCTGGATCAGATGAGCGGCCGTGCTTCACAGTACAAACTGTGAACGGCACGTGACGAGTGCACAGTTTCGGTGCAATGAAAGAGCCATGCAGGATGGGAGCAAGAGAAACACACAGCGGCGCCAGCCAGCGTCCGAAGTGGCATGCACGGTTGGCTGGCTGATGCATGGCCGACAGCCGCCATTGCCTGGTGCAAAGCTCAGAAAGGCGAAACCAAAACTACATGGTCAGACAATTCTCAGAGATGGCCGTCTGCTTTTCACCACACCTAGCCGCTGGCTGCACATCAGAGGTACGCGGGCGGCTCTGTTGCATGCAATTCAGGTTTGAGTAGGGCTATTTTGACGACTGCTAGCTGTGCCGGTAATTCCTAGGTGCGATACCCCTTTGGTAATCAGTTCGAATTAAGGGGCAACACTTGCTCGACATGACTTAAACTTGCGCGGCTGGTTTATATCACTGCTGGGAACATCTCTGCCAAATTTCATTATTCATCAGGGGGGTTTTCTTGAACACTGGAGTGATGAAAATAAAGTGGGGTGATTTTCAATCTTGCGAGTCCATTTTTCTCATTCCCCCTTTTTTTTTTTCAGTAAACTGTCTGCTCAGGAAAACTATTGTCCCAATATTACTTGGTAACATTAGCATTGTAGCAGGCTTTCTGAAGCGAAATCTTGTGAGGAACACAACTGTGTGCTCGGTTTGTCTATTTTTTCCTTTTTTCATGCTAAAAAATGATTTTAAACAAACTGGTACAAAATGAAAAACCAATGCCAACCTTTATATGGTAGCATCCTTTTACAATATAGCAAGACTAAGCAAAATAATTCTACAGTTGTGCGCTCTGGACATCCCTAAGGCCACATAAAATAATGATATAGAAAAATTACCCTTATTTTCCGAACGATAGTTTTCCTAAGCAGGCATAGTTATTCTTGTCATAAACGTTTCATAACGTGCTTCATAGCTTCATACTTGTTGTTGAATAATGAAATTTGGCAGAGATGGTCCCAGCAGTGATGCAAACTAGCCCCACAAGTTTCAATGAAATTGAGCAAGCTGTATCTTACCGTGGTACTTACCTATGGGGTAGAAATGTGTAGCCTAATGAAAAGGGTTCAACTTAAGTTAAGAACAGCGCAGCGAGCTATGGAAAGAAAAAATTATCTGCGGTTTAACTACTGCTGAACCTGGTGAGACAGTGAAAGCTGTGGTATATCGGGCAAGTAGACACGGCTTGGCATCTGTAACGTTGAGTGCGTTCCAAACACTGGATAGGCGGCGCGTTCACCCTGCCACCCTGGCAGTTAAATTAATGACTGATCACGAGAGATTGGTCACCTAATGAACGCCGCAGCCTATTGCTGCTGTGCCGCGTGTCTGCCACAACGTTGTTAGCGCTAATGCATGCAGCCCAGTTCTCTCTCTCACCACGGCCATGTACCTCAAAGTGCGATTGAGGCGACCACTGACCCAGGGAGCCAGTTATGCGCTCTTCCTTTCCTCAAAATCATAATAGAACGCTGTCAACACCAATGAACACAATGAACACCGACGGCCTACAGCTTCAGTGTCGCGTTTCTGCCACAATGCTGTCAATGCCAATGCAAGCAGAGCCCATCTGTCATTACTGCCATGTAGCTTAAAGCGCGACCGAGGTGTCCATTTTCCCAGGGAGCCAATTATGCGCCTTTGCTTTTGAAGCTTCCGCTCTTCATCGGTTTTGGCGCAGCTTCACATGCCACATGCTGTTGAAGCTCCCGCTCTTCATCGGTTTCGGCGCAGCTTCACATGCCACATGCTGAAGGTCGCTGGAGGTCAAAGCCGTGCGGTCAGCAAAACACGCAGAATATGCCGTAGTAAAGCTTTCACTTTAAAATTCCTGGCTACCTGCCTGCCCCAGATGGTGCAGCCAGCAGCGTGCTTGCCACTGTTATCATCGTATCGTATTTGAGTCTGCCTATGCGCTCTGTATGTGAAAGCCGAGCGGCATCCGTATCACTTACATGCTTCGATGTGCATATCGGCATACACTCCGCTGAACCACTCGTGCCTGCGGCACAATTTTTCCTAAGGTTCGTCTCCAGCCAGCAATAAAATTTCGTTACACTGAAAGAGCAGTAAAATCTACTTTGTTAATATAATGAAGCTACAAATACATGGCATTCTATGGACGCAAAGCTAGGAAAACTTTGGACTCAAGCGAGAACACCGTGCTGGTTTCTAAAGCCATCTTCAGACAGCGATTGTGTGTAGCGCTGAAAAAGTACTGCACGGCAGGCATGTCCACAAACTGGTTATGCATACCTGCTCTGGCTACACAAAGCCAGCCCTGCTCTTGACTGTGTGCCAAAGTAAACCAAAGAGGCTGTTGTAAAGGGATTGATAACGGCCACTACACTTTGCATCCTTTTTCCACAGGGCAAATTTGTACCTGGTGCCCATTCCAGGCATTTCTCTTTTCGTGAGGACCTCACAGGATCTTTTCAAAAACTCTCCATTTCCCATGCCGCGAAAAGTATTCATAGTCACCACTTACCTCCAATATGTTAATGCAGACTCACGGACATGTCATTAAACCCATCATTGTCACTTAGACAACGACTGTTGAAAGCGTGTCTAAGCATCTTAGCTAAAGCTAAACAGGCATTCATCGTCTTTCTTGGCAGCAAGCGCGGGAGCATACATGCGCAACATTGGCTCAGGATATGAAAGATGCATGATAAGTTACCTCCTCCTTCGAGCATTAAAACTGTGAAAATTGGCCAAAGAGCCAGACAGAGCACCGGGCAGGTAAGCACGACATCTGTGCGACCAAGGCTGTGCCAGGGGAGCCACAAGCGCAGTTGACCGCGGCTGTAAATCTTTCACCCACAGCAAACAAGAACAAACAAGAAACAGTGAGTGAACGTGAATGTGGGTGAGTGGACATGAGCCTGTGTGAATGGTTGTGACTCGTGAGTGAGCGGTTGTGAGTGCGAGTGAGTGGATGTGAGCGCGAAGTAACCGTGAGTGTGATTGAGCCACCTCTCATGGTGCAGAGGTATGGTCACCATTGCCAAGTGCCTCTGCTAAAAGAAGAAACATGAGTTAAAGGCTTCTACTTCAAATTCAAATTTCGATACATTGTGACAGTTCAGGTCTCTCTGTGCGTGGAGTTTTGCATGAAGCGGTGACAGTGAACAGTCCATGGAGAGTGACCCCGCGATGGGACGGACAGATAAGCTTCAGCACGTAGCTGCATTTGTGCGTCTCCTTTTTTCATGCAAGGGGACACACTACAGGCATTTGTGCTAATCGTTGTGCCATAAGCGGCATAATTATTTGCGTGTTGACAGGCTACTGAGAAGAGTCTGAGTCGAAGGCCTTGGTGGCTCTGCAAGATGCTTTCCTGCATGGCACGCACCTTACATGCTCACGGAGCCCCTGCAGAAGCTTTATAGAGGCTCAGGCATGTATCGGTCTCGTCAGCACAGGCAGGCCATACCTCCTGGGCCATCCCGAGTAAGGTACAATTCGACACGCCCACACAAACAAGCAAGCAAGCAAGCAAGCAAGCAAGCATCGAAGCTGTTGATATATGGCATCTCGTTTTTCCACCTGTTGCTGCCTTGTCACTAATTATAGCTATGCGATTAAAATGAAAATGTTCCACAGAGGTCTGTCTAGTTTGGGATGCAAATTTAAGTGAGAAATGAACGCTACCCAAGTTCATGCAAGAAAACACGACGTTTCGAAACCTTACTCGGTATGACTGCGAGCGAGTTGTAGCTTTTAAACACACATACTTGATCGCCAGGTAACTAAATTTAAACTATGGATCTAGGAAGAGGAGCAAATGATATTTCCCGGCATCTGCTGAACACACCACGACTTAAGCAGCAGCCTTGTGCGTAGATTCGGCTTGGTCTCCAACACAATATTCCCATCAGAGTCAATCCTGTGGTCATATGCCTCGCAGTGCTCAGCTACTGCTTTGTGCTGCTTCATCCTTTCCAGCAGAGCATGGTATTTTGTACACAATGCCTTGGGCCATTTCTTTAGAATGACAGTCTTTCAGGTGGGGCAGGAGGCATCCGATGATGGTAACCTGCTTATATATTGTTCACATCCCTACCTTTCCGAGAATATGAGGCGATTTATCGCCGCCGCCTTTTACGTATGGAATGCATACATGCCTTTACTGCTGGCATATGCTTGGACTAAGCATATATAATTGTTTTGGTTGTGTCTTCATAGTGAAGCTGGCATCGTGATGAAGATGAAGCTAGGAGCGCAACCTCGCTCGCCCTAAAAAGAACAAACTGACCTGGCCAGCAACATCGACAGCCCGCTCCGCCGGCTCACCAGCCGCGGCTACCGGGACCTCCAATAAATGTGGATCACCTTCCAAATCTTTTTCTGGTTTCAAGTGAAACTTGGAATAAATGAACTGGGGTATCCTTTTCTGTGGAGGTCAGCAAACAAATAGTCGCCATAATCGCTTTCACAGTAAAGCCTCATTATTTCGGACTTCCAAGAGTGGAAAAAACGTACAAATTATTGAATGGCTCCCCAAAACTGCCAAACATCACTCAAGCGTGAAAGCAAAATTTATTTGGAGGGAACCTGGCCAACTGTTACCTTCTTTTAACATGAAAACTGCGCGATAACAGCGATTTCTCACAGTTCAGTCAAATGCTTTATTTTGTGCATGCCATCAGGAGTGGTAGCGTTGGAGCTTCTTTGCATGTGGTGTCGCATGTGAAGAGGCTTCAGTGCACAAACAGCGAACAGCGCGTGACAAGCACGGAGTTTCAGGGGGGCGGGAAGAACGGACATAATATGCGAACGGAAACCACGGAAATGCGCATCGGCACCGGAGCAGCATGGTGCCTTCAAAAACATCAAAAAAAGATGCACAACAAGGCAATCGCCATACCAAACGGTGTGCGATTTGGCTGGCCTGCTGATTTGCACAGCAGATAGCTGCTGTCGCTGCGGGCTGGGGACAAAGCTCCGAAAACAAAACTATGCAGCCGGACTCTCTCGCAGCCAGTTGGCAGAAACCTGTCAACCGTCAACATGCCAGCCTTTCTGCACACATCAGAGAGGTGCGGAGGCAATGTAATATGCAGTTTAGGCCTGTGGACGGATATCTGGATGATTGCCTGTCAAACACGTCATATCTCGCCCCTTCGGTGGCCCGTCCAAATTAACCAATGTGGGCCCCCCGGCGTCCGAATAAACAAGCTTCCAATGCCACAGACTTGCATGGGTGTTGGGCGTGACTCTGGTGGCAGTCTAAATTATCCGAATTAACGGTGGCAAATTAACAAGATTTACAGTACAGCACTGCAGAAAACTCAATCTGCACTCCATGAAGCACCGGATTTGTATCAGCAACTTCTCCGGTCTCCAATGTGGTGTCACGACCTCATGACCAATCACAGGCAGCTGCGCGACCCATGGTAGGCCCTGCAGCCCGGGCTGCATATTTCTGGTAAAAAGGACCATTCGTGCTTGTTTCTGCCTAATTTGGGATCGATATTTGAGTATGCAGCAAGAAAAACTGTAGGACGCCACTGCAAGCCAGATTTTCCAAAATGTGATTCAGTGTCCCTTTAAACAAACATTCTTTTGAACGCAGTTTATATATTTCAAGAAAGAGCAACTTATTAAGAGGAGACGCAGCTTTCAAATCACAAAAAAATCTTGGATAAAAAGAAAAAGAATTTTACAAAACATAAGATTTTGTAACTATAAGGTCCTTGTAATTATACCCTGAAGATGACCCAGAAGTGACTCATAAAAAATGTTTCTGTGGCTGCAGCTAGCAAAAATCTGGCCAAAATCTCTGAAAATTCCAGTTTTCTCAAGTCTTTTTTGACCTGACTGCCCTGCTTACAGAAAGCATAGCACAACAATGGTTTCACTGATTTTCATGCGGTTTGTCACATTGTGTTCCTTGATAATTTTTTTATGTAGTGATGTTCCTAGATTTTTCAATTACTTTTTCATTTTTTTAATCAGTCACTAATTTTACATGACAAAATGAGCACATTTAGCAAGCGTGAATATTTATTCATTTATTTATTTATTTATTAAGATACCTCAAGGGCCCTTGGGTGAGGGCTTTACATGGGGACTTACATTCTGAGTAGAAAAAAAAGAAGCTGCTAAAAATATTTAGAGAATGTCACAGCATCAGTCATTTCTTTGGGTAAAGAGTAACAGTAACTGCAGACTCGTACCATGCTTTGTTGTCACGCCAGGCTTTCTGTAAGTTTAGAATAGCAATGAAGCATATAAAAATTTATTATGTAAGAACTACTGAAGATATTTCAGTGAAATTTCATATTTAAGCATTCAGTGAGCTTTTCAATAAGCATGCCGAATATCTTTTCCCTAGCAAAAGAATAAATAATTTCATCCCCGAAACTTGCGCTCCCCCCTAAGCTACATTTTCATGTATCTTAAAGGAGATACATTAGTTATTTGTATGAACAAAATTTTTTCCTAGAAGTACCGCTGGAAATCATCATTTTTCCCCATCATAAGGAAACAATTATTCAACCAACTCTTCTGGTCCTTCTAGTGAAGAAGGTATACACAATGATTTGAACATACAAAAAAAAAGTGAAGCATGGCATACCTGCATCCAGAAAAATATTTCTCGACCGTTTGCCACAGCATGGTTTCAGAAACTTAAAGGTGCGGACAGCTTCAGCCAGCACTTCTGTCTTGGCACTTACCATCAACGGACTGCAGTGCACCTGCTATTACATCAGACCCAGTGGTGGTCGTGCAGGCAGTGCCGGATGTGCTCTCCGAGAGCTGAGCAGTGCATCGTGGTCGGCCACGCTTTCGGCTCGTGACCGCCTTTTTTGTCTCGACATCAGAGTCTGCACCAACTTTCAAGTCATGAGCCTGCAAAAGTGCAATTGATACTTCACACAAATCCACTATACTGTGTCAAAGCCATAAAACCAGTGCCGGTTCTTCTACAGCTTTAAACTTGATAAGGCAATGCATGACTGCATACTGCTATAGACAAATGAACTCTTTCGTTACCACGCCATAGGCCATCAATCAAATATAACCGACCATTTGAAGCTGCAGCACAAAATTCATGTTGGCACTCCTGGGCAAGCTGCGCTATCTAGTTTGCTTTTATAACACCAACTCTTTGGTTTCAGTTTTGTTTTTTCATTTTCTAACGAGAGGTGGTGACGTGAAAAATGAATCTTTGACCGGACGTAGTCCACCGGTCAGCAATCATGGCATCTGTTTCACCGCGTGCTCCTCAAAGGCAAGCACATTAGTCAGTTCTGATGCCTTTTTTTTTTTTTTAGGAGCAGTGGTGAGTTAGAGAATGATGTGGAATGACCAGATTTCAGTTCCAATAGCGAGACTTCGTCTCACAGGCCTGGAAAATCTACGCCTGCCGGCATGTGTTTCGTTTTACCATTCACGTTGTATTTTGTGTAGTACGCCTGGTTTGTAAATGATGAGAGTGGTTTTATTTGGTACTTTAGAGTCTTTGCAGCATACTGCCAAAATATTTTCCCAATGCGCCAACAGAATTTTGATTATGATGTCAAAAAAGGTAGCGCCTCTTTCACCTGTAGAACCCATTCACTACCCGCTGGGGGAAAAAAACAAAGAGAAAAGAAGGAACTGTAAGCACTGCTATAAAAAACATGACCAGATCTATCTCCACTTCACATGCTCATGCGACTGCTTTTTCTAGTGGCACAGCAATCATATTCCCCAACTTCAAACGCCATGCGGTGTATTATGTACACAGCTGAAAATGACAAGAATAGTAGCTAAGAACACGTGCAACGTTTCGTATATTTAAATTCTTTTGTAATCAACTTCTGGCATGGTGCAGTGGCTTATTTTTGTTTTGCTTGTACTGTTTTTTGTGTTACCAGCATATTTAACCAACAATTTTTTGAAAAGTTTTCCACACATAACTCTGGTACAGTTTTTTTAATTTGGAAGTATAATTAATAAGCTTAGCTACAGTTTGATGCATTACAATGCACAGTGCATTGGCACTTCTTGGATAAATAATGTGTAATTTAAAACACTCAAAATCTTTTTTTTTTTTTCGGAAGCAAAAGGTTAACAGAAAATAATTAAGAGTTCACAAAGCATAGTTCCTATCACACAGCCACACCTATGTAATTTGTTATTTCTAGATTCCAAGAAGCTTTTCCAACAAGGATTCCAACAAGAGTTCGCAACTGTGGGCACTAATAAATTTAGGTAACTTCTTGAATTGTGAAAACTAAAGCAAATTCAAGTTCAAAATAGTAACTCATATTTCGTTCCACAAAAAACCGTCTCTCGGACAGCACTAGTGCAAAAAATTTGAACTGCCAGGGTGATGCAGAAAAGCAATTCAACAAACAGCTGTCACAGCTGTCACGCCTGTTACTGGGTGCAAGGGGTAAGAAGCTGGTTCATATGTAAAAAGGTGCTAGCTAGACTTGCATGATTTACTACATTGAGACAAAATAATAACTGACCAAAACGTTTAACTCAAGTCCCTTGATAACAAGATTTAAAGATCAACCTTTAAAATCATTATACCTACTAAAATCGATTCCTGGAATTATACAATGGTGAAAACTCTCATTTTAAAGGTAAAAGGCCAGCATTTTTTCATATTAAATTTGTTCTCAGTAAGCCCTAATTCCATGCATAGTTTCTCCAGAGTAGCCTTTGTTGCAAGGAGAAGTAATTTTGGAATCTAGTGCAATTTCTGAAAACTTACCAGCAATAACAGAAATACCACGAAAATAGGAATTAAAGAGCTCCTAACCAACCCTGAAAACCCCCTTGTTTATGAAACTCTCTCCCGTTAATCAGCCTAATGGAAGCAACCAAGGCACACGAGGTGCAATGAATGCACGACTGCTAAGCAGCATGTGCCATGCACCCTCACAAGGTACAGCACTGCAGTTACCAATGTCTTCCCTCCACCTCCCCCCTTTTTTACAGAATGCACTTACGATGAGCAATGGAAAAGGACGCTGCCCAATGATGGCATATTACTTCAACAGTCCCTGTGACACAACAGGAGAGCATGCTAATAACATGGCTGCTTAAAAAAAGAACCCAAAGACCTTGCAAAGATTGGTCACAGGCCTTTAGGAGATTTTTGTGGTAGCACACACTAGTGAGCGAGTGCTAGTTCGCAGGCCATGGCTTGATTGCACACATTTCTGTGAAGAGAAGTATGCACAAGGGTCTAAGTGATCCTAATGAGAGGTGTGTAGGCAATGAGCATTCTTAACGAGCCACTGCAATTGCTTAGCAACCAGCATCATCTAGCGAGTGGCAGTGAGAACCCTACAGGACTGCTCCAGCACAGTGTGCAGAGAAGCATAGCGTAAAACTTCAGGCAAAGCGACAGAAAATGTGAGATAATTGTTTCCGAATTATTGTATGGCCTAGACGGTTGAATTTCAGATTTTTATATCATAGATAGGGGCTGGACATTTCGGTAAACCAGTAAAGGTACACTGACTTTAGTTTTCGAAATTCGGTTTTAGCCAAAAAAAAGGTCAGTACTCTTGGCATGCAGTATTTCATTCGTTGATAATAATATTCGCAAACAAAAAAAATCAAAACTCGGGTTCTGAAATAAAAACCGATAAAAGTCCCCCGAACTTGCAAAAAATAAGAACCGAGAAGTCCAACCTCTATTCATAGAGAAAAAACAAATAGAGGTAGCTGCTCTTTCTTGAAAAAGGATACCTATGTGATGTGAGGGAGCTGGTGCTGTCACACAGCTGCAAAATAACATGAAAATGCATGCCGCTGCCAAAAATCAATATGCACTTCCTTATAATTACTGTTTATATTTTGTGGGCTTACAGCTGCGGTTGCTCTTCCAGGTTGACGGCAACAGTATACCCGTGGCATGATGCGGCTGTAGTGCCAGAGAGCAGAAAAGAGCAAGCAGGCTGTCGTGCTGTTCATTCAACAGGCAGAGTTTCAGCCACGAACTAGCCAAGCACTAGCTTGAGACGTTCCTGTAGGCAGAAAGCTATACACAAGGTGGGTCATGGACACTAAGAGGAGAGGGGTAAAAGAAGGAAGGGAGTAATTAATTATTCATTATCGCTGAGGCGTCTCGTCTATCCCATGCCACTGGTCACCCGTCAATTATTAACATCCAGGAAAAAGATGGTATAGTTTTACAACGAGCCGTACTGATCCAGTAGTAAAATAACGATGCAATTTTAAGGAAAGCGAGACAAACCGTTCCAGCTTGATAAAAAAAAGCTGCAAAAACTTAGCATTTTTGTAATTTTTGGTTGGTTTGGTTTATATGGGTTTAACGTCCCAAAGCGACTCAGGCTATGAGAGACGCCGTAGTGAAGGGCTCCGGAAATTTCGACCACCTGGGGTTCTTTAACGTGCACTGACATCGCACAGTACACGGGCCTCTAGAATTTCGCCTCCATCGAAATTCGACCGCCGCAGCCGGGATCGAACCCGCATCTTTCGGGCCAGCAGCCGAGCGCCATAACCACTCGGCCACCGCGGCGGCTTTTTGTAATTTTTCAGTGCATGCATTAAGTTCTCCAGTGAATAATGCGCAGCAGATTTTTTAAGGGCATGGTCTATTGTTTGACATGCACCTTTAGGTAGCAACAGGTTCCGCAGCATAAGTGACTCCATGATATCCTGTTTTCTGAAATTAGGAGGCTTCTTGACACAGGAGGAACTGTGGTAGCTTAGACAAACATGCTAAAAGAGTTTATGCTGAAAACAATTAGTTCTTAAGGAGTTAAATTTCCAGAAAAATTAATGCTGGTACATAGATTCCTAGCAACAGGTCCGGCTGTAGATATACAGTAAAACCTTGTTAATTCGGACTTCACGGGAGTAGAAAAAAAAAACGTCAGAAACCGTTCACGCGAAAGTAAAATTTATTTGGTGAAATCCTGAGCAATGGTTATCCCCTTCTAAGACGAAAACTGTGCGACAAAAATGATTTTTCGCAGTTCCGCCAAATGCTGTAATTTGTGCACACCATCGGCTGTATAGGAAGCAGAACCATTCCAAAATGGTAACGGTTTACACAGCTTCTTTCAGTGTGCCACGCGACAGTGCTGGAGCTTCTTAGCACTGGAGCTTTAGTCGCACGTGAGGAGGATTCACCTATGGATTCAACACTCAAATGACAAACAGCATGTGACGAGCGTCGAGTTTCGGCATGCTGGAAGAGTGGAACTACTGTGCGAACAAAAACGAGGGAAGTGTGGATTGGTGCAGAAGTGGCAAGACGCCTTCGAAAAACAAAGACAAAAAGATCAGCGACAAAACAACCGTCATTCTAGTGCAGTAACAGGCTCGGCTGGCTGCCTGATATGTGTAACTGATAGCCGCCGAAAATGAAACTACACTGCCGCACTCTCTCCCAGCCTATCGAAGGGGACCTGCTGATGGTCAACAAGCCTGCCATAGCGTGCAAGTAAAAATGGCGTGGGAAACACTGTAATAATCAGTTCAGGCCCAATGACAAATATCTGGACAATTGCTTCTCAAGCAGATCATACCTCGACAAGGCGCCACTTCGGAAGCCCGTCTGAATTAACCGCTGCTAGCACCAAGCAGGAGAAACAAATGAGTTTCCAAAACCATAGACTTACACAGGTATTCGGCGGCAGTCCGAATTATCCAAATTAACAAGGTTGTATTGTACAGTTCGAGCTAGTAAGGCAGATGGCTCCTTTTGTGATGGCAACAAAATGCTTGCTAGACAGTCTCGTGTGACCTGTGGGGTTGCTGAATACCACTTGCATTCTTCAGTAACTGACAGGCGCTAGTGTATGCGATGCAATTTTAGCTACTGGAGCGATGATGTCGCTGCACTTCATACATTGTATCTGGAATGCTAGCAAACAGAGTTCCTGGCAATTCATTTCGCATGCTTGTGCTGCTGACAATTGCAATGATTTCTGTTAAATTTTGGCAATCTTTGCAGACTGACAATGCAGCAGCAGCAACCACCACTGCAATCAGATTGCAGCACATGCAGCTGCAAGCTTCTCCTGCATCAGGTTTGCTCTTTGCCACAAGAGGTGCTCTTGTTGGGGCGGGAGTTACATTTGGCCATAGCCCATTCAGTTGGGGCAGCAGTACTGAGCGAAAAATGCAAAATGTGCATGGATGAACTGTCCCCTGGAGGTGCTCATGTAGGAGTGGCTCGGTGCACTTTCTTGTTTGGTACATATGAAGGGCCAGGTTTCTTCGTGCTGCACGGCCAATAAGAGTCACATTTTCAGAAAATAAAGAACAACAGATACATAGCTATTACTAATGGTGAGTGGCAAATCTTCATTGCAAGGGTGCCTAATACCCGTCACACGGGCTGTCTCAAATTCTCAATGCCCATTGAGTCAATGGCCATCAAAATTTTCAAGGGCCATGCACATGCACCGCTGCCACACAGCAAATTTCAATGATCACTGAGTGAGTAGTAAGAATGCAATCAGACAGATGGCGCTAGGGGTAGAAACATACAAAAAATACAAAGTAAGGCTGAGTAAAACAAACTGAATGTTGGAATAAGTGGTATTATAACTGACTCTTTTTCGGAAAAAGCTATTCAAATATTTCACAGTTTGACACAATCTAAAGACAGTGATGCGCACTTAATTTCAGAAGCATTTGCTTTTCATCAGTGATCGCACCAGTGACCGCATTTGTTGTGCTCATACTATTGTTGCAGACTTTGTGGGGCACTTCTTGGTCTTGGTTGTCACAAAGTAAGCTAAGAGGTGAGAAAAAGAGGAACGAAACGGAATGTTGGGATGATGCATAACAAGAACAGTGCCAGTTTGCCTACATCTGACCGCTGGACATTCTGTGGGGCAGTCATTATGACTACCGAACAAAAGTCAGCTAATGTCTAAAATTTGGCATTAAATCAAAAAGATATTTTTGTGTATTTCGAGCTTTTATGTGTTTTTTTAATGCATGGTGAGTGCGAGGTTGTTCTCAATGGCGCTTGAGATTCCAATGGCCATGTGTGAACCTCCATTGAGTAGATGTCCATCAAGTTCAGTGGTCGTTGGAATCCGCCATGTGGCACTGGCAGATTCCCATTGAGTTTGATGCCCACTGACTCAATGGGCACTGAAACTACCCGTTTGACAGGGGTATAACTGTAATAGCTGATGACCTTGCTAGTTCAGATCTCTAGTTGACCTTGCTAGTTGAGGGGGCAACAGAGGGCCATGTGGGTGGACATGAGATTAAGAAGTATGCAAGGATAAGGTGGCTGCAGCTGGCAGAGGACAGGGTTAACTGGAGAGAGATGGGAGAGACATCTGTCCTGCAGTGGACACAGCAGGCTTATGATAATGACGATTATGGACTATGAAAAGAAAGACATACTGCACACAAGTTTTATTTTACTCATCACCAGCATAATTTATCATACCCATAAGGCTTACCAGGCATTATAAAAAAGAAGGGGAGGAAGAATGATATAGTGGTAGTAATAAATTGTAAATGTGCAAATATCAAATTTTTGGTTGTGAAGTGAATATGAATAATAATGATGATTATGGATTTTTTTATGGCGCAAGGGCATCTACGGCCAAAGAGCGCCATGACACAAGGTGTTTTTCATTTCTGAAGTTGGGGTCAAAGACCCATTTCCCAAGCATTTCACTCTAAAGAAGCCGAGCACCAGATCAGGGGAAAGCTTGTACCCATTGTATCACTGGTGGGTACCCGGCGGCACTGGGGATCGAACCCCCGCACCTCCCGCATGCGAGGCGGATGCTCAACCACTTGGCCATTGCTGTGGTTGAATAATAATAATAATAATAATTGGTTGCAAATTGAATCGAATGTTCTTGAATACCAGTACACGTTACTTTCAAATAGTTTTGAATATCAGTTCAGGTAGTTTAAACTAAAAACAAACACTACAAACGGTTATTCACAAAGCACAGATACGAAAAAATAAAGCACTGCAAAATTTTATTTTCACCCATTATAAGCATAATTGAGTACACGTGCAAAAGACTACCAGGTCTTATTAGGGGAGGGGGAATCATGCACTAGTAGCAGTAGTAATCTTATTGTAGGCTAGCGAATACCTTGTCTACAACTGCCTGAACAGTATAGTTTTCAGTGAACAGTCTAATATCATATGTAGACTTATGCCCACATGACAAAGGGGCTTACTGAATGCTGACAAGAAGCACTGTAAGGTGAATAGATACCTTGCTGGAGGAGTGACATCACCAGTCAATTACTAGGAGGAGCAAGGCGCAGAGCGATGCTGGCAAAAAGAAACTGGACAGCTCGATAAATGGACACAAATGTGGCAATTTGAGCTACAACGAGAGCAGGAGCACCCCTGTCATGCTCCCATGTGTGCCTGAAAGAGTGCTGGCTTTGTAATGCTGTTCCAAATGCAGTGTTGACGATGACACACAGTGCACTTGGCCCTTGTGAGTTGGCTTCACTGGACTGCAAGCCCTTTGATGGGCCCAAAGGCGGTGACATTGATGGGCCCAAAGGCGGTGACATACCGAAGACGAAAAAACAAAACCACACTGCATAGTTGGCATTATTTCATTTTTCCCTGAGCGCGGGCCGCGCTGTATGCTGTGCAGTTGTTCGGGCTAGCTTTGACCTTTGTTTCTTTTGTAAACTTTCTTCTTGTTCTATGTGGCCAAAGATAAGCAATCTTTTTATTTCAACAGACTAAAATTGCGAAAGGTTGAAAGCGCTTCCTGGGGAACAACCGCAGCAGCGCAAGCAGAACACAACTTTGCTCGTTTCACTATCCTATGCAAGCCCCACTTGTGCGCGTGCCGCATCTTATATTGTAATGACCGAAAATGAGAGGATCCTTGCCTCTCGTTCACTTTCGTTGCCTGCATGTTTACAACCAGTCATTGACTGCATTGTGGCAAGCTGCAGTGATGTGCAGCATGGTGGTATACTTCTGCCGACTCGCGAGCGCACAGCAGCTGCGCTGCGCAACTCTTGCAGGCCATCAGTGAAAAGTGGTTTTATGAAAGACTCAACATTACCCCGCGCACAGTTTTGCTGCATGCTGGCAATAGACCGATGTCACAAGCAGTTGCGCTGTGCCATGCGATGCACCCTGGGAGTTCTGGTACCCCAGCGGTGAGTGCGCCAGTGCAGCGCGTTGTCTATGTGCTACTAAGAGTGCTGTTTGCATTGACACATGGCTCTTTGCTGCATGTATTCACGTATTGTAGGATGGATGGCTTCCTCTAATCACCGCCATATGCTGTGACAGGTGCATCGAGCAGACAGCACTGGATTTCATGTAGCCAGGAACAGAAGAATGGTCCACACAAGGAGTGTGTAGGAGCCGGTCAGAAAGGTAGCTGGCGAGGCTCTGGTCTGCACGTTTAGCTTCCTGTCCCTGTAGATCAGTGCAAGTTGGCATAGCATCAGTTTTCATGGTCTAAGCGTGGCGCTACATGCAGAACCGTCTTTCAGTTGCCATCAAGTTCTGCTGAAGGAGCATAAGTTGTAGGAAAGGTTTGCGGTCGGTTTCACCCTCGCACTACTTCGTGGAGCTGTCTTACCAGCATTCAGCTTGGTGCAAGGTTGGGGGGGGAGTGAGTGTAGTTTTAGTGCCATTTTCAGCCCTCCATTAGGAGTGTTTCTCCCTCCCGCATTGTGTTAATCTGCGCTAAGTTTTCCTGAATATGATTATGGTTGTTTCTATTATAAAAAAGCAAAAATGCAAGCACATGCCATTTTTTTTTTAAATAAAGGAGCACAAACAATGAAATAAAAAAATTCGGGACACGGCCGACTGCCTGGATTGACACTCATGAAATTACCAGGAAAATCAAGAGGCCAGAAACATGAACATTGTCTGAACACGTGAAAAGGATTGTATTGGTATGCGTAGGGATGTTTTTCTCGTAAATCACGTGAAAGTGAAGGACAAGCGTGTTTTGATCTTCACTTGCATTACTTCAAGCCCAAAGGTTTGAATGACAAGTGTAGTGACTCCGCTGTAGTCACCAGCTCCCATCATTGCAGCAGCTGCGCCCCCTCTCAAAGCTGCACCTGTCTCTGGTTCCTTTAGCACAATGCGATAAAGGCCGCAAAGCAAAGCTGCTGCATGCAAATCTAATGCCATTCAAAGCATGAGAAAAGCGGGCTGCCGTGCAGGTGCCATCACGAAGGATTACAGCTAAGATGACGGCTTGGTCATTTCTGGTAAGCACGTGCATGCGCAGTGTGCTTTGTGAAAGCAAACTATTCATTTTATGAAGAAATGAAAAGTTAACTGATGTGAAAAGAGCCGACTTACTGCAACTAGCGGGTGCCGTTTAGATACACCGAGATGTTTGGCCGTGAGTTACTATTTAAATACTTCACACTGTAAGAGTGCTGTGCGAATCTAACCCAATAAGTACATGCTATTCTCAAACTATTCGAAATTTTGAATTTAGGCAGACCTCTATAATAAACTCCATAAATTGGATGCAATTCTTTCAATAACAATAGCACAATTCTGTTCAGTGCAAAAAGTCTAACAAGACAGATGACAAAAGAAGAGGTATGTGCAAGTATTCGATAATTTCGAATATTCGGTCGAATAGTAAAGTATTCAATATTCGAACCGATCTGAATGTTTGGTATTCGAATTTTCTAAGTATTCATCTCGAGCGAATAATATTTCTGGAACTCTTGGTGTATGTAGCTTTGGTTCAGTGTACCTCCTTCTGGGTGGCACCGGGCGCACGAGCAGCCAATCCCCTAACTTCGCGCCGTGTGCCTGCGCTTTCGCGCATATGCTGGAGTCAGTCTGCGCATGCTCGTGGCAATAGGTGCGAACAGGCGGAAGCACGGCGCCCAGATCTGTGCCTGCCAGCTGTCTGCGGCAGCGCTACCCGCTGTGCGCACGCACCGTAACCGGCACAGCGGTATGCATCAAAAGAAAGATTTAGCATAGCACAATCCGCATCTGCGCACCGGCCAATGGGACAGGCGTGCAAACAGCTGGCCAGCACCTGGTGCCTTGTGGCGTCCTCGGGGTGATCTGCGCATGCGCAGCGATTCCAAGCAGCAGATCGCAGTTTGCTAAATCTCTCTTATTGGAGGACGCGCGGCTCCCTTGACTTTCATGAAACAAGTCTGAGCTGACCTCAACTGCCACAGCCGCTCCTCTGCATGTGAAATTTGCTAAACAAGCGCGACGGCGAAGGGCACGAGAGGGAGGTAGCACGAGGTCCCTGACTCGGGGTGGCACTGGGTGTGCGGTGCGGTGCGTACGTCTAGCAGGTGTCATGGAGTTGCTGCATAACGGGGGACGCAGGTTTTGAAGATTAAATTATTTATTCTTTCGCCAGAGCAATGAAATTTGGCATGCTGATTGGAAAGTTCACTGAATGCTTAAATAAGATACTTTCGCTAAAGTATCTTGAGTAGTTTTGACATTATAAATTTTTATATGCTTCATTGCTACGAACAAACTTGCAAAAAGCCTGTCGTGACATATACATGGTAGGAGTCTGTAGTCACTCTTAAGTTCTGCCCAAAGGAATGGTTGATGCAGTGACATTCTCCAAATATTTTTGGCAGCCTGATATTTTTCTACATAGAATATTATATCCACATTTGCATAAAGCACTCATTATCGTCATGTAAATTAGTGACATTATGAAATGAGAAGGTAATTAAATAATTAGGAACATCACTGAAGAGAATTTATCAAGGAACACAGTGCAATAAACAGCATGAAAATCCATGAAGCCATTGTCGTGCTATGCTTTCTGCAAGCAGAGGAGTCAGGTCAAAAAACACTTTTGAAGAAATTGGCATTTTCAAGGAGATTTCAGCCAGTTTTTTGCTACCTAAGGACACAAAAATATTTTTTGAAGTGACTTCTGGGATGTTTTCGGGAAAACTTTTTTGGGGGAATATACCGCATTTACTCGACTATAACGCATACATTTTTTCCAGAAAAGCTTGTCTAAAAATGACATGCACGTTAGAATTGAGCATGAAAACGAAACTGTGTCAACAACACCCCATTGCCATCAGCGGCGTGAAAAAAGAATGCGTGTTACAATCAAGGAATCGTTAAAATTGAGTGAATACGGTAGTTAGAAAGACCTTATACGTATATACAAAATCTGGTGTTTTCTAAAAATCATTTTTTTTTTTAGATTTTTGTGATTTGAAAGCTGCGTCCCCTCTTAAATAAAATAGCTGTGCAACGACTCAATTAAAATTAAGAACAGCAGTTGGAGGCCCCATATATAGGTCTCACACCCCACAGGTACGTCGGCACGGAATGTAGGCAGTCTGCCCCAATTTCCGATGGCCATTTTTGCAGAAAGTCGATCCTGCTTCAATGAATGTCATAAGCTTCAATGCATTTTTTCACTTTTTTTTTATGTAATGGTGTTGTGTGTTTGAAAAATACCGACATGATTTTGAAAATGCCTATTGAGCCATTCAACCTTTTTTTGTGTACCAGAAGTATTTGAAATATTCGTTTAGAAATTTTTAAAGGAAAATTATTATTCATTTCGAATTTGCTGCGAACCAGAAAATCGCTATTCACATATATTCACACTATTCACATATGCCTACAAAAGAGTTTAGCGTCATAAGCGTACAGCATGGCACATTCCTGCAAGGTGCATCAAGATGGCTAGCAGAACGGATGAAGAGTGGTAGCTTTGGCTACAATTCTAGCGGAACAGCCTTTCTAAACCCCCTTGCGACACCTCAAGACCAAGCGCCAGCTATTGAATACCACCCCAGACGTGGCATTCAATACAAGATGTAGCCAACAAAGCCCTCATGTATCAGTTTCGCTGCACTGCTCGCCTTGCAATGAGCTAATACTGTTACAAACTGCAGGCATGAAAACAAAACTATGCCATGAGACACGTTGCACTGTACGAGATATAGACCCATGAGCTCGCTCTGAGGATTTTGTTTGTGTTGTACCCAATGCCTGTGGCCCAAATATACAGTTTCTAGCTGCTGCAGTCGATCCCAGGATATATACTAAACTCAAAGGAGTCCAAGGAAGTGGAAAATACATAACGTCCCACTTATCCAAATGTCGAATTATCGAATGGCTGCCCAAAACTGTCAAAAACCATTCGCATAAAAGCGAAATTTATTTTGTGGGAACCTGGGAAATTGTCTCCTTTCAAGACAAAAACTGCGTGACAATGGCGATTTCTCGTAGTTCCAGCAAAAATGTTTTAAATCGTGTACGCTATCAGGAGTGGCGGAAGCAGAACTGCTCCACAATGGCAAGGGTCTCCGCATCTCCTTTCAGTGTCCGAAATGATAGTGGTGGAGCTTCTCCACATGTGGCATCGCTTGTGAGGAGGCTTCACCACACAAACGGCGAACAGCATGTGACGGGCGTGGAGTTTTGGTGCACTGAAAGAACGAAAATACCACGCAGACGGAAGCGAGGGAAGTGTGCATTGGCGCTGGAGTGGAAAAATGCCTTTGAAAACAAACAAACAAAGTTCAGCAACAAGGCAATCGTTGTACCAAACGGTGTGCAGCTTGGCTAGCTTGTTGATATGCACAGCCGATAACAGCTGTCGCCACAGGCTGGTGGAGAAGCTTAAAAAATGAAACTATGTGGATAGATTCTCTCTAGGCCTATAGGCGGGAACCTGCCAACCATCAGCACACCTGCCATTGCGTGCACGTCAGAGAGGGGAGGGCGAAAATGTCACAGGGAATTCAGGACTGTGGATGAACATCTGGACGATCACCTGTCGAACACGTATCTCGACACGGCGCCCCTTGGGGGTCCGTCCGAATAAACCGATGTGAGCCCCGCAACGTCCGAATAAACGAATTTCCAGGCGTTTGGCGGGACTCCGGCGGCAGTCCGACTTTCCGAATTAACGGGGGCCAATTAAACGAGGTTTTACTGTAGCAATGCCGCCCCTCATACATTTTCAGTTTCGAAACGGAGGGTGGTTTCCAGCCCAGCACTGGTTTCCGGCTGATGACAGTAGCGATGCGCGTCTCGAAAACTGACTACAGCACCGTTCCCCACAGGCAGGGTTGCCAGCTTTGGCTACTTGGCACTTTCGCTACTTTGATTACTTTTGGGACCTCTTGGCAAGAAAAATTTGAACTTGGCAACTTTGCTACTTTTGAAATCTGGCTACATCGTGCCAAATTACATCTGCTTTAGAAAAACATGCAGGCAAAGAAACCTTTCAAGTGCACATAACTAGTCAAAAAAGCCAAATTCAGTTGAGCCAGAGCGCCAATGGTAATCCCGTTTTCGAAATTCTAAAAACTGGTATGGCTATTACTAACGTCCAGCTGCAAATCTCTATACTCTGTTTCATACTATAGAAGGCAACGCCGCCAAAGCTAGAATGCCTGTTCGCACACGCTAAGTCCACGACCAAAACGTAGTTCGCCGTACAATCAAAGAGAACATAAGCATATTTCGTTGCGACAAGCTATATGTGCTGTGGATGGCACCTTCTGGAATTCCGTTTTACCTCTTGCCATAATTTCATCCTGCGACTCATCGTGACTTCAAGAAGCAAGAATTACATGTGGCGATATGATACGCAGTTGGCAGGGCAAATCACTCTACCTCAATCCGTGCTCAAAAAGTAGTTAATACTCGCTGAAAATTATAGCCAGAGGACCCTAACACTGAGCGCCTCATGGCTTTGACCGTGATTTTAAATGCTAGAACTTTGGTTAACATTGCTCTTTGTTTTCAGCCAAACGCTCACAGAAGTTTCGAGAAAAACAAAAGATACGTGGCGAAGTAATATGGTTCCGCGGACACACTACTTCTGAAGCTTCCACAGAATTGCCTGATATGTATGAAACGGAGTATAATTGAAACTAGGCATCTAACTCTACTAGTTAAACAGTTATTTATTAAAAATTAGTTAACCAGCTTATTACTTAAGACGATTCACCGGTTCTCTGGTGTCCATCAACACTGGTCATACTATGCTGAAAAAGCCATTAGTTTAACCTTACCTCAAAAAACCTATTTTTGACAATTACTGAAAATCTTCCCTGAAACACCTGGTATGTTTCCTTAGAACCAGCAATAAGAAATGTCCTATCTCCATTCACTCCAGTTGCATTTCTCCAATTGCATCGTCTCTTAACTTCATCGCAGAACAGGGCACCTGGCATGGCATGACACTTATGGCCAGATAACTTCAGTCTGCCGTCGTTCGCTGCCGTGCATTTCCAGGAGCTAAAGAAGATATCGCATGACATTCGGCGGATGGTATGCAATAAACGATACAGTTTCCGCTTTCAAGGTTCGAACAGACTGGCTTTGGTGCGGGGCAGCCAAGACAAGAAAAGTAACGGTATTCAGGGTGCTGTTTCACGTGGATCACGAGGAGGGATGACCAGCCGGCACGGCAGGCGTATCACAAGTGCTTTATTCATATCCGAATAAGATCGCGGAGAGCGCCGCCTCGGACGCACGTGAAGGTGCGAAGTGCACACCGCTGCGGCAAATAATGCAAGATGTGCTGGCGGTGAACATGGCCCGCTCGCATGAAGGTGCTTTGCCAGCATAGTGGCTCCTCTACAGTTGTCGCTGGAGTATTAATGCAGAAACTGCACTGATTAAATCAAATACAACCAAGACATCACATCAGAATCAACTGGGCATGAGTGTCTGGCGGCCACAAGGGTCAGGTACCATGTGGTGCTGCTGTGTCGTTGACGTTTTCAACACCGGATCGTGCTGGTCACTTCCAGATCGGCGTCTCACAAGGTCTTATGCTGGTGCTTACGTCTGTCATGGCACTGACAAGAATGACAGACTGCGACAGAACCACACCGAACAACTAGCTCACTTGGGCATGTGCCGCCTCAGCAGCGTTAAGAAGTCTTTTCCCACGAATACCTATTCGACTACTCAACGTTCCCATGCTTGCCTGCAGTGCAAAATTCACTTAAGGCTACAGTGTCTATAGTGTCGTGCTCTGCGGTGAAGAGGCGTTAAGAGACGACGCAACTTGCGGCGC
Source organism: Amblyomma americanum (assembly GCF_052857255.1). NCBI lineage: Eukaryota > Metazoa > Arthropoda > Arachnida > Ixodida > Ixodidae > Amblyomma > Amblyomma americanum. The sequence continues at coordinate 151,738,698 of NC_135497.1, read as the reverse complement.
GAAAGCTCAAGTTCAAAAATTCTTTTCTCGCTTTAAGCAAAAACTACCTACCTCGATAAAAATTTCAGAAATGAAAGGCAATAAACTATTCTACGTAACCCGCTCCTCTTTGCATTTTTACTTGGACCACCTCGGCGAAATTAACGAGTTTTTGGCTCAAAACGCACTTTTTGCAAATTCAGTATTTTTTTAACCTCTATGTACGCAGTTTCATCACCTGTAACATTTGTTATAGGTACTAGACATCTAGAGAAACAAAACGGCAATTTCCGAATTTCCGAGAGCAAGTTGATATTTAACAAAAATAAACAACAAAAATAGTACATTTTCATACTTTTTTTTAAATTTTTTAACAATATTAATGCCGTATAAAGCTGCACGCTTTGAATTATATCGAAAGCTATAATCTGTGCAAATGTCAATGAAAAAAATTGTTAAGTGTTTTCTAAGTTTTAAGTGTTTTCACTGCCTTGTTCTGTGCCTCAACGAAATCACCGGCAGAGGTGCTTCATGATATTGTGTGGTGTGGCGTGGTATGACCTGGACAAGACCAATTTCAAGAATGCGGCTAGCACAATCTATAACCCATCCTAGACAGTGCTACATGGGTACTGCAAAGCATTTTATTCTTACATCTATTCTTGACAATGACAGAGACTACAGCTTTCGAACGACTGGTCCTAGCTGGGTCCAGACTATAAAGTTATATTCTTGCATGTCTTCCTGTGATAAGGTATTATACTCGCTCCAAAGTATAGCTGTAGGCACAGAAAAATATTTAAAGAAAATAGGTATGAACGCGCTTATTGGTTCGCAGTCTTTCGGCGTAGTTTATCCTGGTTACTCCATATTATTTTTTTCTTGTCACCTGCAGCTTAAAACACAGAATTTTTACACTACAATAGACTAAAATTGTATTGGATTAAAGCAGTTGCCATGAAACAGCACAAAAGCACATGAAAGACGCAGCTTCACCCGCACCGCACATGCTTCCCATGACCAAGGCAGATGGAGAGCCATACAGCATGTTTCGGACATTGTGCGCATGCAAAATGATTGCGAGGACTATAAATATAAAGCTTGCAAGTTTCAAGGAAGCATGTCAAGTGTACAAGAAATAAAAAAAAGTGGCAGACAGCGATACACAATTTTATCATGCGTTGCGATCAGCTACTATGTTTTCCAGTTGGTGCCTTTTTTTTGCGGGCCATGAAAAACATACCAGCGGGGTTCTACTGTGTTATGTTTTTCTCTTTTTATCACTGAAGAGGTTGTACAGTCGCGAGTAAAAAAGATTAGCACACATGACAGAACACCGGAGCGCCGGAATGACAGCGCATGGCACTGCGGGTGACGAAGAGGCTGATAACGAGAGTGCCGGCCGTTCCCATTCTACAGTATGGTATTTCATCCCTCAAATATCTTTATTACATCAATATGCTTTTGAGCTACTTCTTGTGTGCTACTTCTTGTGGGGTTCAGCGGACTGTCACAGCCCAGCAAAATTTATTTTTCTGTCTCACCCTCTCTCTCTTTTTAACGCCGCCACCTTTCTCCCGCAGGCAACTGGTGAAGAACAGGATAGGTATTTTTTTTTTTGCTTCTTTGGCAGTTATTTTTGCGAGCAGCCTCAGCCACGCTGCGCTTGGCAACTGCTTGAACAGCTCTGAATCCAGGAGCTGCCGTGGCCTCCCAAGGGAGCAGATTTGAATATAATTGAAAATATATGGGGGTTAATGAAAAAGCAACTAGCCAAAAGGCAGCTGCACGAGTCGCCAGATATCCTTTAGGCGGTGGTTCAAGAGGAATGGAGCAGGCTCCAGGCTCTTCCTGACCTTGCAAGCAGCCTGTTTGACTCCTTCCCTGAGTGCCTTCAAAGCGATGTGAGGGTCGGTGGGGCCTATGCACGCCATTAGTGCAACGATGTGTTTGCTCTCACATCACGACAGTGAGCTGGCTATCCTCCTTACTTCTTTTCCTTAATTGATAGGATAGTGCTCCTGTTAATATTGTTACTACACTTTCCCGACAAAGTCACTTGTATGAATTAGTTGCATCGTGAAAATAAACTCTATCTGTTTTTCGAGCTAGTGTAATACTGGCTAAAAGCAGCGCTATCATCTATTGTTCCCGCGAGTTTCTTTTGACAAACCATCACAGACATAGAAAAACTAATAGAAAAGAAGCCATTTTTGCTCATGATAACTGAGCCAAATAAATGCCGCATCCACGGTCACGTAGGGTCGGCACTTTGACGCTTGGGCGATGGCACGTTTGATAAAGCTTACTTCCTGCATGCCGTCCCCCCTATGCTGCAAATATGGAAATGGCCCGAGAGGTAGACTGCAAACTGCAGCGCCGCGTGGCGAGATATACAAATTCTGATCGATATGTGCTAATATTTTTTACTCGTGACTGTACAGTTCTGTGATTTTTAACAGGATGCACTTTGTAATTTGTGGGGCTTAAGTCTCAAAGTGACATCTGGATATGAGGAACACTGTAGCAGATTAATTTTGATCACCTGGGGTTCTTTAACGTGCGCTGACATCGGTACAACGCACAGGTACGTTTTTGTATATCACCGTCATGAACATATAGCCACTGCGGCCGGGATCGAACCTGTGTGCTAAGGCTCAGCAGCCGAGCACCCTAACTACTGAGCCACTGTGGCGGGTGACACAAAATGCATATCTCGTATTAACAAGACCTGATGCGTATGCCACTAGAATGACAGCCAGTAGCAGCACACCGTGTTTAATGACTGAACAGAGATCTCTATGGGACTATAAAAAAAATTCCATGCATATCACCATATCACATTTACTGCCTAGGCGTCTAGCTGCTGGCTGCACAGCAGATGCCAGTGACTCCGCAACACACCTCTGCTCAAAAAGGCAAAAACAAACCAGGCAACACACACCTCAACCATGTGCTCTTTGCAGTCATCCAGAGAGCCAAATCCTTGGCTGCACTGTCCACAAATGAAAATGTGTCTCTCTTGCGCTGGTGCTGGCTGGCCACTCTCTCCTCTGGGTTTTGGATGGCTGCTACTTGACAGCACCTCACTGCTACCAGTTGATGCCATGCTGGCTAGTGCATTCTCTAGCACCAAAGAGGCATCCATGGGCACTCGACTGGGCACAATCTCAGTTGTTGGCTTCGATGCAACCTCACTGACTGGCACACTTGCTGGCACACTTGCTGGCACACTGGTTGGGGGCTCAGGAGGCTCGACTGAAGCATTCACCGCAGGCTCTGTTGCAGGAGAGTCCACTGTAAAACAGCAGCCAAACAGATGGGTAGTACAAGTCAAGTGTGGTGACAAATGTTTCTTATGGTATTTCATCCCTCAAATATTTTTATTTCGTCTACATGCTTTTGTGCTACTTCTTGTGCCATGAAAGACCGTTACATTTAACATGTCATTAAAACTCTTTTTGTTCAAAACATCTTTAATGTGCCCACCTTCACAGATCAGCGTTGGGGCACTGCGATGTCACATCAGTGCAATGAAAAAGATTTTGTACCACCAGCACCCACTTTATCTCCTGCCTTCACAGGCTACAGACAACAAGGCAACCATGGGCGCTCACTCAACCCCCAAGAACACTTTTTAAGGGGTGCAAGAGATATGTAGTCAAGTGTTTGTTCACTATACCCCTAGTGTCTTCATGTAGAGCTGTTTAGTCGGCAAGAAGGAAATATGTAAACAGACTGACAAAATGACATTGTTTACATGCCAAAGCAATGCTTATCCTTTACGGCATTATCACAAGCTGCAAATGACACATATTACACAATGGCAGTTGCAAAAGTCTGCTCACTATGGCCCACGCAAGGTGGTGGGAGTGGCAGTACATGACGCTGTATATAAAGCAGAACATTGGAAACTACATCATGTGCTCGTATACTAGCACATAACATCTAAGAAAGCGCATTTTAAGAATGTTTTAGTTCCTCCAGGAGTTCAGACTCCTTGCACCACATCTGCAGAGACCAGCATGAGAGAGAGAGAGAGAAACTTTATTGTTGGAGAGGAAATCGGGGCACGCCCCTGGGTCCCCGCACGACCCCACTACACTGAAGTGTTTATGTCCCTAAGGTCTATAACAATGGCAGCCCGGCTGGTGGCGATTGTCTGCACGGCCGAGTCCTCCGAGTACAGCAGGGTCTCCCAGTCCTCCCAGGTCTTGAGGTCCTCTAGGCCGCGCGGGGGAGGGTCCGCCGGGCAGAGGGAGAGGATGTGGAGGGAAGAGGCAAAGGGTTCTGGGCACAAGGTGCAGGCAGGAGTGGGGAAGGAGGGATGATAGTGGGCTAGGGCCAGGGTTGAGGGGAGTGTGTGTGTCTATAGTTTGCGCCAGAGTGTTGCGTGTTTGTTATCTAGGGAGGGGTGGGGCGGGGGGTAGAGCTGGCGCGAGGCTCTGTAGGCCTGTGTCATCTCACTGAACGAGTGCATTCGCTCCCTCGCGAATCCCCGATCCGAGGTCACCTGAACCCGGCTTAAAGAACCTCAAGCTAAAAGGTTGGCGGCCTCGTTTCCGGGACTCCCGGAGTGCGCAGGCACCCATATAAGCTCTACATGGCGGGGTAGGGGTGCATCGGGCGAGCCCAGTATGCCAAAAGCAGGGACGTGGACTCGGCCTCGCGTAAAATTTAGAATTGCAGTTATAGTTCGTCTACTGATCCGGAGTTCCCAGGTTTGAACCCGACCACGGCGGCCGTGTTTTTATGGAGGAAAACGCTAAGGCGCCCATGTGCTGTGAGATGTCAGTGCACGTTAAAGATCCCCAGTTGGTCGCAATTATTCCGGAGCCCTCCACTACGGCACCTCTTTCTTCCTTTCTTCTTTCACTCCCTCACGGCGGCGCGGTTCATCTGTTAAAATGTAGAGGGCTTCCGTGCGGGTGATGGCAATTGCGAAGGCGGCTTCCTCTGCAGCCTCTCGGGCGGTGTCTGGGGGGAGAGGTAGTGTGTGAGAAGGGCGGATAAAGAGGAGTCCACCACGGCTGCGGTTGCTTCGTCACCGTGCAGGCGGCGTCCACCCATATGGCGTCCGGCTCGGAGCCGTACGCTCGGTGGAGTGCCTTCGCACGGGCTCTGCGGCACTGCTCATGGTGGGAAGGGTGCATATTTTTTGGCAATGGGTTGATGACCAGCTCTCGGTGAAGGGATCGAGGAATGGGGAGGAGGGTTGGGTCGTTGGCCGGTATTCTGATTCCGAAGGAGTCCAGGATATACCGCGCCTGTGGAGGTTTGTGTAATACCCCTGTCACATGGGCATTTCAAAGGCCCTCGAACCGATAGCCTATTGCCTCAAAGGCGATCGAGCGCTGCTACACGGGCAGTTTCAATGGCCATCGAGTCAATAGTCTATCGAGTCAACAGACCAGCACGGAACTCCATCGAGATTTCGAGGGCCTTCGAGCGCTGCCCAAGGTGGCTAGCGTTGTTTCGAGCGGTGCCAAGCGCACTTTCGTACACGATACATTAACAGTACAAAAGCATGAGCAAACATTATTCGGGTAAACTTTAATGCAAGTAGTCTGTAAAATAATTATAAAATTGTATCAGACTGGTTTTGAGAGCATTACGCTCATTAATTTTGCTTTGCGGTCATTGCGTTGCTTGCGTACTTTGCATTAACAACATGGTGGCGCCATGCCCACCCGCTTCACAGCGATAACAGCTTCGTCGCTAATCCCTCGAAGCAATATTGTGTTTTAAGCTGTTGTATTTGCCTTAGATTTGCCCATTCTTACCCTCGCATAAAGTTTCAAGAGACAAATAGCTCTTGTTTTTCAGATATCATGGCGATTTCCCAGGTCTTAAGCCTGACGAAGCAGCGCTACGACACACTTGAACTGGCTTGGTTTTGGCTCGTCTTGTAATAAAGTAGCTAAAGCAGTGTCTGCATCTGTCTGCATCTGTCCGTCGCATACGCGCATTTAAAAAAGTTTTAAATGACATGCGCGTATGCGTGTATTTCAGCATTCAGTATACATTTATCAAATATTTTTGTTATTTTTGCAAAATCCAAAGTAGCGATTGTGGCGCCACACAAGCTTGGTGTAAGACACGAGAACCATTCAATGGCCATTGAGATTTGCCATGTAGCAGCGACACAACTCCTTCGAGTTCGATGGCGATTGAGAATTTTGAAGGCCCTCAACTCGATGGCCATTGAAACTGGCCGTGTGACAGGGGTATAAGCCTTATGCATTGGGCCAGTCGATGGGTCTCCACGAGTTCCCCGATCGTGTTGTGGAGGCCCAGGCCTAATAACCTGTCTGTGGGGGTGTTGAGGGGAAGATGAAGTGCGACTCTGAATGCCTTGCGGATCAAGGCATCCAAAGCATTTATGTCGTGTTTGGATAGTTCTAGGTATGGGGTAGTGTAGAGCACACGGCCGAGGACGAAGGCATGAATGAGGTGACAGAGGTCGCCACGCTGCAGTGCTGGAGAGCATTCCTCTGGGCACACATAACACATATATGCATCTCATGTTGACTTTACACACTCTCTCGATAGAACAAAGAAATCTTTTTCTCCACCCTTGTCAGTTTTTTTGGTAGAAAGCTATTCCTATCTTCACATGGGCAGTCCTCAGATCAAACATGAGATGATTCAGAATGATACTCAAAGTGAGAGCCAAAAAGGTTATTTTTCAACAAGATAGAAGGGCAATGTGTGGCAAAAAAATTGAAGTAAAAGCTTCTCAGTTTCTTTAAACAAACTTATCATTGTTTTTGGCATCAAAGCCTATAGAACCTACCAATGTGGTACTCATGGTGGACTGGTTCACTTGTATGCGCAGTGCAGCCAATGTGTACCGAGCAGGAAAGAAAATACCATAAATAACCTCGTGTAACGGCCACACCCGTGTATGGGCTGCACCCTGTTTTGGACTAGATAATTGAGGAAAAAAAATAGTTACACATTTTAAATTCGTGTATGGGCCACAACATCAAAATTCACACCCAAATTTAAAAAAAAATTCAGCCCTTAAATGAATTTATGTATTTAAATGTATGAGTATATTCTTTCAACAAATGGACAAGCCTGTGTTTTGCACTGTACTTGCCTAGAAATGTACACTTCACACACATATACACACAGAAAAAAAAGCATTTAATTGTTGTCTCAGAAGAATAATACCAGAAATTAGGGATATGGAAAGTTTAGCCTGAGTTCAGCATTTCTAGCAGTTCATGAGAATTCTTAACCATGCAAACAGCCCAATGACACACAAAGAAAGCACATTGGGCACACACGGTTCTAAGGCTAGACACAGCAATGCACAAGCCAGTAGGTGCTACCATGCCAAATGCAAGTAAATCAAGTTCACATCCTTAACAGTACTAGTATGGCCACAAAATAGGAAGTTCATTTATTTTTAGCCTCCCCATTTGTAGAAGAAGGCTTGGTTTTATGGGGTTTAACGTCCCAAACGACTTGGGCTTTGAGGGACGCCGTAGTGGACGACACCACATAATTTCGACCACCTGGGGTTCTTTGATGTGTACTGGTCAGCAGCCCAGCTTGTGGGAAGGTAATTATGGTTCGTAAGTTATTTAATCCTGCAAATCTTACTAATACCTCTCCCCCTTATTCCTAAAACCTACGCCATGGTCTGCAACTACCTGACTGCCTGTCAGCAAGAACTTTTTGCACGCCTTTGCAATGAAATTTCCTATCAGTACAGTGTACTGCATTTTTACTTTACTCATTGCCAATTCTACAACTTCATAGAACCTTTTGACCATTTGGTCATCACAAATGAATACAGGTGCGTAGGCCTGGAAAACCATCAACATGTATGTTGTGTTGCACATGTAACAAAGTTTCAGTCTCTCTGTCACATGCACATTGATGGAGCCAGAGTTATGATTATACGAAACGTAGCGAACTTTTTGTATTTCCCTTGTTTTTAGCACCAGAACAAATGCTCAATTCACACATCTGAGCAGCTCTAAGGGTGCAACTCCAACAGATGCATTCATTAGTACTATTTCAGAAGCACCTGGCAAGAAAGCAAATCCGTCAACTGGGCTGTTAAGGGCACAGGGTAAGGTAAAATTAGAAAAAAATCGTTTTTTTTTCTTTTGGAATTTTAGAAGTTCAATTCTTTCTACACATGTTCCATGATCGCACTTTCCTCAGAAAGCCATATTTACGGCTGAAAAACGCTTTTTCCGAAACCAAGTAGTGAGCGGCCACGCCCCCTTTCAGGATTAACGTCAATTTTTTCAACCAAAAAGTCCACCACCTGATTTCAAAACTTGTCTAAAATCAGCTACATATAAAAAATTGTCTGGCAACTATTGTACAGCTCGTCTTTTTTAGCCAAGACAATTCTGAGACGCTTTGCACGTTTTTTCCACGTTTCTGCAACCTTCATGCAGCTGCGTCCGAGTGCTATCCCTTTCGATCAGTATTGTAAATTGTGCCGGTGTTGGTTGCTGCTGATAAGTTGAGATGCCCAGGGCAAAGAAGGCCTTCGTCAGGCGTGAATTTCACGGCAACCGCTACGCTCATCGTGAAAAAGCAAAAGGATGTCCACGACCGAATGAGATCCCGAACGCCGAACGCGCCAGCTCCTCGACATCGAAGCTTTCAAGATTTTCTCTGTGCTTCCAGGAAGAGGATGTGCTACAGAGCAGCAGCCAATATGCCTTAATGGACATGGACGGCATTTGTGCCGCAATTACACAGATTTGTGTGTGCAGAGAGTGCGGTGGAAGTGTTGAGCTCATCGAAATTGTGACAAAACGGGTAGGTGTTGCAAGCGTTTACAGTTTGAACTGTGAAGTGTGTAGGGCCGCACAACGATTTGAGACGTCGAAGAAAACTACTTCTGGCCTCTATGAAGCCAACCTCAGGTTAGTGTATGCCTTGAGGTCCATTGGTAAGGGAATGGCTGCAGGAAATATACTCTGTGCTATGCTAAACCTTCCTAAGCCGCCGACAAAGTTTGCGAAATACAATCAAGAGCTTCTAGGTCACATCGAAGCTGCTGCTCAGGAGTCGATGAAAAGGGCAGCTGACGAAGCTGTGCAGCTGAATGAGGGGGATAAAGACATCGCAGTTGCTCTTGATGGAAGCTGGCAGAAGCGAGGCCATACTTCCAATAACGGCATAGTCTCTGCGACCAGTGTAGACTCTGGGAAAGTGCTGGATGTGGAGGTTTTGTCTAAACGTTGTCCAAAGTGCAGCATCAAGGGTACAAACAGTGACCCCCTTCATAGAGAGGTGTGCCAAAGCAACTACCAAGGCACCAGCGGTGGAATGGAAGTCGCAGGAGCACTGAAAATTTTCGGCAGGAGTGAGGAGCTTCACGGCGTTCGATACGTCAAATACCTTGGGGATGGTGACAGCAAGGCTTTTATGGCTGTGAAGGCACAAATGCCATATGGTGATTCCGTTGAAATATCCAAGGCTGAGTGCATAGGGCACGTGCAAAAAAGGATGGGCACAAGGTTACGAAGGCTAAAAAAAGGAAACAAAGCAGGAAAACTCTCTGATGGAAAGAGCCTCTCGGGCCGAGGCCGACTGACTGATGCAGTAATAGACAAGCTCCAGACGTACTATGGTTTGGCCATCAGAAGAAATGTAGGAAACCTGGATGAAATGCGAAAGGCCGTTTGGGCAACCTTCTTCCACTTATCAGCCACAGACGATGACCCATGCCATGGACTTTGCCCAAAGGGACCTGATACGTGGTGTGCCTTCAACAGAAGTCAGTCAGAGGGCAAGCCATTTTTCCACAAGGAGAGTTTGCCTGCATCTGTCTTGGAGGCTATCAAACCCATTTATAGGGAGCTATCGAAGGCTGAGCTCCTAGAGAAGTGCCTGCATGGGCGAACTCAAAATGCAAATGAGTCGTTCAACCATGTTGTTTGGGAACGCGCGCCAAAGAATGTGTTTGTTAGGCTTCGGACCCTACGGATGGCAACAATGGATGCTGTTCTTTCATTTAATGATGGTAGCATCGCACGGGCCAACGTTTTGAAGGCGTGTGGATTGAACCCAGGGAGCAACACCATCAAGTGGCTGAGGGAAGCTGACCATAAGCGCATGTACTTTGCGGACCGAGCAACACGACAGCTTACAAAAGAGGCCCGACAGTCAAAACGACAAGCCGAAAAGCGAAAAAATGACGGCGACAGTGACTACGAAGCAGGGGGCTATTAAACCAATTACTATGGAGGCGTTTCTGCAAATAAAAAATGGTTTTTCACATCTTTTTTCTCTTTACGCTCTATTATCTCAAAACAGTGTTTTTTCTTACAAAGGTACCATTATTTCCAATGCCTTTCAAGACAGACGGCTGATTTTTTTTTGCAATCATCTACATAGGTGTTGCCAACTACTGAACTAGAATTAAGCAATTTCACTGAGCAGTTATTCTGTTATGAATTTTGAAATGCGCAAAGAAAGGCCAGATTTGTGTACTACCGGAAAAAATTTTATTAAAAATCGAATTGTCAACACATTTCAAATATTCTAGTTCAGTAAAAAGAGCACAAAATTTGGCAAACAATGATATATGTATTATTAGGCTACTGTTATTAGTTAGTGAGAAACATGTACCTCAACATGGCCTAAAATGCATGGGAAGTATAGGGCTTACCCTGTGCCCTTAAGTTTGCGAGCTTTTTCCAGAAGCATAGAACCACGGGGACAGTGACTGGCAGCCGCATTCCCTTTTTGGTGTCGCTGTGTTTGTGGCTACCATGACTCACTGCGTGTGAGCACTGGGACAGACACATAGCTTCCTCGGGAAGGCGGGTTGCAAGGTCGTGACAAAACCAGAGGAAAGCCGCCTAGGTCGTTGAGCGCCCCCTCCCGCACTTTGCGCACATGCCAGCAAGCTACAGCTAGGCTCTAGAGCTACAGCAAGCTAGAGTTGGGTTCCACCTCCTTTCCTAATTACAGGAAGAATGGCGAGGCCCTTTTCCTTGAACTAAAGGTAGCGATCGGGAAAGGGTGTGGATCGGAGAAATGTGTGCGCTGTGTGCAATCCCTCTCGGCTCTTTGTTTTTGTGCTTGTTTCACTGTAGGTATATGCATATAGTTCATTGGAAAAGCAGGTATGTGTACGACAAAGCGATTGGTCAGCTCATTCTAAAAACTGTCTGCTATTGGTCACACAGTGCCTGCCGTCGATTTGTCAACAGACTTGTCTCCAAAAATTTGAAAAGTTGATGTAAGTAGGCGTTTTGGGAAAAAACTGGGATCTAGTAGGAGGGAGGCGGACGGCCTGATCCTGCTAGCCTCTGACCTCAGACTGTCCGCCCAATTTCTGCAGTTTATCTTGTTGATGACACACTTCACGACGATGCTGTAAATAACTCTTGTAAATAAATGTGTACAGTCTAAAAAGGAAGGTCTCATCTGCGCACCGCAACGTGTCGCTGAGTCATGAACTTAGCACTATCATCAGCAATCATACTAACAGCAGGAGGAGGCTAGAGAAGAACACGAACTTGGGCTACTCTCATTACAGAGAGCAACTACATGGAACCAGCAATTGTAAGCCACTTGGGTAAAGAAAAACTTGTCAATACGATGGATGGGAAGGTAATACTCCCAGTCTATCCAAATGATAATGGGGTTGCCAAGTGCTCACATTAGTGATATGCAAATTCACTTGTGTTTTCTAGTGCATGCTTGCACGTCTTAGTAGAAAAAAAGCACACCAATACCTTCTATGCCTGACTCCGCTCCCGTGCAAGTGACAGCAGTGTTCAGACCAGGACCTGAAAGATATTAAGACAGTAACTTTTTCCTTTGTGCATTTTTCTTTAACCACAAAAGGGGTGGCTGCTTTGTACAAAAACTTGGCACTCAAGAAACCGCAACACCACAACACCCACCATCACGATAACCTCTTCAGTGTGCAAATCAACAAGTCAGTCAGCAGTGACAACACCGCTCCAAATGGTACAAAACGAAGACTAATTTTCAGGACCTAGTAGTTTCAGCACAGCCCTCTTGTATCAAACCTAACTGCTTTTGTTCTTTACATCATGGGGTTTGTAGCAAATGCCTGGGTATTCCTTTCACTCACTTACTCTTTTATTCCTGCTTCCATTTCAACACATGGAGGAGGCTGAGGTAAAAGCTGCTGACTGTAGCGTGAAGAATTCTCAGCCCTCTATAGCAAAGCCAGCAGATCAAAACACTAAAGTCCATTGTTTGCTTACTCAAATATTCTGCATAAAATCACGTTTCTGAGCTCTACTTGATATCGCCATGCGTGTGGCATTGGCACTTGCTTGTAACAGTAGAAATGGGAAAACTGCCAACTCTCAGAACAGCAAGCTCTACCAATTGAGTGATGGGAGTTGTGGTCTAATAAGAAAGGACACAACCCAAAACAGCCAGTGATAGGCTTGTTTCTTCCATTTTCTCAGTAGATGGGAACACTGGCTTACTCCACACACTGAAGTCTGTTATCTGAGGGCTGCCCTTGAAAGTGATGGCAGTTTTTAATCTTTGCCTGACTTGTTAAGAAAACAACAAAGCCAAAGCATAACTACATAAAGCAGACAACAAAATACAATCTCCCAACAACAATAACACAATCTCCAAACAAACACACAAGAATTGCGTACCGTCACTCTTCAACAAAAGCCTCTGAAACTGAACTTCTTATTTGCTTGCATTCTGAGTTCCCAAGTTGAATAAAATGCATGTGTCATATAACTCCTAAAATAAAATCTCCACTACAGGATTGACTGTGCAGTGCAAACCCTTCCAGTCATAAGAGTATTCCAGATCCCCTCCAACACAATTGATCATGGCCAGGACATGAGACGTTTCATTCAAGCAGCGCAAATTCATTATGTACCCTTTCCTTCTTGACCTGTCCAAATCTCCATTAGCCATCAATACCTTTAGCGCTTGCCAGAAAGAGAGTACGAGTGTCAGCAAAAGCAGTACCAAATGCTGAACAGGCAAATGATGTGCACAGTGCTGTAAAGAAGAGCTTTCTCAAGATCCGTTCCCCGCAACAATCTCTTACTAAAAATAGGAATGTGTCAATATTCAGAATTTTGAATACAAATTGGATATATTTGTTATTCGGCTGCTATTCGTGTTTGATTTGTATTAAAAAATTTCAATATTCACACACCTCTAAAAATAAAAGAAAAGAAAAAGAAGGCCACAACACCACGGCTGTCATTACTGTAGCAAACGATAATAAAAGTGCTAAACATTTAACTGATGTGACCTTCCTAGACGAAAACAGACACTAGCAACCAGAAAAAATGCACCTGAGTGGAATTTCTCACCAGCTGTGGTAAGGGCAAAGGCCACTGCATTGTTGACAGTGCGGGAAACTTTGGGGCCAGGCCGGATTTTGTGGGTGCTGTTAACAGGTGGCTCAATGGGCTCAAGGCTTCCACCTCCAGATGGGGCCACATGGCAGCTCCGGAAATGGGACATAACACCAGAGCGCCATGCACAGGAGAAACTGCAGAACTTGCAGTGATATGTAGTAACCACGTCCATGAAATCCTCCAAACGCTCCACACGCTCTACACGTCGAACAACATTCTGCAAAGAAATGCAGATGTGCAGCGTGTCACATAACACACACGAAGCAATGAGTGTAAGCATCAATTTGCATCTAGAAAAAGCTACACCATTAAACACAAGAGATGGAGCAATGCTCCAAATTTCTGGCAGACCCACTACAGTGACTGAGTGCCTATAGTGCTTGGTTCCTGAGCACTAGTCAGCAGGTGAGATACCAACGATGGCAGTCACATATATCAATGGAAGCGAAATGCAGGAACACTTTTAAAACCTAGATGGTTGAAATCACGTATTCTGGGGACCTCCACCATGGCATGCCTCATAGGCCACAATGCTGTTTTGCACATAAAAATTCATTACCAATAATTAACAATAATTTTTGTTAACAGAGCACAGCAAAATGCCCACTGTACAGCACTGAAAACTTGCCAAACACCTGTAGCAGAATGTGGTTGTAGCACAATGGAACACTGGGGTACGTAAGTCTGTAATGCTCCTGAGGTGCAAGCCCAGGCGAATTCCAAGCTTTCTGGTCCCATGAAGTTAAGTTCAGACAAATGCAAGTTTACCCAGCTTGCAACCAGTCAGCGAAGCAAGCCTGGTGACCGGCACCATTCTTGGCATCCAAGTTACGCCTGGAATACCCTACAGTAGGAATGCATGCACACAGCACCATGATATGTAGCTTGGAATGCTGTTTGAGCTCTGGCCTCTGGTTCGTAATCGAAGCTCTTGTCAGTCGCACATGAAGTCACTCACGCTCCTGTTAATCAGCCATAGTAGTACATTTCCCTGATCAGTGATGCAATTGGCCGAAGATACTTGGGAGCAGCTTTTGAAGCAGCCAAAAGTGCTTTCTGGCGTAGAAAAGTGAGTGTGCAAATTTTTTCTGGATTGTTTATCAGTGAAACTTATATATGGTGAAAAGTTAAGCGCTGCACATGCTATCTTTCACCGTTCCCAATAACTACGTCTGAAAAGAAAATCTATATGGAAAAGAGAAAAAGAATCGATTTATTACATTTTAGCGCAGTGCAATCTGCAACCATGTTCTGTTTCCACAGGAGCCCAGCTGAACCGGCACAGTGGCAAGTGTGCACTTCATGGGGCCATCTATGAATGTGCAGATAGCTCACCATGGAAGCGGTTCACAGTAGCAGAATGCAGATCACACTATGCTAAAACTGTATTTTCAAAATGTTATCCAATGGGAAGAATTACAGTAGAATCATAATCTCACAACAACTGGACAGAATGCAGTGGCTATATGAAGCACGCACCGCCACCGCATCCAGTCCAATCATATTCTCGAAAGTTTTGATTTCAGCGTCGCATTCATATGGCTTCGCGTGCATTGTTCTTACTCAGCATAATGCTGCACATGAGGCGAAGAAGTTATGATGCAAAACTGAAGTTACGTTCCATTGAACATGCGCTGCAGAATGAAAACTGGGCAGCAGAGAGACAGGGTGACGCGAACATGAGGCGAAGAAGCTACGATGCAAAACTGAAGTTACGTGCCATTGAACATGCGCTGCAGAATGGGAACTGGGCAGCAGAGAGACAGGGTGACGCGAACATGAGGCGAAGAAGCTACGATGCAAAACTGAAGTTACGTGCCATTGAACATGCGCTGCAGAATGGGAACTGGGCAGCAGAGAGACAGGGTGACGTGAGTGGAAAACTCTCTGGGACGGCACATGCCAGCAAGAGTGCTCCGGTCCAACAAAAAAAAAAGCCAACAAAAAAAAGGAAGGCCCCGGGAAGAATTAAGGAATGCTTGCTAAACCTCGAGGACTGTCTGCTGTGGCATGTGTGTATTTTTGTGACACTTACCGAAGAAACAATCCTCAGTGCATTTTTATAATGCTTACTGAATGAACAGGCACATCTTTTACACCAGTGTGATTATAGGCCAGAAAATACGGTGTGTGTATTTACACACACACACGCACACACACATATATACACCGTATATACATGCGAAATGAATAAACTTTTTTCCATAAAAGTTTACATCAATTTTCATTACACGGGAAAAAGATTTCAAGAGATTTTTTTGGGAGAGTCAAATTTTCATATCATGTGTCCGCCCGTCTGCACGCTTGTGATCTGTGCATCATGAACAAAAAAAAAGCATGCAGTCGGACACGTTTGTGTTGCCGGTGTTTAGCATCGTTCACTTCGAAAGGTGTTTGTTCTATCACAGCCCGCCGCTGGCGTGCCGTGATAGAGCGCCAGCGGCACCAGCAAATCACAGCAAGATAAAGCGAACAAGCTGAACACCAGCCCTGAAGGTCTGGCGTGTGCAAAACACGCAGGACGATGAGGGGTTTCGCTCCCGATCTCGAGCTCGCCAAATTGCTTGGGAGGTCTGAAGGCCATGCTTCCTTCATAGCATTTCAGTGTAGAGGATGTTTTATAGAGTTCTGGTTTAAGCTATGCTCCTCTCAGATGCTCGAGTGTTCCGGGCACGCAGCAGCATGCTGAGCAAGCCACTGCTGCCGGCGTTTCTGTTAAGGGTGCACAACGTCTTGGCGCTCCACGTTTGAATTGCAGAGATGATACTAACCAAAAACTGAGCCATCACTAGTCAATTTTGCAGGTAAATGTGTGCGTCGACACCAATTTTTGGCTGCAGACTCCAGAGGCTATGTTACATCACCATTCACTTCGAAATAGTTGCAACTAGTCCCTTCGCTAAAGACATCACGAGTTTGAATTGACTGGTGGGAAGATTTTTAAGTACAAATTCCTCGGTGATAAATGACTCTTTTGCTCCCGGACAAATGTATAGCCATAAGGACCTACAGAATCAATTTTTACTAAGAACAATAATTGAATGTTGTCCTTAGTATCCCTTTAAGTTGGCTTTCCCACGTTGGGCTTATGCATGCCACACAGAGCTTAACCACTTCTTTTTGATGGGGAAATGAAGCAAACCTCAAAACTAACACCCACTGAGAACTTCGCGGTAGTATGCCGTTTCCTTACTTCGACCAAGGAAGGATGTGAAAGTCAATATCGGCGTCATATGTGAATGTTTGTATCATGCACAACTCCCTCCACACCACGGCACGACCAGAGTAAATCCCTGCGTGCTGTTGCATGCCTTGTGCATTTGATCAAGCATAGACGCTTTAATGAAACTTAGATGAAAGGCGTGTAAACTTGCGGTTGTGCTTTGTGGCTGTGGCACTCTAGAATGCACTAGAATGGCTGCTTAATCGCAGAAATATGCAGATTCTTGGCATATTTCAGCAAGCTACTGCCATTTGTGTCCTCGGAAGTGCAAGTACTGCCAAGGAGATGCAATTTTCACCATAGAAAATTTTGACTTTAGCAGTGAGCACAAGGAGCTAATAGCAACTTGGGTGTCAGATGAGATGAAGCTCTGACGTCTTCATCATTAATAAGGAAACTATGCAGTAATTCCAAAAAATGTACTCTAGTCTGCACAACTACACAAAATCTGTGCCAGCATTATCTACACATAAAAGAAGCCAAGAGTTATGAGAAGAGAATACTGTTTTGCTTTTTTGACATCATCAGGTATTCAAAACCTAGGTTTCCAGATGAGTAAAAGTGTAACATTGGCGAAAAAAAAAAAGGTTATTATTTTTATATGCATTGCTGTGTCAAAGAACATGGCACTGAGGCCTGCCATTATTATTTCCATCCATCTGTTTCACATATCAGTAAATGCGTGCTTGGCTCTTTTGAAAACCAAGCCACACACTGATGACAATGTGTCCACGTATGCAAAGACAGGTGATGTCAATGACGGGACTAGCATTCATTTTTGGGAAAGATGTCAGTTTCATGAGCTCTAAACACGAGGAAAATCAAGTGGCAAAACTGGCGATTCCGACCACAGGGCACGGAAAAAGTGCATGGGAAGGCATTGGAAGGCTAGTGAAAAAACAACGGACAACTTGCTGTCACTGGAAGGGAAGGCACAGAAATAGCCAATGGTTTCGTAGGCGCAGTCATAAGTATGCTAAACGATATCAGCATTTTTAGACCTTCTGCACAGTCACCTTGCTGACTTTTGGGATAACACTGAAAAAGACACAGAAGGCGCGTTATATGCAGATGCTCCACATGTAGAAATATGTTATCAGAAGCAGGCAACACTTCTTATGTGGCCTACACCACCGCTTCAAACTGGAAGCAGTACGGGACTACGCCTTATTTTTGAACGAACAGGCGCAGCATTTTTTTATCACTTGGGAAGCAGTAGACCACAAAAAGGCAAAGAGACGGCTGAATTCCAGTTGTACAGTGATGACAGTCAGCCAGCAATGTGCATTGGCAGCTGTGGCACATGGAGGAAAATGAAAGTTTGCTGCAGCTAGCCTAAACTGCAGCCGAGGCACAAGAAAACGATAAGAAATATGTATGGCAATGGGCACATACGTGCAATTTGGACTTAGACACAAGTGTCAGCAAAGAGGGTGGTGGAAGGCGCACGATGGCACCGAAATCAACGGGAGGGGATAGTGTGATCTACAATGTCACGAGGGTGCACTTTCTCTGAGGCTGTCAGCAGCTGCAAGCATGCTTGTGCCATATCAGTATTGACACACAGTAAAACCTGGATGTAACGATCCTCAATGTAGCGAATTCCTCGCTATTACGAAGTTTCTCAATTCCCCAATCCTTCCCCCATTGAAGCGTGTGTATTTGCAAACTTCATGTAACGAAGGAGTTGTTGCGGTCGACCTTGATATATAGAACTTACCAAGCCAACTGTCCTTGATTAGTGCTGTGTTGCTCGAAATTTAGCTGAGTCACATGAAAGTTTCATGACGATAAAATATGAACCATCGCGAGAGGAATGTCTATGTTCCGTCCATCCATCAACAAAAGCATGTGGTCAGCCAGGTTCGTGTCGCCGATGTTAAGCATCGTTTGCTTCAAAAGATGTTTGCTGTATCAAGGCGTGATCCTACGATTTTTGTGATAGTTGGCAGCGCTGATCCATCGTGGCGAGATAAAGCGAACATGCTGAACACCGGCCCCGAAGGTCAGCAGCATGGTGTTAAAGAGAGGTTAAAAAATTGGCGGTGGTTTAGCTCTGGTTAAGCCTGGAGTGACGCAATAGCTACAGCTGGCGAGTGGAACTTGCTCAGATGAATTGCAAAGTCAGTCTTTCACCGCTCTGTTTCGCTGGGCATTCCTTCTTCATCTTCGTCCCACTTGCCACGGCGCATGCGCACAGCTGTGGCAGCTCGGTTTCGCCGGTGCGCCGCGCTACAGCCGCGCCACCGGCAGCAGCAGCTGCTCCGCACGTGACCAACCAGGTGACGACCCACGTGATCAGCCACGGT
The DNA here is from genome assembly GCF_052857255.1 of Amblyomma americanum. Taxonomy (NCBI): domain Eukaryota; kingdom Metazoa; phylum Arthropoda; class Arachnida; order Ixodida; family Ixodidae; genus Amblyomma; species Amblyomma americanum. The sequence goes on along the minus strand of NC_135497.1, from coordinate 151,719,817 downwards.
GCCACGCCGCTGGCAGCTGGCACCACGTGACCAACCACGTGACAGCATGGTGGCGCAGCCACAGGGGCCGTAATGTAGCTATCGCTACAAAAAACTCGCAGAAAGGCTACGAGCTTGTAATGCGAATATTTAAGTATTAGATGTGGTGTAAGAGGGGGTTAGGCATTTTCCCTCCTGATCTCGAGCTTGTCACTGCTCAAGCGCTTGCCGGTTTTCTAAGCATACACTGGCACAGCCGACTTCCTGTCGAGGGCGCACAGCATCTTGGCGCCCTACTAAGTTCCCCAAGCAGGCCACCCCCGCAGGAGCTCTCCTGAAAAGATAAACGCACTGCGATGTTTTCGGCTTGCAGCATCTTGGCGCGCTGCCAAGGTTTGCCCTGCAGATGGCGCAAAAGTGAGTAACGTGCTAAGGAAAGCGAGCACTAAAAAAAAAAAAGAAGTTAATCCTTAAAGACAAGAAAAAGGGGGGGGGGAGGGGATTCATTATCCCCTTCAGGCACTGTGTCCACATGTCTGGACGCAACATAAGCCTGCTCATATTTTCATATACAAGGCCAATTTCCAACTTTCAATTCCGTGCTCTTGCCATTTTGACCCTCCCTGACAAGTTTGTGGCGCCATCTCTTGCAGCTACAGCGAAATGTGTTTGTAAAAAAAATAAGAAAGAATGGGCATCACGATGTTTTTTGGCGGGACGAGTGAATAGCTTTTATTTTTGCATGCTATCTCTTCAAGTGGTCGTGAATGATGCAATTTACCATTCGTAATGTGTCAATAGGTTAATGTAGAAACTGCACACCAATTTTCACTATCATTGATTAAGGAAAAGTATTGCAGTGGACATTCAGAGTGGCGTGTCCACAAACGTGAACATAGCGCCTTAATGCCGAAAATCAAAATGGGGTTTTCTGCCCGCTGTGCGCCATTTTTTCGGGTAGGTGTGGTTCGAAATGGCCTTATTGCTTACAGGTGTTGAAAACAATGCTTCTACGAGGAGAACATTGAATGACTCCTGCGCTGAAGAATTGTTCATGAAAATAGCTGATGGAGAGGCACCTCGAAAGAGGCGCGGCCGACCGAGCAACGAAGACCCGCAGATCGTCGCAAAGAATCGTCACTACGCTGAGCTGCTGCCGACAAACATAGGGCGCTATTATCAGTGCTTAAAGTTAGGGGGGTATCAAAGGATCTTAGGCCCGCTACTCATATTGAAAAGGGATCTGAGACCCCCCCCATGCTAGAATGTAGACTGCATGAATCGGAAGCAAGAAACCATTTTTATGCTCCTTTTCAGTGGTGGTCTGAACGTTTCTTCTCTAGCGTTTGAAAATCTGGCTGTGGTATTAGCAAGAATCAGTAACATTATGTATAAAACCCAAGATGGAGAAAAATGCTAAGAGGCAGCACTACACAAGGGGGGATGAAAAAGAGGAACCTGTGCCCTCACACCACGAGTCACTTCAGAGCTGGCCCAAGGCTCGAAGGCTCCAAAACAACAAACAGCACACTGGGGGAATGTGGGAATAGTTTGTTTCAGGTTTCTGACAAATTTAGCAAAAAAGCTATACCGTTAAAAATGATTTCACCTCGTTGTGAAAACCATGTGTAAAACAGGTGCAAGCTGCTTTCTCTTTCTCTCCCTCTCCACCTGTGCTCAGATCACTCGAGACAGCTTCGATGGAGCCGCACTATAAGCACTGCCTATGATTGGAAGCAATCATTGGCCCCAACTTCTGAACACATGTTATTTGCACAACGATTCCGACGTGAAGACTGCACATCTAAAAGCAGCGTTCGGTGCCAGACATACCGAATTTTCCTCTGCCTGTCGTCACAAAACAACTGTTTGTACCTGTTTCATAGGTCATGAACTAGGGGATAATCCTCTCTGAAGCGTATATTCTTACAGACAAACATCTATTCATGTCTAACAATCAATTAGAAAAGGCAAACAAATGTTTCAGTGTTTACGTTCATGTAGCAGCTTTGCGGCGCTATGTCCACATAAGTGGGCGCGAATAAAATGTGCTCAGATATGAATATCATTGCACAATTGGCGCCTGAAGGGGTTATGCGAGTAAATATGGTACAAACAAATCGAGATGTTCGTGATAAGCCACTACACCATAAATGGGCACCAAATGCATGAGGTTTAATGCAAGCTGGGTCTGGGATTTCATGCAGCTACACCCTAAGCGGTACCACCACTTCACCCATTTATGCCTAGCGTCCTACATGTAAGACACCACTTTTTGCACAGTAACTCTAGAAGTTTGTGCAAAAGCTTGCACTCGTTAGCATAGGTCCAAGAGGGTCAAAGCTTTTCCCATGCAAGGGTTGTGTTGCGTGTGTTCAGGTTTGTGAATTCGAAAGATCCGCCAGTCTTCTCCGGTCGCTATTTTTGAAATTCGACCCCATCAACTACATTGTAATTCTGCAAGAAAAATAAATAATTGTTGCACATTGTCATATGGAAACTACTGCGTGTAATGAGAAATAAGATTTTAAAGTAGTTGTCACATGTTAAAAGCGTTACCACTTGTGACAGGTAGCGAATCTAACTAGAATCCTACAATGTAGGACAGCTCAAAAACTGGTGTTGACAAAATATTTCCACCAATAAAAGGATGATTATGAATTGTGAAGTGATATAAACCTTTTATATAAAAAAATAATTTAGTTTTTCAAATTTCCAATTCAGCATATGTGGGTTAAGCAAGTACATCTTATTAAAAGGGCTCCGAAAGGGGTTTTAATAAAGTTGCAGTATGCCTGTGATGTTAAAGCACGCCGCTTCACGAGTGTTCTCCAGCAATAATTTTTTTGATACACTTTATAGAAGTTGAGTTAACTCATCAGTAGCCAAAATCTGAATTTTTGAGCCTTCGCGCCTTTCCCTCTCCCTTATCATATTTGCACGCCAAAAGGTCGGCACTTCTCCACCGGCCCCACTGCAGGAGGCAGAGCTTAACGACTCGCCGGAGCTACGCCGGCCAAGGTAGCTGGTTGACGTCTGAAAGAATATAGCCCACAGCCATCTCTGAACTGTTGTACGGAGAAGCGGTGCAGCAGAGGAGGGTGCGAGCATGAAAAAGTCGCTAGAAAGGGGTCATCAATTTTCGCGCGCGATTGTGAGTTCTCTGCTGTGTGTAGAAGTGTATTATTTGGCTCATGTGTTAATGACAACATAATGCAGTGACTCAGTTAGTTGATGTGCTCTCCTCGGAAGGTGTTTTAGAGCCATTTTAAGGTTGTACTGTATATGTACACTATACAGTAAAGCCTTGTTGATATATTTTTAAACTGCGGGAAAACGTATGATCTAAACAGCCTGATTTTGAGAAATGTAACTGTTGAATGAGGTAAAAAGACGTTTATTGACAATTTCACTTTATAAAAATGTCGATTGGCATTTCTTAGCAGAAGAGTTGAACAGATCCTATTCTAGTGCTCGCTGAATTCAGTCCCCGTTCGCGCTGTCTTTAGCGCAGATGGAAATTCGTCACACATCCAGTCCGTCAACGGCAGTGACGAAAGTAACCAAAATCTCTTCCTTGTCATTTTCGGATGCTTCGCCCCATTGCTCCCAGGTACTGTGAGAAAGCCACCGCGGCGGCCGATTGTCACAGTATTTCTGCTTTTTTAAGCCGCGTTTCCCAGACCCAGCCCGTTCGTATATAAGCTTATCTCTGTATAGTTCGTTGAAGCTTTGCCTCCTTTCTCTCATGCACCACGAAGAAACACCAGCGTTTCTCCTTTTCATATCGCGTACCCGGAGAAACGGCCGTCGCGAATTCTAGCGTGCCGTTTTTTTTCTTGTTCTTTGTGCTGGTAATAATGCTCCGCCTCGTCGCAACGAGGCACTGCAGAAAAGCCACCACGGCGGGTGACTGTCACAAAAAACATGTGGCGTGCCCTCTCGTTCGGCCCACTTGTATGCCTGCACATGTGCGCTTCATCAATAAACGTAGTATACGACCACAATTTGTCGAAATTTTAAACTTAGATGCCGGGAATTTGCGTTTTCCGGGAACGTATTAACCGGGAAAAATATTGTGTAACTCAATGGGATACTTTTAATGTCTGTGATTTTGAGTGTACGAACCGGGAAATTGTATGAACCGGGAATGTATCAACAAGGTTTAACTTTCTACCAGCAATTATAATGTGAGCTCAAACTCTTCACAGCAACCATAGCCGCAGGCTAAAAAAAAAAAAAATGTAAACAGCATGCAAACATATATTTGAGAGGCAACACTTCAAATCCACACTCAACCCAATCAAGAGCAACAAAGAGGTCTCCGGCATATAAATACACATATCCTCCCCGACGCAGTGGCAACCACTCTGCCATTGCATCATGTCTCTGAAGGCTGCTTCATGTTTCATCTTGCCAAGTTCACCCTTCACACGTTCACCTTTTATTTCTCTTCCTAACTACATTCAGCTCATTCATTGACTCTCCATTCTGAACAGCCCACGCTGCATTTTGTAGCCCATCCTTTCTTTCCAGCTTCATAGCTCCTCTTTTTTGTCCATGTATGCCATGCGCTTTGCCCCCAACACCCCAAGGTCATCTAGGTTTGCTTTCCCTTGCAGCTAATGAGCTTGGTGCTTGAGGTCGCCATAGTTTTTTGAAGAGCGGTAAAAAAAAGGGCAACATATTCGTACCTTGGTTCCAAATGTAACGTGAGGTGCATTCTGAAGAAAATGATTCAAGAAAAAGAGAGAAGAGACGCATTATATCTGTGCACATACAGTATTCATTGTAACAAAACTCAATATCACAGTATATTTAGGTGCCAGTATTATCGTACACTGCCATGTATATGTTGACGTTTGTTTACAAATGCAGTAGTCTTAAATTGAGGGGGTCGACCTATACGCGGATTTGACCTATCTGCGAGGTTTCAGGTGGTTACGGCCGAGCCACAGGTAGTACGCGCCTTGTGTTGGTGCGTGTTCCTGGCAGGATGCATGCATGTGTAAAAAAAAAAGAAAACAAATCACTTTCACTCTGAAAAATCTAACTGCACACTGTTTACCCGGCTAACTTGCTCTACCAGTCTCTTTCCCTGATGAGCGTTAGACAGTGCGGGAGGAAAGTTCCGGTAACCTCAGAAGCGTGCATCACGTCGGAATCCCAAACTACAGGACCATTAGTGGTTCGCTTTGCCCCCAGTCAGCAAGCCACACGCAAGCATGAAAGGCAGGATAGTGCGCAGTTATTGCCTTTGGTATCCATTTCCTCCAACTGCTGGCCTTGCGATTGCATCTTAAAGGGAAGCTGAAACGGTTTTCAAATCGCATGAAACGCTGTGGTTGGGAAGAAAGGACCTTGAAAATCAGGTGTGTAATTTTTTTCCCGATTCTATCTGCAAACAGAGCTGCAATCGCTTCTTAAAAACCCGCCGCCGGCACGCCCTCGTCGCTTCCGGAAGCGCTGGGTGGGGGGACGGCAAAAGCGGAGAACTGGCGGAAGTGACGCCATTCACGGAGAGTCGGCCGGCCGTCCGGCTGCGCTTGCTTCGCTGCAGCCCGCGCTTTGGCGAACCAAAGATCAACGTAATCTTCTGCCAGTGCCGTTTACTTTCTCTCGTTCGGACGTTCCGTGTAATGCTTGAAGCCTGTATATAAACCAGTTTGGCATGGTACTTCTTTCGAACAGCGCTCAGCACACAGCTTGGTAAAATCCGTTGGTGGTTCTCCCACAGCCTCTTCCACGTTAACCAGACAATCTGGTGGTAAGCAGCATGCAGAAACTGCCTGCACTGCATTGCACAAAATATGTGCATCAACATTTCTTTTTTCGTTATATTGCTTTCTTACCTGTTTGTAAACTCTTTGCCTTTTCCAGCTGGTTCACATCCATGCTGAGCTAAGGCCACTTCCAGCACTGTCTTTGACGCACAGTCTTGAACTTCAGTAGAGTCAGTTCTTGGGCTAGTTGGTAATCTTGATTCACATTCATAGTATTCCAGCGCAACGGCACATAGCCAAAGAAAAGAAGACGGAAAAGAAGAAGGACGAACACAGCGCTGTGTTCGTCCTTTTTTTCCGTCTTCTTTTCTTTGGCTATGTGCCGTTGCGCTGGGATACTATGAACGTGAACCAGTCTTGAACTCTTTTGAGCTCATTACGCACTGTGTGCCTTTTGGGTTTGTCCTGATTGCTTGCAGCTCATGGCAGCACAAGCAATTCTCTTAATCTTTCATCAGCGTGTAGCACATGCCGCTGCGCCTAACTGAACAAAAAACCGATTATATCAACCTAGTATACTTGAGCAATGCAAACATTTGCATTCATGAGCGCTTGGCCATGGCTGACGATCGACAATGGCGCCAGAATTCATGCAAATCTGTCCTTGAGTCCGAACGGCAAAGTTGTCGAGCCGCGGTACACATATATCTGCCATAAGTAATTCTGCTGGTTACCTCGATACGCAACAACAGCAACTATATATATCTCACAGCACACTAGTTTTGATGAGCAGCACTGAGAGCTCCGAAACGCAGCCATAATTATTGTTCAAAAGCGTGTTCAGCATGCAAAAAAAAAAACAACGCACGGGGGTAAGTGCAGAAGTTTCATGGTTGAACAGTAGCCCGAACTTGCGACAGAAGGAAAGCATAGACGGGACCTTCCTCCCGGTCACCTCGACTCTTCGCGCTACAGTACAGCAGTGCAACCACTCCAACTCATCCAGTTTGGCATTCATTTGTAGTTCTAAAAGGCCTTCGGGAGTAATTAGGCAAGTAACTATAAATAAATCAACAAACAAATGCTTTACCCCGTGCGACTCATGTAAGCATGCCGGTATCTGAACTACATCACGCTTACAGGAGTTAAAAGAAATTGGTGGAGAGAAAAAGAAACAGAGAAAAAAGATGCAGGAACAGGAGAAGACACACAGAGACTGTCACCGGAAAGAAGATGGTGGCCAGGGTTTTATGCAGCAGCGGTACACGACAACGTTTCAGCGCAATTTACTTTTTTTATTGCCACTTGCACCTACACAAAAGATATGCACGTGCATGCACCTATGCAAAACATACGTATCACTCGAGATTTGGTTTTCGTGTTACCCTGGTAGGACGTGAAATGCCCATACTGGATTAACGAGATTTCCGGCTTGCAGACGCCGCCATGTCGCTTCTCTATTAGCTTCTTATCAGGCGGTGGCACCAGTTTTCTCTTGTGTAGTCTGTAGTTCACAACGATTTCGGAATAGGTTTGGGCGCGCTCGTCCAGGTTCCGACAGTGCGGCGGTTCCACGGTTACCCGGAAGCAGAGAATATGGGAATGCGCCGACTACCCCGGAGTCGACGAAGATATTGATAGCAGAGAAAGCTGGGAAGCCCTGCTGCGCAGCAAAGAACCCTCTCTGCAAAAACAAGCCGATCCGCCTGGCGGCTGATTCGGTGAAGAGATAAAATCTCTTTGTTAGCCTTTATTCACGGAGGCTCCGGCCCCCGCCCTCCCGGCCTGTGTGCCGGGGGCGGTGAGTAATAAAGGGTCTCCATTTCCGGTGGAAATAAAAGCTGTCATCCACCCATCTATCCACTCGAGATTTCCAACACATGAAGATGTCGCGACTTGACTTTCGCTGCCGGCGCACTCCGCGGCGTCGTTGGTTCCGCCATTTTCTGAAGCTGCTGATGACTCGAACATGCATGGCGAAAGTCAAAACTGTCCAATACTGCTTGAATTATCCATAATTTCCAAAACGTAGTCAGTAAAAGCCAGCTCAAGCAACGCGCTACGCAGAAACGCCATCGGTGCCGGCCGGAGATCCCCGTGGATGACATCATGACGGTCCCGACCAATCGCGGGCAAGAGCGGCGTTCGCTCGGCGCCCTGAGGTGATGGGGCGCGTTTTCTTCTAAAACACAGCTTTTTGCGCTTATTTCCGCTCTTTTTAAAGGAGATATTCTTTTTTAGTGGACTAAAAGCTATAAAATGACGTTGAGAACTCATTTTTTTCGAAAAGTGCTTCAGCTTCCCTTTAACACACTTTTTACTTTGAACTGTGTGTGTCATGATGCCATTCCGTGGAGAATGGGATGCGGGTGGGTTTGCGCCGACTTATATGCGGCAATGTAAGGCATATTTCTCAGTTCGAGTGCTGATTACCTGCTGTTCAAGTGGAAAATAGACAATGTCGACCCTGTTCACCTCGTAACCCTATATGCACTGAAGCACTGGCAACCTTGGCATTATTAAAAAGCACTCCTACGTCAATATTTCATGTACAGTGCCAAAAATTATAAAATTTAAAAAGTTATCGATATTTCTGGTCTCACAATACGCTTACTACAGTAGTCTCTTATTCAAAATAACTTAATTCAAAGTGATGTTTCAGTTCTGTCAACGTCGAGCATATTAAAAAGGGTCCCATTATTGAAACTCCGCATAATTTGAACAAATTTTCAGTACTCCCACAAGTCAGAATTTTTTAGAGTCGACTGTATAGGTGCTCCAAAAGTAAAATGGAGCATGCAAGAAGAGAAAAGCTTGCACCGTGGCGTGTTCTAGCAGCGCATGCACATGTACAAAGCAAAGGCACACGTGGCACATCTGGCTGACCAGTGCTGTACTTTTGATGTTTGCCTGACCAGTGGCCTAGCCGAACCAGTGCAATTTTTACTCTTGGGGTGCCTATATCTCCAGTCTACAAGATAAGAGGTTTATGCGCGTACATGCTTTGCGGCACTCCACAGTTTTTCAAATGTAAAAAAAAAAAACTAAAGGAATCCTTTTCTTTTTTTAACCTACTAAATACCGCACACCATATGAAAATATGTTCCCTTCAACTAACACAAGAAACATAAGGCTCACAGGCGTTGGTAGCTCATCAGCATCCGACTCATCGCCATCAGGGGTGACAATGGCAACAGCAGTGCCAGTGTTTGTTTGAACCACATCCTCAAGAGATGTGCTGTTCTCATCAGCAGTTTCCTTGCCAACTTGGAGGTACATCTGAAGTGGTAGTTGCTCCCCATCTATAAAAAAAGGGACCATAAGATATGAAGGAACAGCACAAACACTACAGTAGACTCATTATTTCAAACTTAAAAGAACTACAAATATTTGTTTGAATTGTCAAAATTCCGCCTTAAAGGGACTCTGAAATGATTCTGATGGTCATAATCTAGTGCTGTAGATTATGACCAACAGATCTGTAGAGGTCGTTTTGCGAGTACAGTAGGCTAATGATAATTCAAACTCTTATAATTTGAACCTTCAGCTAACTCAAACAAATCTGAAAATTTTGGTTGGTTGGCTATATTTTTAATGCATTTTAGAGCTGCTTAACTGAACCAAAGATTCTCTTAAATTCGCTTAATTCGAACTTTTTGGCTTGTTATAACGCTCCTGGCGCATGAATAAGCAGCGGCAAAGTTCAGATATGGAAGGTTTGCGGCGCTACATGAGCTGAAAATTCGGCCCCCCCAACCGGTTAACTTAGACACAGTCAGAGGGGGGCCATGTCGATCAGAGTAGCCTAGCTGCTGCATAGTTTAGCTTTCTAAGCTTTGCTACCACCCCACAACGATATCGGCTATCGTCCACACATTAGGAAGACAAAATCAGCTGCGCACTGGTTTGGACACTGATTGGCACGTCACTGGTAATTTTCTTTTTAAGTGTCGCGTTGTCCCAGTGCAAATGTGTGTTTCCCACGCTTCCCTCCGCGTGGTCGTGTGTGGCGAAAATGCGCGGGTGTTACGAGCTGCTCGCTGTGTGGAGGCTCCACCGCTGCTTCGCCGAACCAGTGAAGGAGGCCCTGGAAGGCCTTAATATTTTGCAGCAGCTCTGTTTTGATATTCCAGACAAGGGGCATGCAGTTCCCCACGACAGAATTGCAAAAAATTGCCATTTCCACGCAGTTTCACTAAGTAGTAGTAGCAGTAGATGATCACTGCGTATCTTTCAGTACTGCTATTGGTAAAATTTGATTAGGAGCAATTTTTGGAGCATGTAATTTTTAGTTACCAAATCTCTTAGGTTGGCAAACAACGCTGGAAAAGTTTGAGTGTGATGCAAAGTTGTGCTACACCATTAGGTTTGTCATTATTGACATAGAGTCGCACATGAGATTTCTTCAATTCTGTTTTATGCAGTATGATTGAAGATAGTCACCTTTGTGAAATATGTCATACACTTTTTAATTGAAGAGCGCATACTCTGCATAACTTGCAGGCGAAGTAGCTCCAATGTGCTGATGTGTGGCTCTTCACTTTTCTTTATTCCTTATTAAATATGCTCCGCATTAAGACCTTTCCGGTTACTTAAAGGACTATAGACACCAAATTTTTGCTTGCGTAATTTGTTCTTTCAAACGATGCGTTAGACATTTGTATACATGGAACACTCTGTGGTATTCGTGTATGACTGCTAAACAATTTATAATTGAATTTCTTCTTGACGCTGCTTCGGTTTCATTGACCGAACGACGACTGTGACGTCAGGTTGATGTTTTGGTCACGTTACCCACTAGAAAAACTAATATAATCGCTGACAGGTCATTTTTTGTCATTCCAGGTCTTGGAAGAGGCTGGATTAAAGGTCGTAGTGAATCAGAACTACATATCAGCGATTATATTACAGTTTTTCTAGTGGAGCCAGCCCAACCATAGAGAGCTCGCTGCAGTTGAGGCCCGCGGCATCGCAAGGACCACGTGTTTTCGGGGACATGGAGCCGCTTGCACCACTGTTGCTGCACTACAGGAATTAGCAACGGACTTGCAACAGACAGGTGGTTGCTCTTCTTGCTTCCTGGAACCTTTTCAGGGGCTACAGAGATGTTTGTTGGCAGCTTGTTGCTTTTCCCTCTTTGTTTATTCAAGAGCGAAATTTCATCACGAAAAGTGAATGGGCTTGCACGGGCCTTACCAAATGGGCACCGGGCCGGGCTGGTCATTAGAAATCGATAGCAGGCTGCGGTTGGGTCGGTACTAAAGTGGCGGAGATAGGGCCGGGCCCAGTCTAGGTCTGACCTAAAGCCTGCGCTGTGACGGCTAAACATTCCATGGAGTTTAGAGGTTGTGCTACTTCTACAGCACTTAACCAGCATCGCTTTCTCACTCTATATTGACATCCTTTGTGTTCCTTTATTTTTGGCTCATATGAGGCGTGGGCCCAAGATGGCTGAAGGGACATTCGCAATTTTCTAATCGGCTTGCAGTTTTAAGAAACTGAAAGTGATAGTGGTGGACATCACTCAGTGTATTTTACTGTTTTCATTTTTAAAAATAAAGATTGCCAGCAGAGATCAAGGAGTTTTATACATGCCACCAAGCCAAGACTCATGCCTGTCAGCGCATGTCTCGCGCACTGTAAAATGTTCGCCATGTCCGAACAATAGAAAGAAAAAGCTTCGAGGGTTTGCGTGGTGCCAACACTTGAATGGGCAGAACTACCCCGATGCCAGAAAAACAGACTTGAAATTAAATTGAATACAATCATACGTAGTCATGGCATGTCCTTTGATTGTTGGCAGATTGTAATTATGACAGCACTGTTTTAAGAGAAAATGCTTCCTCGCTCCCGCGGCATTTAATGCCACCGAGTAGACCCGGGCCGTATCTCGGGGGGGGGGAATGCACCCATGCTATGCCCCCCCCCTTTAAGCGAAGTGGAGGTCAGGACCCCCCCCCCCACGATTTACGCCACTGTATGGGCCTCTAGCATTTCACCTCCACTGAAATGCGACCACCACAACCGGGATCAAACCAGCATATTTGGGGTCAGCAGCCAAGCACCATAACCACTCAGTCACCACTGCGGCTTACCACTAGCACTGTTTTACGCAGATTTGGTGCCCAGTACTATTATTGCAACATAGATATTAGTTATAAGGCATTCTGAGGATTGTGATTGCGGTGTTTAACAGCCTGAAGTGACACATCGGATATGAAAGGTGCCGTACTGGGGACACCTGATTAATTTAGACCACCTGGGGTTCTTTAATGTGCGCTGGCAACGTAGAGCACACGATAATTTTTGCATTTCGAATCCGCCGTGGCCGAATGCAAAGCCACTGAGCCAACAAGGCGAGTCTCGTAAGGCATTTTGAAGAAGACTAAAAGGGAAACCAAGGAAAACTACAAGCAATTTTTGTTATTACTAAAAATTGATTCTATGGCTCTTTCTGGGTACGCTGATGTTTGTCCGACAGTAAAAGACGGATTTTTTTTTTTTTGCTGTGGTAATTGCATTTAAAAATTTTCTCTTGCACACAATTCAAATCTGTGACGCCTGCACCGAAAAGGACTTGGTGATCATCGTTTTGAAGTGAACGGCTATAAAGCCTAGTTTCAGGGATCTGCACCTAAAGAATTTGTCAATGCACGCAGTTTATTAGCGAAATCTGCCAGTGATGGTAATCCCTGTACTAGTTTTATTTTTTGGCCTATTCTATCTCATAAAAGACTACCAAAGCGGGACTCCTAGACTCCACCGGCTCATGACCACCACTGTGTTGGGCAGCTTCCCGTGTGTTGCTCCCACGCCGACGCCGAGCACACTTACAGGCGGTGCAAATCTTGTTGTGGTTGTTGGTAAGTTTCATCACTGCTGCAACGTGAGTGTGAACAACTGAAGGTGAAAAAAAAAGATTGGCTGTGGTTTAGCTCTGGTTAAACCTGGAGTGGCACGAGACCCCCCCCACTCGACACTGCGCATGCGCACAGCTGTTGCAGCGCGGTTTCGCCGGCGTGCCGCCGGCAGCAGCACCTGCTCTGCACCACGTGACCAACCACGTGACTAAGGCCACGGCGCCGCCAGGGAGCTCAAGGGGTGCCACAATGAAGGCTCGAAGAGCTGGCGTAGTGTAGCTCTCACTACAAAAGAAACTATGCCGTCGCAAAGGCCACACAGGTAGCGTTGTACAAGAGGCAGCAGTTGCACAGGTTGGCCCTGAGGCATGTTTCTATGCTCAGTGTTTTCCTTGTCGCCCGCAGCTTAAAAATGCAATTTCTAGGCTCTAATAGACGATGAGTGTGTAGAATAAAAGTGGCTGCTGCAAAAACAATGCCCAATCACACATGCACGCCCAAACTTCGGCCACTCCACGTGCCCTCCCTCTTCGCTGCTGCCTCCCTTCTACCATCATCATCTCAGGCAGACAAAGAGCCATCGCAGGGGATTTAGGATGCTCTCTGCATGCAAACAATTGCAAGTGCTTCAAAACCTTGCAAATTCCAGAGAAGCATGCGGCCTTTACTAGAAGTGAAAAAAGAAACAGTAGACAATGATGTACTATATTTCCCGACTGGTATGTCTTTTTTTCGTGGTCCCGTGAAAAATGTAACAGCGGGGTTCTACTGTATTGCTTTTTCAAATACAGTAGAACCTCTATATAGTAAAGCAGCTTGGATGAGCAAACATCTTTACTATATCAGGGTCTTTACTATATCAGTTGTTGGTCACGGCATGGCTCTAACTATACTGTATGGCTGCTTACTAAGCACAAAGTGTTTATAAAAGAAACACTTGGAAATACCTTACATCCTGCTCTTATTGTGCCTTTATGTGATAATTATTCATTTTCAGTTATCATATGTTATCACGTTTTCGACTTCGTTTACATCTTGTGGAATTACTGCATTTGCACGAATACAAGGCGGCAACGAACGTAATGCCAGTTTGATTCCATGTGAAAACCAAAGCTTCGCATGATCAAGGCATCGTCTTCCATGGCCTCAGCGTCATTTAAAAGGCAGCGGTCAAGAAACGCGGCAAAACTGCCTGCGCAGTGCCACCGCACCTCCGCTTCTTGCCACCGCTTCCCCGTGCTTCATGCTACCGTGCTACGAACGCACGCCCTTTTCTTCCCTTTTCTCACTGCACTTTTACTGGCTTTCCTTTCTTAGCGACTCGCGCCACTTTCTTTCTGGGTTCATTGCCAACTTTAGTTTTTCCGTGTGCGCCACGCACTTTGCCTCACGGCTTCAAGGTCTTCAAAAAGTTGGCTTCTCCGCGCGGCTTTCGAGCTTAGTAGTGAAGCCACCCCAATGAGTGCCATTTTATTGTATTCGGTATTTACAGGACTCGCGATCCTAGACTTAGCGCGTGCCGCGATGTCTAATTCTGCGGGAAGTACAAACGCTCTTTACTATAGCCGTTTCTTGGAAAATTTTTTACTATAACAGAAAAAAAAATGTACAGTCATCTATGGAAGGCGGGACTGCAACTTCACTTTAATATGTCAAAGTTTTTGCTATAACCGAGTTTAAAGCGGGGTTCTACTGTACAGCTACTACTGTTGAAGACCTTTATAATAAACAAGTACTGGACAGGAGTTTTTGTCTATTATATGAGAGGTCTCTTATAAGCAGGGTTTCGTGTTTTCATTACTTACTCATCTCTCACTGTGTTTATGTTGTCGCCCAGTGACTAGGAGTTTTGCAAAAGAAGTGTATACATAGCTTGTTGCACAAACTCATTAGAAAAAAACGTGGCTGTTCACTTCTGTCTGAATGGCATATGACAAGACACCCAAGACACCATATGCCTTCTACTGCACTACAGCTGCACTTGTTGGCAATCTGTGTTTACTCTGTTTTGTTGGAACACAGTACTAAATACTCTTCGCCCTCAACAACTTGAAGCCGTAAAAACAAACAAAAATTCTGAGATAAATAGTGGAGAACCTGTTTCCCCCCGCCATTTCGATGCGGCCCATCTTCACCACCGTGCGTAAGGACAGCACCGGATGGGCGAGGAGGGAAGTCTCCCTCATGGGGGAAGGGGAAACAGCAACGGGAGCGCCACCTCGTAGGTTACGCGGAATTCTGCGGAACCGGAGAGTCTCTTCGGGATCCGGCCAGCGTCGTGACTCGTGAGCGGTTGCAGCCGCAAGCTCTCGTCACCATATTTCCACAAAATGGAGCTCAGAGATATGCAAAGTACTGAAACTTTTTCACTGTACTGACCATAAATTGTAAAAATTTAAGCCTTCTCTCCAGCGTTTTGTAAAGCAAACTCCGTTAAGCAAAGTGGGCACTAGAATATAATATAAGGAGCCCCATGCAGCGGCACTGTAGTGCACAGAACGAGCCAAACGAATAGTGCACCTGCTTCGAGCACGCAATGGCATTAGATATTTATAAAATAGTGCGTACTACTACTGCTTACTGCGTACGCTCTGATTGGTCCAGACGCGGCAGGCTTGCAGCCTGTTGACGAGAATATGGCGCCATCTGGCACCCTCAGGGCATTGCCTTCTCCAGAAAGATGCCTGCGGCGTCGCTTGCTCACCCATTGTAGCCACCGTGCCTTAAGTTGCGGACGGTTGTTAAAAGATGGCGCTAGCCACTTCCTTATCTGCGCCAATGCGGGAGACTGGTCAGGGTGGTGTAGTGCCGTGGCGGTAGCAGCCAGTAGCGGCACCGGCGGCGCTGCTCTAGCTGCTCGACAAGCGCGGTGTGACCCGTCTGTTCAATTGTATCTGAGCAAAGTCGTTGTGTTCTGGCCACTTGCAATGAAATTTTATTTTTTGCACGTACCGCAGTTGTTGCAGTCAATGTTAGTTAGCGTTCACAAGTAACGTAACAAGACGCCCTCAGATATTATTTTATTTTGACAGATTTACCTCATCCTAGAATGTCGCTTACGCAGCATGATTCGAGTCGCATGTAGTTTTGCTTAGTGGTAAACTCGGGGCAGGTTCAACGACAACATAAAAGCAAATCATTTGAGCTTGGTGTATACTTATAAGCCACCTACAATTTAAGCACTTTGCGTGAAGTAGGCTTGCGGTCAAGAAACTTGACAACAGCATTCCTGTCGGTAACGCTCGCAGCATAGTTGGTGAACAGCGGCTTCATGAACTTGTGTGCAGTGAGTTCCAGAACCTTGCGATGGTTGCTGTCTGTGTTTCCACAGCTGAGAACATTGAGTTCCATGAGCGCTGCCACGCTTCTTTCGACGCAAACCTCCAAAGGTTTTGTGAAATACTTTCTATGGGGAAGCACGTAGCCTACAAGCTTCCGAAGACCAATCAGCAGTTTTACGAGCTCCTGGCTCGGGTAGAAGAGCCCGCCCCGATCTTGGTGGGCAATAAGGCCAAGGAGAGGTGTGGTGCCTTTCTGACCTGCAGTTGTGCGACGCAGTTAGAGCAAGCAATGCTTTCACTTGCAGCCCTCACAATGGAACCTCCAACCATAGCGACGCTGGCTTCGTCCGGACTGTTATGCGCGGTGTCGATATTGTGCAGTGATTCTCTAAGTCGTTCACTGCCTGACCGAGAAACTTAATTATTACCAGTGGCAGGCATGGTGGGGCTCTGTTGAGCTGGCAGCAGCTGCCTTGCGACGAATGATGTCGAGCTCTGAACGTTGCTCTGGTCGGAGGCAGCAACGATTTTCAAGTCTGGATATCGCGCTCTTCACATCAAGGATGTCGCTGGTTTTAGAACATCGTCGCAAGAAGCCAAACGTTGACTCTATCGGGTCTCTCGACAATTTGCATGTGAGCACGAAGCGGAACTTCTTGACGGTCAGTAAGTGACGAATGCACCTCACATTTGACGTGGTCGCAAAGGCAAGTGTGTGGCGAGTTTCCTTGCTTAAAAAGCTTCCAGCCGGGCTTTCGTTCCTGAGGTCTTCGATGTAAGCAAGGAAAGAATCCTCAAGCCATTCTAATCTTAGATCATCTGCATCCGTAAACTGATGGGCATCAGCGTTATTGCAGTGAATGTGTTGTAGGCAATTGCTGACATCCATTATTGTGAACCACTTCTGTATCATTTGCATGAATTCAATTGTGGGTCCTGCTGAAGCGAAGTCCAGATCACATGTGTGGCCGGCCTGATCTTTGAGGTAGCTAAGCGCAGCAGTTACAGGAACTGAAAACAACTAAACCGCTGATCTGACGTTCATGTTTTCTATGTTAGATGGATACATGTGTTTTCGGGTCAAGAACCTAACTGGCTTCACTGTCGAGTTTTTCTGCATTCTGCAGAGACTTTTGACATACCGTGATGTGATCTGCTCTGCTTTGCCGAAGTCCATCGCCAGGAACTGTGACCTCACATTTTTTATTGCGTGACTTTGATCGAAAGAAAAAGCTCCGTACAGGGATCGGCAGGGTGCGATGTCTGTATGTTCACTTTGCCTCCACACAGAATATCCATTGCTGCGACATTCACCTTGTGGTTGTTAGTCACCAGCTGAATGGTGTCGAATCCTACATCAGCTGTCTTCCTGAGCACATGGCCTACAACCACAGCCAGTTGGTCTCCTGTACAGACTTTGGTAAAAAAAATACCCTATGGGTATCTTAAACCTTGCGTGAAGACCACACAGCAAAAAGCATAAAAGGGGGTTTGCTAAGACCTCATCTTCTGAGCTGGGACTGATATCTTGAAGTTCGGTGCCCATGTCGACACCACCTACAAATGCATCTCTTTGCTTGTTGTAGATTCTTTATTCTTTATTATTCTTTATTCAATAATTACCCCGCATTTCCCAAAGGCGTTACAGTAGGGGGCTTACAAATTTGCAAAAAGACATCTTCATTAGCAGAGCACTTTTGGACTTCCGATAACTGATTCCACTGTTGCACAGTCTTGACAAAAAATGAATTGGCAAGCAAGTTTGTCCTGGCACGGTACTCTCGAATTTTGCAAGAATGATCATGTCGTTTTGAAATGTAAAAGGGCTGTTTAAAATAAATTTCCCGATTTATGCCGGTTCTATTGTGAAATATTGAGCAGAATAATTTTAGCCTAAACTTCCTTCTATGAGAAGCAAGGGAATCCCATTGCAAATAATTTTTCATTTCCGTACAGCTATCTCTTCGCCCATACCTTCCCAAGACAAACCTTGCTGCCCTGTTGTGGATTCTCTCCAGCTTGTCAATCAACGATTGCTGTGCAGGGTCCCATACAACACTGGCATATTCCATGATAGGTCGCACACACGACATGAAAGCCGTTTTCTTGAGGTTTTGCTCGAACACTTTAAATTACATTGAAGGAAATTCAGCGCCCTACCAGCTTTGCTAACCACATGATCCACATGTACACTCCATGAAGAGTCATTCGGCATTATAACACCTAAGTATTTATATGTGCATTGCTGACTAACTATTGCGTTATGTATGTGATACTGAGACAGAATTTTGTACTTTTTTCGTGAAAAGCAAAGGTGGGCACATTTTGCTGTATTCAAATACATTTTCCATTTTAAACACCAAGCCTGGATTAGCGTTAAATCAGTTTGGAGTTGAAGAGCATCACTTGCAGTGTTAATTTTTCTGTACAAAACACCGTCATCTGCAAACAGACGTACATTTGATGAAATATTAAGTGAGATATCATTTATGTACACCAAGAACAGGAGTGGCCCCAAGACGGATCCTTGAGGGACACATGATGTCACTTCAACACAATCTGAAGCCTTGCCATTCAGAACTACACGTTGGCGGTGGTTAGACAAATAATTTTCAATCCATGTTATTACAGCTGTGTTTAAGTTTAACATTGATAATTTATAGATAAGTAGTGGGTGTGACACAGCATCAAACGCCTTCCGAAAATCCTAAAATATACAGTCTATCTGCCCCCCGTCGTCAACTTCAGATGCAAGTTTATGATAAAATTCTACAAGTTGTGTAGTACAAGACAGGCCTTTGCGGAACCTATGTTGTTCTTTTATTAATAAGTCGTTTTTTACCAAGTGATTCATTATATCTGTGTATAAGATGTGTTCGAAGATTTCACATGAAATTGATGTTAGAGAAATAGGTCTGTAATTCGAGACGTCCTTTCTTGATCCGCCTTTATGAACTGGGACAACATGAGCTATCTTCTAGTCATCGGGTAAGAAGCCTGTATCCAAAGATTTTGTATAAATAAGCTATAGATATTGTGAAACAGGATGCGCACAGCTGTTTAGTAAATGGGGTGATATGCCGTCCGGACCGCATGCCTTTGTTTCGTCTATATTCTGTAGGAGCGCTACTATTCCTCTTACACTTATTTCAACTGGTTGCATTAACGATGCATAACTTGTGCACTGTCGCTGGCTACTCTTATCCTTAGGCGAGAAAACAGATTGAAAGTAGTTATTAAAACAAGTTGCTTTTTCTGTGTCATCTGATATGATCTGATTATTACAAGTGATTTCACCTATTCCAGCTGAGTCTGACCCACACTCCCTTATGTAGTGCCAAAAAAGTTTAGGATTTTTCTTCATTTTAACATTTAGTGTTTTAAAATATTGTTCTTTCACACTTTTGAGTTTTAACTTGAGCTCTCGCGTTAGTTCAAGCAATCTTCCAAAGTGATCGTCACTCTTTGTTCTCTTAAATCTGAGATACGCGCGCCTTCGTTTTCTTATCATTCTGACAATACTGGATGTCACTCATGGCTTTTTACGCATTTTCAGCCTCTTGACGCTCTGCCAAGTTCGCGAAGCGTGCCACCTAGCCATCCCCGCAGGAGCTCTTGTCAAAAGATAAATATGCCGTGCGTGATGTTATGATTACAGGAGTGAGTTCATTATGTGAGTAAACACGTAAGTTAAAATGCCTCTTACAGGCAAGGTTTTTTATCAACATTCAAAAATCACTTGTCCTTTATTACCGAATGTCTCCTATACCGATGCCTGTTACAAAAGGGGTTCACTTATAGGGCGGCCCACCAAGTGAGTAGCAAGCATCTGTTATTTCCAATTGTGTGTTACATCCCTGTCTCTTATAGCGGGGTTCAACTGTCCAGAATTTTGGACTGCTTTCATCATAAAAATATTACCAAAATTTATTACAGACACTGACAAGTGCATCTGCCAAAGAACGATTTTTTAGATCCCAGCACCTTTTTTTGAATGTTACTCTCAACATTTCCTGCAAACACGCCATAAGAAGCGTGAATAAATAAATGTGTGCAGAACTAGCAACACTAATCTGAACAAGAAACAAAAAATCAGTACAAGCTGGCCAGTATTAACTATCCCTCTTTTGCAGCTGATCAAGTAAGTGCACAAACCTTGAAACATGGGCTCTTCCGTTTCTTCACATGCTGCAGAGCTGCTTCCAGGTTTCTTCTGCTGCTCCTCTGTGCTCTCAGTGGCACTGTCAGCCCCTGAGCCCGATGCTGCTACTGCAATCTGCACATCATCCCTATGGACCAAGGCAGCATCAGTAGACACCTGGAAGCATACACTGCGTAAGCATACATTGCATCCATGTTGGAAAACAGCAATAAATTTGACAAATAACAGTAACAAATTAAAAATGTCGTCACCTGCCCTTTCAGCACAGTTAGTTAAATTACTGAGATGAAGCTTGTTGAAGTGAAAAAATGACTGGAAGTGTAGCATTGCTGAGCACGAAATATTGTGCGAAAGCACTGTTTTTTGCAGGTGGCAACCACCACCATGTACCTCAGAGTGCGATTCAGGTGTCCACTGACCTAGTGAGCCAGTTACACTTGCTGCTCAGAGGCTTTACACAGGCACACATTGCCGAAACCTGGGAAGTGCAGCTAGAAGTACTTTCGCACTACAAATCAGCCATTTTAATGCAATCTCTCCCTCATTCGTCAGAGTGGTTTTTCCGTCCCACCTATGCAGTCGCCAAGTAGCAGCCATGCAATGTGAACACCGGCGTTACCACGGGCTGCACCACATAACAAAGGCCCGAGCAAGGCTAACATGTGTGATGGAAACAGGAAGTGAGCCTGGTCAATTTAAGCTTGCGGGTTCGAACAAATGACAAAATGGGACTGGGACATTCCTATCCCTTGATAGCAATACTATCCCATGGGTTTCCGATTTCTGCAATGTTTCAAATCGAAATGCAACAACACATCTTCCAGACCTTGGTCAGCAATGCTTCACTCTTGGATGCTCAAGCCTAGGAAAAGAAAAATTCATGCTGAAGAAGCTGCAAAAGCTAAACATTTTACCTGCAACTTCTCTGCTCTTGTGTGCTCAGGAAAAAAATCTTTGCTGAAAAAATAGCCCATTAGTGCCCAACATATTTCAGTGTTTCTCACAAACAGAGGTGGGCATTTGACCCCAAATACCTCGACCTCACCTCAACCAAAACAAAATTTGGTGACCTCACTCAACCTCACCACTTGAGGTTGAGGTCTCCTCAGCCGCCGTCACCTCATTTTTGCAGAGGACACTAGCGACTTCACTCAATCTCACCTCAACCTCATATTGTGAGGTTGAGGTCGGATACCAGACATAAAAAAATTAAAATAAAACTGAAATTTGAGTAGGCAATTAAAAATCTATGCACCGAGAATCCTGCGAGTGAAACAAGCTAAAATGATGAAGTAGCTTGGTAAAAGCTAGTTATGAAATTTAAAGGTGTATAATTATTATATATGTGGTGTACTGTGACCAAAGGTGACTGTTTTGATCCAAAGGCATGTCATTTGGCTCGTTTCAATGCGTGGCACTCCAGCTTGGCCTAAATGCTGAAAGGCGCCATAAAAGCAGCGAGCCATGCAACCTCAACTGTTGCATACCACTTTTGCACCCGACAGCACATACACTATCCAATGCAAGAAGAAAAACCGACATTCTGGCACGAGAGCTCGAAGGGTTTATGTACGACTTCTATGTGAACAGCTTCTAATCCTGAATCTCGTTAAGGTCATTTTGGAGATATAATTGATCAGACGTGTTATTAAGTTTGATAAAAAACACATTCATGATCAAACATATGAATTTTACAGGACACACGCGACAGGAATAATGGTCATTAAGGCGCAACAGAAACGAGTTGTACTCATTTATCTGTATTAGTAAGTGGCTTCGTTGTTGTATATTCGGCTGTTATTATTTTTACTTATCATGAATGCCCGCTTTTTAAAAATTACACTTGTGAAAACAAGTAGGCTACAATGGCACATATATGTTGAAATTCACGTCTTTTACATTGGCTCGCCCACCAATGTTTGCCTGAGCGAAACCTCTCGCACCACTGCAAAACATCTGAAGCCTGTGCAAAACACCTGAAGTGTACGGTGCTGTTGATCGTCTGCTGAGCAGCTCGCCAACTTTACTCATGTCATACGAGAGAAGGACAAGGAAAGAAAAGAATGATGACAAACCCATGCCAACAAAAATCGCAAACTAAAGACAGGACAACTGCCAGACAGAAAAAAGAGAGGATGGCTGCGTGTCTGTAAACTGCACTCCACAACATCACTTTGTAATCGGTTCCATTCACTAATTTTGAGTGAGAAAAGAAAATGAATGAATACATTTGTGCAACACCGACCACGAATTTTTCACCCATGATGAGCCCATCTGCATACAAAATGTAGCGGTAAATACATGTTATAGGTGAACTGTGAGTGATGTAGCATCTGGAATATATTTTTTCAGCATCTAATTAATAGTTCTGAAAGCAAATGATCCTGCAAAACGTGACGCTGCTTACGAAGCAACCTAATTAGTCAACGCTTGTGCATTAGACGCGTAGTATGTCAGTCGCATGGTATAGCCAGACCGTCCCATCATACCTTCTTTATACATTTGAGTTGTTTTCCTATTGGCCTATTTTAGCCCAATGCTATACAATATATTCATCAAATATAGCAAGGCGTTTTGCCGTTATCGTGGTTCAGGATTATATACAATCGTGCCTCGTTAGTATGGACTTCGTCATGAATACGCTGAATTATGGACAATTTTCACAAGGACCTAACTTTTTCAGTGTGTTTACGTCTCGTTTGTATGAACACTCGCACTTTGGGCAATGGAAAGTGCATTAAGGTAAGAAAGCTAGGAGCCTCATAGCAGCATTAATAATTGTGTCCTGTGTTCGAGCAAGCATTTCAGCCAATGCGAAGCAGTAACCTAGTCTTCGTGGCAGCACACGAGTAAAAGTTGTTTTTCTTGATCCCGTACTCTAATTTGCCGGAGGCCAATGTGATTTGTGGCCGATGAATTTCATCATCAGGGAGGTACCCGCCAGGGACTGAGCTTGCTAGATAGAGGCAAAACGGTCTTGGAGACGAGGAACGTAGGTTTATGCACAACCAATATAAAAGATTAAAAAACAAACATGATAGCCGTCACGTGGTTGGACCAAATGAGGATGCCCTTCATCCAGTGCCTGTTCGCTGCTGTCTCCCGTGCGGCGGTTCTTCTAAAAGCAGAAAGGAGAGAATGAACACCTACAGTTGTCTTGCCTGTGGCTAGAGAGGAAACTCCAACAGCGCCTTCGCATTCTACTACACGCAGAACACAGGAGAAGCGCTCCGAATAGTCATTTCTTCGAAAAGCTAGACAGCACCTGCCTCCAAGTCATAAGTATTAACAACGCGGCAGGACTGCCTGAGCGGCTTTGATTACCCACGCTGTCCACAGATCTGGAGCCCTAAAAGCACCCCGCTGCCGCCCAGCCGCAGCTCTGCAACTTTCAGCGGCTCGTCAAGAAGACCTGAGCCGACCTGCTGATAACTGCAGCGCCTCCTTGTGGGTTGCTCCGCCAGTGTTCTGTTCTCCAGTCACCGCCACAACAAGCGGAGGGCAGGCAAGAATGCATAGGGCACCAGGTATTCAAAGGCAGCAAGCTGTTAAGCCATCTCCTGGCCTGCTAAAGCAGAGTGCAGTGCATTCCAGGGGTCGCGTGCAATGCCTTCTGGAGGTCGACGTGTCCACGCAGAAAATTTACTGCAATGGCGAAGCCATCACCAGTCAACAGACTGATGGGCACTTTCCTTGGGTCAACTGAGAATGTCGATGGCGCACTTTTGAAATCAACCAGACGGTATAAATGTGTTAGGCGCTGCTCTTGTGGTACTGAGCTCGTGGATACGTCAACCCAGCGCGTCTGTGTCCGGCCAAGGTCGCTGCGAGCAGGGAGGGGGAAACGATCAGGGCGCAAACACCCCAGGGCGTGGAGCTCTGGCACCACCGATGCTAAAAACAACCTGTGGAATTCCTTGGAGGAAAGAGGAATGCAACCACTCGCCTAGACATCTTTGTTTTTGTTTTGTTTTTTCAAAAATATAGGGTTTATCTTGGGCTGTTACAGTTCAACCCACTGATGCACTTCGACGGAGTCAGTGCACTAGCTATCGCCCTTTCTGAAAGGCCAGGGCATCCTAAATCTCAACCAAGCAGGCTGTTTATGAATATGTAAAAAATCCTTTGCAAGCTGTCTAGTAAGGGCAATACGAAGCCAGTCAGCAGCCTTGCAATAGCCAGCATGAAGTTTGGAAGTATGGAACTGAATGCTTTTGTGAAGCGCAAGATCAACGAGTACATGTGATAACGAAGTGGCGTGTGCTGCGGGAAGACCTTCAATTAGGGATTTACTGCACTTATGAAAAAAACAAAAAGGCTTGGATTAAATCTCGTCATAGAAGAGTGCTGCCATGGCTACTGAGCCTCCACAGACAACGCTTCAGTTTCTTCAGGACAATGGTGACCGACAGAAAGCCCTTGACGTAGCTCAGCTTTGTTTCCATTGAATAATTCTCTACTCAGTATGCACGGAAGCAAACTCCCATCACCAATTTCTTTTCGTAATAAATTGGGCTTGTTTTTCCCTCACATTCATTTCTATGAACGATCCACTCTATGGAAACTTTGACGGGGACACAAGCATCCATATGAACGGCACATGACTGTATGGAATTACAAGCTACAACAAGGAAGAGAACACTATAGGTTACTCGGGCACAGACAAAAGAACTATATTTACATCTACTATTTACATTTATCGAATGAGAACATACGGAAGTATAGCTCACGACTTGAAGGGGAAGACTCCGTTTAAACCCGAAAACCTGCGACACTCTTGCTTTTTGTTCATTTTTTTTGTCAAATCAGCGGCAGTATGTGTTAAAAGCTGCCCTAATTACTTCCCTTTGCTAATGTAGGTTGCTCCAGTTTCTGTCGAGCAGCCATGTAATGTACAGCGGGGTTCCTGTTCACTCGAAATCGTAGCAGCAGCTGTGACGTAAGAGCATATGCCAGGCATGAATGTGCTAAGCAGTCTTTGTTTGGACCATATGATCGCCGAGGAGCTTCCTCCCTGCTAGTTGGGTCAAACATAATTGTTTGCGGTATCAGACGCTTAAAGCTATCGGCTCAGCATGAGTTACGCGTTTCACGCTCAAGCGCTCGAACTCAGGCAGCCTGTATGCCAACGGGAGAGATGAGGCCCACCACCACAGTGGGCACACTCCTTCCAAGAAAACTAGAAGGGAGCATAGCGACTGAAAAGACATTACGGTGGAGTCCCAAAAAGCTAGGAGTGGGCTGTGGCATCTGTTTTTCCAAGCGGGGTAACCGAACACCAAGCGTCACCGCAGCAGAGTACTTGAACCGCACTTCGGAAGGGGCGCTCATCGATGTAAACTGCGATAAACCTCGAACTCAAATTTGGACCTCACCAAATGACGACCTCACTCAACCTCAAACTCACGTGTGAGGTTGAGGTTCAATTTTCTGAACTCACTCAAAAAATTTCGAGCTGTCACCGACCTCGCCTCAACCTCACCCCACTCGGTGAGTTTGAGGTCATTTTGAGGTTGACCTCGTGAGGTCGAAACCTGATGAGGTTGCCCACAGTTTAGTACTCATGACTATAACACATGCATGTAGCACTAGCCAGTGGCAGTGAAGCTATTTACCCATTCTACAATGTTAGGTGTGGGTGTGACCCACACTCAAGGCACTGACAAACTACTCCCTCTTTTCAGTGTGGCAGGAGCACGGTACCACATTTATGCCACCATCTTAACTACAATACCTTCCGAAGTGAAAGCATATGGTCAACAGTTGACCTCTTTGATTGCAATTAACCTGAAGAAATGCGATTGTGTTCAATGGCATATAAGCGACTAGGGTTATCATGCGCCTATTTGAAAGTGTTACTTGACACTTGCATAGGTCATCTCAAACTGTTTTCCGCACGAACCCAGAGGAGCACCCACACTGGCCTGTCCCACCTTTCCAGTACACTTACTGCAAGAGCGTGCAGACCAGACACAGTACCTGGTTTGTTAAAACCGATTACAGAGCATTAGCTCTTAGCTTCTTGCTCAGTTTTGGGCCATTCGCATCACATACCTTGGCAGCACAGCAAAATACTGTGCGCTAAAAATGGCGCAGTGCATTTGTTTTGAGGGGAGCGCTGGTGCCGGTGGCTCATTCGGTTGCACCACTGTATGCATGCTTAAAATGCCGGTGAGACGGAGCATGGCGCACAAGGCGATATGCTGGAGTGCACATGGTACTGAAGGCATGAGCTGCACTGCCAAGTTAGCTAAGCCAAGACAGAAAAAAATGCGCTTCTCACGGGGTGCTTTTCATGCGATTCGATAGCGTTGGCGGCGCTAGGGCTAAGTTTTGCCGCTGGCAAGCCCAGCTGTGCCAGAAAGCCAGTATCTGACGAAATAGTGTGGAAATTGTTGAAGCCACACTGCCACCAGAGCAGGGAACGACAGGTAGCTAATGAAACCCAGGAGGGCCATCTCGTGATTGTGTGCGCAAGCCAGCAGGTCGAGTGTGCAATGTGGTAGAATATTTGACTTGCAGCTAGTTTTCAGCATTTTTGTCCTGGAGTTAGAGGTCTCAGCATGAGTCAAGAGACGAGCATTTAGTGAAAAACCTATTGCTGAAAGCAAGAAAGCAAACAAATGCTTACAAAAGTGAACAGAAGAGTAAAATATCCACAAAGGGTCCATTCATAAGCAACACCGACAGACTGTGACACTTGTGATGACAGATTGTGAGAGGGGTCCTTGGAACATACTGAAGGTTGTTGATGTTCCGTGAGGCAAAAAAGTTGGAGAACCCGGGCATTTGTGTATCTCATCAAAACTGCAAAAATTCAGCAATAAAAATATACAGTAAACAACCTGGAGTAGCACAGGAAGCCCAGAGTTTCCCTGAACGAGCCCAAAGGTTCCAGGGTCTATGTCCACTTCTAGCATATGCCCCTCTGCAGTTTTAAGGCGAGTCTGGCCATCTGAAATGAAGAGGGAGCAAAGAAAGAGTAACAAGTTGTGCACTGCATCAACACTGCATTAAGCATGTGTTGATAATTAAACACATTGCTGTGGCATGTTGCTAGCTTTGTTCTTCCTTTTCCAGAATAAACACAATTTTTATTTACCATACTAACTCACTTAATTAACATACTTTTTTTCTTGTAAATTACAGCTTCAAAAAGGGGGTGCGCAAATTACGTCAAAATTTTCGGCATGCCCTAAAGAAACTCTACAATGGTCATAACGTGCAATATATACTGTAGACTGCCTATATGTACCCCCCCTCTCGCACCCCTCATTGGCCAACATAAAACTGGAGGGGACACTTATCTCCACCTTCAGGGTATGACGCGATAGCCATAATGGCTTAATTCCCATATATGCAGAAGGTCACTCTCTACTTTACATTCACAGATCCCTGAGAGTCCTCATACCCCTCCTGGAGCAGTGATGGATCAGTTAAGTGATGCGCCACTGCCCTGCGATGGCAGGTGCTCCCAGAGGTGGGCCCTGTGCGGCCCAGGTTGCTCTTCCCGAGCGACCATTCATAAATTTAACTGTCACCTGCCATGGTCGGCAGTTTGCTCACTATCCTGTGGGCAGGTTGTGATGATGCTGCAAGGTCACGTGACCTAAGTGGCCCACCTGCTTCCAAGGTTGCTCTCTAGGGACCACCTGCTAGAGCCACGCCCATGATTTTTCACTCAAAACGCCGTTGCCGACAACACCAACAGCACATTTTCTGGTGAACAGGGCCTTTAACGCTATCGCGTTAACAGTTGACTCCAAATATAAGACTCATAGACCCCTCCCGCCCCACCCCGCCCAACGTCATGTAGTTACCCAAAGGACGGCATGACGACGCGTGCGCAGCTCAAAGCAATAAACGCACAATGATACAATCGCTAAGCCAGCAGTCAGAGGCAAAGGAGATAACAGGAGATAAAACAGTGCGCTCGTGTGCAGCCCGGCTGACTAGCGGCAAACCGAACAGCAAGCAGATCAGCAGTTTTGGATTCGGGCGTGCGTGCAACTGTTCGTCCAGGAAAGTGACCACCAGCGCGAGCGAGCCGGGTAAAAGGCGCGCAATTTGTGCCCTCGCCACTAGCACCTTTCACAACCGTACATGGCGACGAGGCAGTGCCGATCTTCTCAAGCCTGCCTTGAATGCACCCACATACTACATGCTGGTGGTCTAGCGCAGCAGAGCGCACAAAATATGTTTTTTTTCTTCAAAAATCCGGTAAAAAGTTGGGGGTGCACAAATTAAGTGAGTAAATACAGTACTTTCATTTATAAACGCCGCAGTACTGCAGGGGTTATGACAGGAGTTGGAATGTAAAGGGCATGAGCAGACACAACACACACATTCGTCATTTGTTGCTAGCATTTCTTCGTCTGTCATTTGTGTTGTGGAGCAGCATACTATAACCAAGAAGTTTTAATGTCAATAAAAAATTGTTACAGCCATACCCAATATGGTGCGCAATGATTGCAGGAATGAGAATACATGAGGCATGAGCATCAACAACTTTCAATGACAACAAAATCTGTTCAAGTGGACAAAGGCAATCTTTTCGATCAAGAGAGCTCTGCCACCACTGCAGCAAAGGCGAGCTCCGACTCGTATCCATCGCCTCAGTGGAGGCGTTGAAGTTCCGCGGGGAACCCGCGGGCAGGAGGGTTGTGCACTTCTCCTGAACGGGGGAAGCTTTGCGGGCTGCCAACTTGGAGGCCGGCGGGCCCGTTTTTGAGGCTGGCATAGCAGCTCTCCCTGCATCTGCCAGGGGCGCGGATGGCCCTGCCTCAGCCTCACTAGATGTCAGCTGGGCAGGTGCCGAAGGCCGGTGTGGTGCGCTGCACCCACGCACCACATCGCCGAAGTTTGCATGTGCGGTGAAAGAAAATGTGCTCAGAGTCATTGCGTAACACTGTCTTGCCTCTTTAAATGTTACATTCTCTTTGGTCTTGATGGTAATAATTTCTTTTTCTTTTTTTCCATGCAGGACACGACCTTGAATAAGTGGCGTGATCGCCTTCGCAGTTTGTGCAGCGTGGTGCAGCATCGAAGTCTTCGAATTTATGATCATTGGAGGCACATTTGGCGCATGTATCGCGGCCGCAGCAGCTTTGGGAGCCGTGGCCAAACCTTTGGCATTTGAAGCAGCGTCTAGGGTTAGGGATATATGGTCGGATGGAGATATTTGCATACTCTACCTGGATTGATTCGGGCAGGGTGCAGGAAGCAAAAGTCAGAACCAGGTGTTTCTTTGGAATTTCTTTGTTTTCTTTGCATATTTTTATTCCATATACATTAGTTACATTTTGTTCGGACAGTCTTTCCAGCACTTCCTATTCTGTCAAGTGTAAAAAGTCGTGGTCGGAGATGACACCACGTACTGTGTTTAGCAACCAGTGGGGTGTTAGACATAGGGATGCCACCGAAAGTTTCAAGGTCTGCTAGTTTCGAGATTTGAGTGATGTCGACAAGTTCTAGCAGGAGGTCTCCACTAGCCAATTTTGTCACCTTGTACTTCGGACCTAAGGAATCTGTGAGGACTTTCGAGACTGTGAAAGGAGATATGAGTCTGGCTGGTTTTTCTTTCTGTTCACTATGACCGATGTGGAATTTTGCAAAAGATGCTCTCTTTTTGTTAAAGAACTAAGAGGTTACGTCGGTCCGCCCCCTTTTCTGAGGGCGATCATTTGAAAGTAAAGAGGCAGCCATGGAAAATAAATGTTCTTCAGCCATGGTGCCAGCCACCCACCATGGAGCCCAAATAGGGGACGGGACAGGAACTTGCAAACAAGCCCTGCCCACGCCAGCTGTGCACCACTGCTATAACCAAATATGACACAATTCAGGGTGGTTGGCCACACAAGGTTAACCCTCGCCGCCAGGAAAAAGGAAAAAATTGGCGGTGGTTTAGCTCTGGTTAAACCTGGAGTGACGCAACAGCTACAGCTGGCCAAATGTAACTTGGTCACATGACCAACCACGTGATCAGCCACGGCGCCGCGCCGCCGGCAGCTGCTCCGCACCACGTGACCTACCACGTGACAGCGTGGCGGCGCCGCCACGCTGAAGGCTCGAAATGCTACTGTAATGTAGCTATCGCTACAAAAACTAAGAAATGAATAGGAGACAGGAAAGTTGTGAGAAAGAAGATAGGAAAGTGAAAAATGAAGGGGAGGATAGGAAAAGGCGACAGCCGATTTCCTCCGGTCGGGTCAGGCCAGAGGTGCCGTCTACTGGAAGCTGGGGCCAAAGTGGTGTGTTGCCTCCGCCGAGGAGCCTTAAAAGGTCCAAACGCTCGGCATCGGGTCAACCACCATGATCCCCTTTTCCCCAGACACGGCAATGCCACGCACGGCTAAGCGCGGGTGCTCGGGTCCGTGGTGATGCACTGTTCACCATCATCCCCTTGTGGGGATGTCCCTGCGGATGCTCGGGAACCCGTGGTGTCGCCACTCACCAACGCCTGCAAGCTGCAGACGCCCCCCTGCGGGGTTTAACTGTCTATTGTCCCAAAGCGACATGGCAATAGGGCATGCCATAGTGGAGGGCTCCAGGACAATTTCGACCACCTGCAATTCTTTGATGCGCACTGACATTGCATGCTACACAAACGCATTGAGTTTCGCCTCCATCGAAACGTGGCCAACAATATCAAGCCTGCATCTTAAGACTCAGCAGCCAAGCGCCCTAACCACCGATCCACAGCAGCGGAACAGGGCCCCTGTAAGCATGATCGATCACTACCACTACTTGATTTTGGAGCTAGAAATTAATTTTGTGCAATCTTAGACAATCATATTCAGTAAAAATTTCACAAGAAAAATTGTAGCAAAACCGTTAACAAGATGAAATATTTCAAGTTAACACACATCAAATTCACTTTTAATGCTGCTTCAGTAAAAGCAGCACACTGAAAAAGCACTGATGGTTTTGTGCTACTGCTGCACAGCTGTGGTTGAGTGAAATCTCATGCAAGGGTAAAATTATAAATGAATTTGTTTTCATGAAGGCTTATCTAACATTCTATAACCAGGGTAGCAAGGCATTTTATATAAGTGCAACTGCTTTCTTGCAGTCTTTAAAAAAAAAATTTAAACAGAGGTATATTTCTGATGACAAGTAAGGAAACAATTTCTAGTGAAAAATTGATACATGGTCCATCACAGAAGACTGACGAACCAAATATGTTTGCGGCCAAAAGTATTCATGGCCAACACTGCATCTCTTACCGGCACCCTGTTCAAGAAAAAACTGTGTTGTTGGTGGAGCCCCGTCACTAGTGTGCAGTGCTAATGTGTTCAGCATGGTACTGCTCTGGGTCTCCACGTCTGCTTGCTCAGGGAGGCCACTTGACAACACTAAGGTCACAGGGACACTGATGCCTCCGGGGTGCAGTGTGCCCTGTGGGCTGGACTCATCACCACTGGCTTCCCCAACAAGGATGGCGCTCAGCTGCGGAGCCAAGTCCTCCATCTGCCCGCGCAGTCTGCATCCACAGTGAAGGGTCAGAAGTCCCAAGCTGGCACTCGCTGCAAAGAAAGCAAAGCGAGCAGAAGAAAATCTCTACCAAAAGGCCATAGCAAAGCTGGTAACGCCAGCTTCATAGAAAGCATTTGAACAAAATGGCAGAAACCAGGACACAACAAGATGCAAAAGTGTCAAATCTTCAACTTCTCCTTGCACATGACTTCAAGGCAGAATACGACAAATATAAAGCATAGCATCCTCCTAAAAACAAAACGGTGGTAGATGGTGCAAAAAAAAAAAAGGCACATTTTCATAATGTACCATTGCGATGAAAAGAAATGTGAACAACGCGGCACCTATGCACTCTGCTGCTCGAATTTTTTCATCGCACTTTTACCTGGATCATAAGAAAAAGACGTCAGAGTTGTCCTAGAATGTATCTCATGGTCGTCTGCAGTTTCTTTTTGCTACCACTGAAGTAAAACCGTGATGAAAAGGAATATGAACAGCGGAGTGCGTAGGCTCCGCTTTGTTCGCATTTTTTTAAAATTGCCCCTGTACAGCCCGAAACCTGCATAAAACCAGAAGAAAAAGCCATGCTCCAGCCCCTTTCTCCTCAATTTGTTAGCTAACAATTTCATGGATCTGTAGTGGCACCTGCAAAATGCCTAAAAATGCCCACATGAAAAACTTGTTCACTTGAATGAAAGTAACAGAAGAAAAATGAAAGGATTCCTGTCAATGCGTTGATGAATTCCAATTTTACAGCACAGCTTTAAGCTGTGCTGTAAAATTCATGTTGCCAGCATAACTGGAAGAGCGAGCACAGGAAGGTGGTGATGGCGAGAGCAAAGGAACGTGCCATTCTTCGTCTGTGGCAGCCGCTGTGAAACGCGCCGCACGAGAAGAGACCCAGCAATGGCGGACTGGAGAGGAATGCAAAATGAAGATAGGGTATGTGTGGAAAATAAAAAAGTGGTCTATAACTATACGTTCATGCATGTCTAGCTCAAATTCTTTACCTCTATCGCGAAATCCAAATACCTCCACAGCTGTGCTAAAAATTCACATTACTGAGTACCCTAATCACTTAAGAGTTTTTTAAGACTGCAAGGCTAGCCATTTACAGAAGCCACTAGCATACATACTAGCCTGATCGCACATTATAACTCTGGACTTAAAACCCTGAAATATTCACATATGTTTAAACTTGATCTTTGACACTGTCACAACTTGAAGGAATGGACAAATGAACAATAAGGACCTTGTTTCTTGTAACCCATTGGAAAGCTTATGATCCAAAGTAGCTAATTCCTGTGATTACATTCATAACACAGTGTAAAAAGAAATTTAAAACAATTTTCTTGGTCTAGAATTTTGCATGAACCTAGACCACAGTGGAAATAGTGGCCCTTGATAGCTAGCTATAGCAACTGCATAGCAGTGAAATGGGGAATTAAAAAATGAATAGACAGTAGTTGAATTTTTTTTTTTTGTAATGTGTTACCTGTTCCTCAAGTAAATGTCTTGTATATGTGATGCACAGCCAGATTGTTTAGCTCATATAATACCTCTTCAAACACTATGGTATGGACATAGATGTGCACTGCTACCTTACTGAAACTTCCTGTATTCTGCCATTCTACATATCAACAGGTCAGCAGCATATAGCAACATCAATTTCCTTGGAAGCGAAGAAATGCAGTCATAGACCACGTCAAAGAAGATAGAAAGTTTCATGTTACGTGACCTTGTCAGCAACTGCATTTCTCTGCTTCCATGTGCCCGACCAGACAAAATTTCGTTGCACTCTTGACTACCAACTTTCTCATATCAGATAATGCAACAATTAGAACAAATGCTGGCAAAAATAAGTAACACTTCAACAAAAACTGTAATGTATTTGACTCTGGCAGTTGTGCGCAATGATGTGTGGTCACGTGGTGCGGCTACCTACACAAATGTTGAGCTACACTGTTGATTAAAAAATCTGACACACAGGGTTCCTGTTATAACTTTGGCTTTCTATGCCTGCTTAAGTGCAAGTAATCCTCACTTATTCAGCGATACTATGCTTGATTCTGCAAATATAAGCCAAGGTTTTACCACTTATACCACGATTTCATCACACTTTCAGGCCGGTGCTTAGTCCCTCAAGTCATATGAAATTTGCTAGTGTACATGTGTGGTTATTGACATATGGAATAAATATAGCAAATTCAAGCTACCATTCATGATGTTCAATGTACAACAGCATCAGGCCAAGTGTTGGGGATAAGCAATTGAAATGCACTGAATCTCCCAACCACATGAAAGCTCCCACCCCCGGACCCTCTTGAACAGCATTCTTACTGGCCAGTGGATAATGCAGTTCTTGGTTACAACAGGCTGTGCCAATACCCATCATACCCAGGAGGAAGTCCCCCACACAGCTACTGGTGCCAAAAAGAAGAAAAGAACTTGCAAATATTACTCTGTGACTGCATCCGGCAGATGCCAGCATCAGTAGCAACTCTCCCAGTGTCTTGGCACATCTCACAGCGCTTTGCTTGCCACCACTACACTTCACCATGTTGTGCAACAAAAGAATGTTTAATGTTGTTGATACCATATTTATATCAAGATGTAAGAAGCGAGTAACTACTCATTAGCATTAATTCAAGCACAGCCATAAGACTACAAATGAAAGCTACATAGCTTTCACAGAAGCTTCATAGTTAAAAGAAAAATTCGGCCTGGTTCAGGGTTCAGACCCGCAATTGGGTGAATGCTATATCGAGCAATTACTCCTTTATTACTAATCTACCCCACTTAGGGGGATTTCCATAAAAACTTTGCATCTCCAGATGTTCCGTAACCACCACGTCCTCTCTTGCCACCCATCCAATATGCTGCCACTCAACGAATAAGTACAAGCCCAACCTCTGCTGGCAAGCATCTAATAAAAGTATTCTTGGGTACTTCATGAATAATTTTTATGCACTTCCACGTAAGGCATGCACGAAATTCAAAACCAATGCTTCGCCTCCATGTGTTTACTGCTGACTGGCTAGCCATCCTTCCAAACTTTACCTTGAAATCAAGACAAATAGGTGTTCATGGTTGGCCCATGTTTTTTTTACTTTATTTTCCAGGCACTGCCAGCATGGCTACCCAGGCCTTCGGTAGAAGTGGACAATGCTAAAAAATCAAAACAACAAACTGAAAGGCAAAGTAAGGCCTCAAGACAATGAACAGCATGGTGCTATAGAACTGCAGAACAGAATAAATAGAACAAGGACCATCTCAAAGCCCAATAACTTGACAGGAAGAGGTAGAACACAGAAGTTACAGGTGATACATAAGCACATGAAAGAATGATCGTCTGGCACTCAAAAATGTCAGCCGAATGTGTTTTAGGGGAATCCTGCAATGTGTAGATTTGAAAAAAGGCAGTATCACTAGTATTCATCCAAGCATAGCCATATGTAGCCATATGGCTGCATTTGGATGGATGCTAATGAGTTATTTCCTTATTTCAAATCTACTCCACCTTGGTAGGGTCCCCTAAAAGATACTGGACTAATTCCCACTTCTAGTTGTTGAACAATTCTTCCTCACCCTCCCATTTGCTAGCTGTCCTGATTAGCTTACATACTACAGCAACTGCCCGAACAGGCAATGGTTGCAGGTTTCATGCACGGGCAAGGACGAATTTCAGTGTGCTAGCACTAAGGCTTCCAATCTCGAAAACAACCGTTTCCGTCTGAGTGTCTGAGGCAGCTAGACGTGCAGAAATAAAATAAATAAGTCCGCGACTACGCCGTGCCTGGGTTTCGAACCCGCAGCGGCACAAACAGATAAGCTTTGCTGCCCACTGCACAAGAGCACTATGCTAACGCCGCAACCAATCCCCCCTCGTGTTTAACTGCCACTCTCTCGCACTATGCACTGCATGCCATTATCTTCATCAACTTCCATCTATGTGCAATGCCCTCTTAGGTCCCAAAATTTTTAGTGTGCTACCACTAAGGTCCCCATTCACAGATTTCACCAATCTCTGCCTGCAGCCTGACTTTGAAACCCTACATGCGAACCAAAAGTAAGCTGTACAGCTATCCTTTGCAGCCGCATGGCTGCACAAAGGGTGGATCTTAATGAGTAATACACCCTTATTAAGAAAATGTCAGTGGGGAAAGTGTTTCATATGCAAAATGTGTTTCAGATAACTTGTGTTGTTTCACAACTTTAACAACATAATTTCCCTCCATGATGGAAGACTGAATGCTCGACACCACACCCTCCAAACCAATCAACCATCACGCATCTTTTTCTCACTCCAGGTGAGTAGTAATCATATTTATGTAAGCTCAGAGCATAACGACTGCTTAGACAGCTCCAAAGTAGAAGCCATTGGCTCTGACAGTGAGTACAGATGTGAGCAGGCTTGCTTAGAGCGCTGAAGCAGTGCGTTGCAGAACAAATAAACTGAAATCTTAACATAGCGATGTTTTTGAGGGATGGGCACTTGCGACTTGATCTTTATATAGCTATGCGACAGCGCTTGAGTGCAAGCGTGTTGTGTTGTGTTGGGTTTAATGGCGCATAAACATCTAAGGCTATCATGCGCCAAGCTCAAGGTGTAGGAAAATTGTTTTCTGCTGAATTTTACAAACGTGAAAAACCATCAGTGGTACAGGGGGCCTAAAAACTTTAGTTCATACTTGTTGGTAATGAGAAAGGAAAGGAACTTTAAAAATGGCTATTAGAGAAAGCTTTACAGAGGGTCAGGTAACCTCAGCAACCATCCTTGCCCGGGCAAGAGTCTCGAGGCTCCCAACCCATCAAATAAAAAAACCTCAGCCACCTTCTCATTCCTGAGAAGGTGGCTGAGGTGTACCACCATATGTAGCAAGGCACAGGGTCGGAATTCAGATCTTTTTCAAGGAGACCTGCTTCCCTTAAAAAGCTAAAAACACTTAAGATATCAATAAGCGCATTTTGACCTTAAATCAATGCTGGGTGAAGAGGAATGTGTTCTTTGTAGCATGGAAAAAGACACTTTTTCCTCGGTGATTCAAGTTCTGTGCATGAGAATAAGATGTGGTGTACTGTAATTTCATCTCCGCATTTTTCACAAATAGGTTTGTCTTCTTTTGTTAGTAGGGAGTTGTGTTTAAGGTGTGTACGTCCAATACAGAGGTTGAACAAGATTACTTCTATGAAATGTTGCTGGTGACTATAGGTTTTCCATTCACCGAGTACGGTCTTTACCAAATTTAGTTTGTTATTTAGTTCTGTCCCAGGTTTCCTGCCATTTAGCCTTGAGATTACCGTGTATTTATTTCATGCAGTCTCTATAGGGTATCTTGACTTTCTTAATTTCATGACTGCAAGCTTGTGCAGCACATTTGTGAGCTCTTTCATTACCATATATTCCAACATCGCTCGGCACCCAGCATAATCTTATTATAATGTCCCTGTGTTCTAAGTTCAACACTGTGTAATACGTTTCCTGTCATGGGTTCGACTGCATTTCTGCACTGTAATGCCGTGAGCACGCTAAGTGAATCAGCGTAGATTATGCTGTTTTGAATGTTATTTATAATTCTGCCTATAGCTATAGAGACTGCATAAGATGCGGCAGTAAAAATGCATGCACAGTTAGGAAGCCTTACTATTTTTCGCCAGTTTCCTTGTACAACCGCGCTTTCGACATATTCTGCTGTTTTTGAGCCATCAGTGTCAAATTCTGTGTAGTTCGCATATTTTTCTTGTATAGTGCCTACTACTCCTGTAATGTGTGCTCGTGTGACGTTTTTTTTTGTGTGTGTGAGATGTAAATTAGCTAAAAACACACGAATGTGCACCATTTTCACTTTCTTACACCACGAGGCAAAAAATTGCTTAAAGCAGGAAGAATGTTTTAAATACTCATTTCTTTGCTCCATAGCAGAGTAGAATAGCCTTGACAGCAAGTTGGCAGATGACTTTCAGGTGTTGACTGAACTCGTCCGCTTCTTGAGTTTTTTTTTTTTTTTAATCCATTGTACCCTTAACTCCTGCGCTTTTTATTTCTTGCACGGTATTCTTTTAAATGTCTTCTATTCCATAATTGTTTGACACTTATCTTGGTAATTACTGATGTCAATCCCACCTGCTACTGTACTGTCAAAAAACTGCTTCGGATAAGCCCCCCGTTCCTTCGACATTCATTTCCACAATGAGACCAGAGTACTGTACGCGGGCATTCCCACACTTCGTCACAGGTCGCCGTGGTCAAAAATGAGCCGGCGAACGCAAGCCCAGCACTGGGCCAGCAAAGCACACTGCCCTAACCATTGCATGCAATGCGAGCGAGCCGCTTGTGCTGGGCAGTGTTTTTTGAGGAATGCGCGAAAGATGCCGGGCACACATAAGGCACAGAAGTCGAAACAATGGCTATTTCGACTCTCCTCACGCGCACCGTCTGCTACTCCGCCCCTTTGTAAACAAGACAACGCACGCCTCTCCTAACTGCTCGCTAACGCGCAAAGGCTTGCTTCACGACAAAAACAAAACAAGCAACAGTGCCCAAAATATTGGCTTCATTTATCATCGAAGTCCTTAGAAAATAAGAGCACAGTGGTTCATTAATATTACGGAAATAGGAGAAAAATGCACAAGGTACACAACTGGTACTGCGAAATGTTTGGACCGCTACGTATACCAAGCGCTGTCAGAAAAAAACACGCACACGACCCTCGAGATGTTAACACATGCATCATAAACGTTCAAGCGGCTTAATAGCCACAAATAATAATGTCCCACATGGGGAACGCCGAAATATGCACATTATTTGAAGATTCTTGTTAAGCAGACCGAGCACTAGCCGTAGCTGACGCCGCAAAAGCAACGTCTCTGCGAGCGTCCTCCCACTGACACCCTCCAGAAATGCGCGTTTCCCAGCAATAATAAAGTTTTCACCACTTTCACAGAAATCAAACACGAGACAACCGGAGCAGGAAGCGACTTCTGCTCATGAAAATTTTACAGCAGGACTGGCACCCAACGTAAGGCACATTTCGCACGTGCGCACAAAACGGAGCGGACTACTGTCATCAAAATGACTACACCAATGCTGGCCGGAACCCGTCGAAGCAATTCTTTTTTCACATACAGACGAAAGAACGAAAAACATTTTAACGACGATCGCTGGCTGGTAGGAATGACGCTGGGCGCCTGATTAAGGTGAAAGAAAAGCAAAACAGCTGTTCACGGCATATGTTAGAATCTACTGTAGGGATTTCCGCAACACAGACAGGAAATCAATGGCAGCTCTACATTTTGCGAATTAAGGCGTAATAGCAATTAATGCAGCAAAACCCGCAACAACAGGCTCGGAATAATAAAATGGGCAGAAATGTCATTCAACTATGGCGATCCGGCGATAATCTAGGCCTAGTCACGTTTTACTCGCACTTTTAGACGACAGCGCGCAGATAATGCAGCACTGCAACAATATTCTAACCAATCCTACTAACACGTACACAGCTATTTTATTACACCAGCTTCTTGACGCAGCCAAATAGCAGCAGACATCGGTCCGTCGGCCATAGAAGCGAAATTTCATGTCTTGAGTCGAGGTTATTTTCAGAAGCGCCTGTGGTGTGAGGGTATAATACTCTTTTCGCCATGGCCATACCGCATGTACAGGGTAAGCAAACGATTTAAATGCCTAGCGGGATGCAATTTTGGAGGTCTGGGTGAACGCCTAAATTTTCGGACCACCAATTTCCATTTTACCTCAAGAAAAGGCAAAGAGTTTGTGTTCTGACTTACGTGCACTGACTCCGACGCCATTACTGTTTCTTGGTTAGTTGTTGTTCGATTTCACGCTATTGGCTGAAAGTTGGCGAATTGCAACGTTTCCGTTGACATGGCGGTTGTTTCTGAGACTTTCATTGGATAAGTTTTATTTGGATAGGCCAATCATATTTTCGGTTCATACAAGCAATGCCTCCTGATGAACATGCCTGAAGCGTCAGGGGTTTTTCTGCCCGCCGTAGAGCGCGCGTCCGCCCTATGGCGGCGCTGTCAAACAACCCTGTAGCACACGACACGCAGGCAGCACAAAATTTTCTTGCGACTGCCGTTTCAGCAAAAAGTATGCCTTCTGGTGCGCTGTTTCTTATATTATGTGTGTGGTGTGTTTAGTGCTACCGTTTGACAAGTGACGCGTCGACGACTGCAGTTGCTGGAGAAAGTAGCGAGTGGAACAGCACTGCTGTTGCTTTCCGTTTTGTATGTCCAGTCAGCGAAATAAGAAGCCTGGCGTTTCGTTCCATGAAATTCCTGCCGACATAGAACTCCGGGAAAGACGGCTCAATGTAATTAGAAGAAAAAACTGGCAGCCAAACACAACATCAAATTATTCTGCAGTTTGTAGCTTGCATTTCCAGCCAAGGAAATGCTACTGTAGACAGTTTGACTGCCCACCAAGACAGGGGTGGACTCTTTTTACCCGACGTCAGCGCTTCGAAGAGTGTTACATGGCCTCAAGAAGTTCGTCGATATCATGCTCAAAGACCGAACGCATCTTCAAAGGCCACTGGACACATATGCTTGCTCCACAACTAGTGTGAATATAAAATCGCGGGTTTGTCTGTCCTGACCTGTGAGAACAGGATAGCGGCCACAGCTAGGGAAGCACTACTGCATAATATCTGCAAGAAGTTAATCAAACCGTTGCTAACAAACCATGCACTTGACATAACAGACAAGAACGCAGTCACGAAAATGTACAAGAAACCACTTTCCCGAAGATTCTTAAAACTGCAGTAAGAAACGATTTCCGCCGCTTTCATCGCACCGACGCATGCCATTTTTCCTAGCTTGTAAGTGCGCACGTGTCTGTGCCTTCAAGTGAAGTTATTTTAGTATTCACAAATCGCTCGCCATGTCCGATACTCCCCTTGTTCCAGTTGTCTTTTCATTAACGCTCGTGCTTGTCATTTGGAGAAATCCGCGGTCAGTCAGGCCTGCCGTGTTACTCCCAATTAACGTCACTGTGCGCGTGTGCATCACACAGGAACCCAGTGAGCTGCGTTTCTTCCGGAAAGAATAGAGAAGAGGGGCATTTGTCAACGTTATTCAAGGAGGTACCGTTCAGCGAAAGCTCGCCGGAAAAATGACCAGAAACAGCGCAGGCTGGGCCTTCCAAGATCAGCTTCACCCGATCGAAACATCTCTCGCAATGCTCCGCAGCAAGATTGTAATAGACGAGCGCTTCGCAATGTTCCAATAGAGACCTGCACACTTGGCGGGGTCCTAAGGGACTGCGTGCGCCAACGTTCGTTAACTTTTTGGCCGTTGAGGACGCTCGGATGACCTGTTTGTTTTTAGACAAATGACAAAACTATTACATCCTTGAAGTAAAATAACCGACGCCATCTTGCTCAACAGGTTAATTGTAGCGCCACGCCGCCCGTACGTGCCCTTTCCTAGCGGCAAAGGTATGAACTAGAAGGTGCGCGCTGGAGCAGTGCCAAGTGTGCAGGTCTCTAGTTCAGTAGGTCTTGGTTCTAAGACCTACTGAACTAGAGACCTGCACATTTGGCGGGGTCTTAAGAAACTGCGTGCGCCAACTTTCGTTAACTTTTTGGCCGTTGAGGGCGCTCGGTTGACCTGTTTGTCATCATCATTGTCTGGTTTTTCACAAATGATTTCTCTCCTCACACTGCCTCCCTGTGACTTTGTTCTGTCTTATTATTTTTAAACATAGTAATGAACGATGCAAATATGAATTTCTTTAAATTCTAGCGGTGAATATTCTGTTTGCGCGCATGCATGCGTGAGACTTTCTGGCATTTTTACTAATGCAATGAGTGATGAATACTCAAAACGTAGTTAAATGACAAAACTATTACATCCTTGAAGTAATATAACTGACGCCACCTTGCTCAACAGTTTCATTGTAGCGCCGCGCCGCCCGTAGCTGCCCTTCCCTAGCGGCAAAAGACATGAACTAGAAGGTGCGCGCTGGAGCAGTGCGAAGTGTGCAGGTCTCTTGTTCCGTAGGTCTTGCTAAAAACATGAGATATGAGGGATGTGCCCACTGCGGGCCAACGACCCCCCGGGCAGGTTAACTACCGCGACGTCTCCGGCTTCCATTTATTGAGCGCCATGCAGTCCTCCTTTCCCACGGGTCACCTGGCTGGCTACATTTGAGAGCTCAGGTAATTCTGGACTTCCTCCAGTCCTTATTCTATCTCATGGATTATTTTCCCTTTCTGCATGTCCAAAGTAGCAATTGATTTCTCGCCATTGGCAGCAGTACAATATACAACCCTGCAACATGCAGTGTAAATACTTATTTTCCTGCATTTCTAGCCCCTTCAAGCACTTGTTGCTATATGGATGTTTCAAACATGTTCCTTTTGTTGTAAATCGTCGAAAAGTTACTGATTATGCGGCAGACAAAATGTCCTAACGGCATGATAGAACGGCGTGCATAGCACGCTTTCAGATTTCGAAATCGAAACTGATAATCCTCTTTCAGTATTATATGGAAGTCAGCTCAGACTTATTAAGCATTTTCTGCACTCTGAGACAATAAAAAACATGATTTTTGTCATTAACAAAATAAAAGTTGTTGCTCAAAGCTCGAAAAAAAAAGAATGAAACAGCATGATCGGGCGCCGTACATCAGTCTCCCATCCATTGAAACCGAAATTGAGGGTCATCTTTTAGCGCTGCCTAGCGGCCAGTTTGCGCAATTTCGAGGCGATCTCGGGGCCCATTGAAATCGAGGAGACGCTTCAGGCATGTTCTTCAGGAGGCACTGATACAAGCTGAAGGAGCTGAAGCATGCTGTCCTCTTTCAGCAGTCATTGGGATAGTCTATGCTCTTTAGGTAATGAAATTTGTTCTGCGTGTAAATAAAATATATTACGTGTCTGTGGCATTTTTTTTTTCTTTTCCCGTTCACTAATGCTTGGCATTCTCCTCTTAGCAAGGTGCGCAAATATCAGCGCTAAAAGCGTGTGCGATCTTGAGTGCCTCAGTGAAACCGTGGTTCTCGCGAAATCATTGCTTGGTTAGCTTGGTCTGGCTTGGTCGCGCTGGACGTATTAACGCGGAGTTCATGGCAGTGATATGTTGGGCTTGACATGTTTTTCGTGGCTGCTGTGTTAAAAATGCCATTTCATCTTTCAGGTGCTGGTGCAGCATGAAGGTGAAGCTTAAAAGCGACCTGACTGCATGGGTCTGAACAGATTCCAGTATCAATGGATTTTGGAGCGTCGTCCACCGATATTTTGAACTGCGATATATCTGTGTCTAGTCAAGAATCACAAATTGCGCAGTGCCTCGAACGCTTGGAATCTCCAGCAACCATCATTTCAGGCGGTACGTCTGCAGCATGCACTCAAAATGGCACCATCCATGTTTCATCTATACCAACGTGGCTTTCCAATGGAATGCTGGGCACAAGTACATCCGATACCCAGTCAACTGGTGCGCTGCCGCCAGTGTCCGAGCTACGACCCGGCTTTCGGGCCAGGGGAAACATGCAGCTCTGGACGCTTTTGGCACAGATGGCCAGCGGCCAAGCCGGCCCAGATACAACTCATGTCTCTGCACCACCTGAGAAGCACGTTGATGACGTGCATGCCTGCACAGCCCAGAATGCTGCAGCGTATCACATTGACACCTGCGTTAAAACGCAGGCCACTGGTCAGAATGCTCAGCACCACAGTTATGAAACTGAAGCATCATATTCCTATTGTGACATACAAAGGTCAAACATCTCGGCTCTCGAGCCACTGTCTTCACTTGGAATGGATATTGAACAGGCGCATCATACAGTGGCTGCACTAGATGTAGATAGTATCACTTCAGCTTACCAGCAATACTCATGCATTCCACTCTTAAACATTCCAAATAACAGTATATCATCTGAACAGCCCTCTTCATTAAATGGTATACTGGACGATGCACTGTACTGTACTGCAAAATCAAATCATAGCATTCCAAGCCTGCCACAGGTACAGACAGTACAAGAACAAAGGCAAAATGGCAGCCCTTCAAATATAGCCAAGCTTATCGCCTCTAGCAATGGATCCAGTGTTCAGCATGTATTGAATGAGCCCCATGTCTCTGACACACACAAGGCACTTTCCCATGAAGCTGAAGTGGCCACAAGCCTCATAAGTGACACTGCAAGTACAACTAGTGGGCCTGTTTCTGCTAGAGCCCCTGCTACTGCAAAATTGCCTCAGCCTGTTTCTTCTCAGAGTCGGGACTGCAGCAGGAAAAATGACCTCACTACAAATTCCTTTTCAAGTAATGTGCAAAATGAGCAGCCTGCTCCAAGGCATGCCAAGAAAACATTTTCTGCAGTAAACCTTGTTGAAGAAGTTGTCTGCTATCGGTGCAAGGTTTGCATGTTTCTTCATGAATCAAGGAGTGAGGTCATTAAACATGCAGAGTCTCATCGTCATGGTAACACACAGCCTTCCTCAACCATGCAGCGACGACCCACTCAGCAGGTCCCTCAGCAGCCAGCGAATCGTGCAGAAAAGAGATTTCTGTGTGGCAAGTGCCGGCGGGGCTTTTTTACTCTCGATGACTGTTGTCGTCATTTAAGCCAGGCCCATCAAGCCAAGTCCAAAAAGATTCGATTGGAATGGATCTACACAAACCAGCCTGATCAGATGCGAGCATCCACTCCTGCAGAAGAAGCAACTCTGCTGGATCCTGTCCCTGTGGGAGAGAATGCCCCAAAGCAGCCAGTTTTACCAGATTTTACAGCTGCACCCCTGGATGATTTTCCTCACGGTGCTCCAAAGCAGGCTGTCAAGCCTGTTTGCACAGCACCAAAGAAGAAAGAAGATAGTTGCAAGACATCACCCAGTGATCTGAGCAGCTCCGCAGTTTCCTCTTCCCAAATGGCCTGGAGGCAAAAGATCAACAGGGAGCAGGGAAGCTTCATGTAAGTTGGCACGGGCTATCTTGGGAAAATAATGTTGTCAATAGAGCGATGTGTAGTATTGCATTGACTTAGCATTGGCGTTTTCATGTTTAGATCGTAATCTTGGCCATAATGTAAAAAATACAGGCACCACCAAGGGTATTTTGGGATGTGCATGTCCATATAGTTTCTTTTGCATTAGCCCTTCCTGCAGACTTTCCGTCAGTGTAGCTTTGAATTTGTGCATTTTTATGGTG
Organism: Amblyomma americanum; assembly: GCF_052857255.1. Lineage (NCBI taxonomy): Eukaryota > Metazoa > Arthropoda > Arachnida > Ixodida > Ixodidae > Amblyomma > Amblyomma americanum. The sequence continues at coordinate 151,675,161 of NC_135497.1, read as the reverse complement.
CACTCTCATATTGTAGACAGACTTGATTCCTCTGTTGTGTAAGAAGTGAACATGACGGGTACGATTGTGTCGATTTGTTGTCCCACCTAACGTTTCCTACCAAGTATGGGCGTTTAAAAAATAATTGCTGATGACAGTCTTTAATGGTGCATGAAATGAAGCTTGTGTTTGGGGCTCTTTTATCATTTGAGCTCATTTATCATATCCCTGGTCATGCAGTTTTTTTTTGTAGTGTATTTTCATGGCCTTGAAATTCTTTGAACCCCATTTATTTGCCTTTCCTTTGTTTCTTCCCCTGCAGCTGTGAACGAAAGGGCTGCAATGTCCGCTTCCGTGAACTGGAAAACTTGGAATACCATGTTAGATGTCATCGGGCAGACAAACCGGACTTTGTATGCCCTGAGTGCTCAGTGGTTTGTCTTCGCTGGCGCACCATGACTGGGCACCTTTGGAGGCATCACTTGTGTGACATGGAGCTCCATCAGTGCGACCAGTGTGATTTCCGGTACTGCACAAACTTTCAACTTCTGTACATGGATATGTGCAAGTTGGAGTTTTGTCTTCTATGTATATGATGTGTGCTTATGTCCATGGTCAGGCATGCACATGTGCAGAGCACCAGCTGTTACTAAAAAGAGGATTTTCACAAGGCTGCCTCAAATCATAGCTACTTAAGTTTCATTCCACTCACTGTGACTAATAAAGTTAGTTTCATCCATCTGTCATACCAGTTTGCATTACATAAGCCACCTTTAGCTCAACTTGCTATGAGCAGGTGGCAGTTCTGCCCAATTTTTTCAAACTGGTCCTGTGTTGTGCTGGCAAATGGTGATTCAGCCAGCCAAGTGAAAAAGACACCTCAGTTGTGATTATCTTGAAAGGGACATTAAGAATATTTTTGCTTTAGAGTGTGTCATCTTGGACTGAATAGAAAATATTACCTAAAACTTGTGCCTTCTAGCATTACCTAGCCAACATGCGATGATTAGAATGATACAGAGGTCAGTAACGTGCAATGTGAATGAACATGTGAATCAGAAATGATTTTATTTAGCTTCTGCTTAGATAAGTATACTAGGAGACAACTAAATAAGCACAGTACATTTTTCTTCTTGGTGCCTTGAGGGTTTAAAAATACGAGTGCAAGGATTTTGATCAACATCAAAGTGTGCTTATTGTGTGCATATTTATAAAAGAGTGGTCTGTTTCACTTGAATGGGTTCTGTTGTGACCTGATAGTATAAGGTCACTGATATCGCACAGGTATAGTATGTAGCACAGGAAGCTATAAAAACTAATTGAAAAGCACTATAGGGCCTCTCTTGCTCGGTTACACTTTTTTATTGATGGTAGGTACCACTGTAACTGCCATGCATTATTATATAGTCTGTGCATTTAAGTTTAATTCTGTTATGGCGTTCACAGCAAGCCATTTTGTCCTTCATAAGAGCAACTGTTGCTTCTGGTGCAGCACTTACAGCCTGAGCAAGCTGGAAAACTCGCACAAGCGCACTCACGGAGAGGAGCGACCTTTTCTCTGTGATGTCTGTGGCAAAGGATTCAAGACAGGAAAGCAGCTTCGAAACCACAAGGTAATTATTTTTTCTGCCGTGTGCAAATTAAGGATACGTCTTTAGAAGAAATTTGTGCCCATATATGATGTTGCACTGTTGTGAATATTTTATGCTAATCAGGCAGTTGACTTGTGGTTTTGTGAAGCTTATGTGTTTAGTTCTGCATATCAATCACTTCTGTTGTTTGCAACTGACCTGAAGTCTACCATAAAATACCGAGCATCCGCCTCGAATAAGCGCCCACCCCCTCTTTTTTGCGGTTTTGAATTTTCCTAAAAAGCCGAGCAAATGCCCATGCAATTATGTCCCATGTCCGGGAGAAGTTCAAAAACACTGCAAAGACACATCAAGGGCCCATTGTTCGGTGCCTCCGCGACGCTTAGTAGTGAAGAGTAGCCATGCTTTAATCACCTGGTTTTTCATGCTCTAGTAAACTGTCCAAATTCTTCCTCTTGCATTTTCTACGTTTGCGTCGTATTGAGGCGCAACCCCGGTGGTAATCATCAGTCATCAGACCAAGTAAGAGCCCAGTCCACTGTGCGCCCAATCTGAATTTTCACGCCTCGACCCAACAAGCGGCCATCCCCCAATATTTCACGAATATCTTCTAATTTTAGGTGGGCGCTTGCTCGGTATTTTACAGTATGCTAGTGGTTGGTTAAAGCATTTGTGGTTATTGTTATTACCATGCACAGTCTTCCTTTGAAGATTTTACCTTGTCCTAAATGGGGTACTTTGGCAACATTTATATTGCTTACTTGCACATCATTGGTAGGAGAGCATGCAAATTGCATCCATACATTTCACATGTCCATGGCATGTACCTGCTCTTCCTGAAAAAACTGAAACACACAATTAGGCACTGTGCTGTTAATTTATTCGTGATAAGGGTGAGCTTGTGCATAGCGCCATTATCTAACTGGGTGTTTTCAGGTGTCATGCAGCGGGTAGCTGGTCAACATGTTGGATATACCTAATATTTTTTAGAGAGGAAATCTGCATTTATTTCTGTATGCAAAAAAATGTTTTCAAATATTTTAAAATATTTTGGACTTTGGTTACGAATAATGGGAATATGTTATGAGGAGGTGCCTGAAGTTTCTGTAGCAAGTTTCTGACTGCTGTAGAACGTACCCAGTTATTTTTGCCAATTTAGAACTTTATTCATTTCTCTTAAATTTTGCAAACTTCATGCATATAAAGTTTTGTTACTAACTTTGGAGGTTTTTTATCGAAAGGAGAGTGTTGTGTTGGGTTTTATGGCAAATAGGCACTTAAGCCGTCATGCGCCAATTGCAAGGTTAATGTGTATGCAAAGCTTGGCTTCCTTTAAAAACGTAAAAACAGAGGAAATGTCAACGAGTGCTTTTTCTTTCAGGAATAACCTAGGATGCAGTGGGATGTGTTCATAAAATTGTGGGAAATCCTTTTTCCTTTGTTTCTGGGGTTTAGTTCACGAACACAAAATGTGGCTTTTCTTTGTAGCCTTATGGCTGCGCTTGAGCGGATGCCAATGAGTAATTACCCCCTTATTACAAATCTACTCCACCTTGGGGGGGAGATATTGATCAATTTGCTTTCGCCCTACCATATGCTAGCTGTACCGGTTAGCTCTGATGGTAGAGCGACTGCTACAGTGAAGTGGTGCAGGGTGCGAACCCCAGATCAGGAGGAATTTTTCTTTAACCACGAGGTTTTTGTGGAAGCTGTATAGCTTTCCCTTGTAGCCATATGGCTGCGCTTGGTTGGATGCCAATGAGTAATTACTCCCTTATTACAAAATGTGGTTTGTGGTGACCACACCCCTGCAGAGTTCACATTTAGGTTCTGTAAGGTGCGTGTGCCCAGTTTGAAGACGTTTTCAAGGAAACGTTCTTGATGTGTGCGAAAGGAAGAAATTAGTTTTAAAGAAGCACCACAGTATTTTTTTCACTGCCGATTCTGGTTACAAGAATTCAGCATGTGTTTCAAACATCAGCGCAGATTTAGTTAAAAATCGAAACATGCAAACGGATGTTATTTCACTTAGAAAATTCAGAATAATAAGATAAGATAAAATTGCAGTTTCACTCACCCATTTCACTCTCTCAGTAGTGAGATTGGGCACTACCAATACTAACTGTGCCTTGTACACATGCAGTGGAAGCTTGCATGCAGTTGCTACCTTGCCGTGGCAGCCCATAGCCGCATATTTTGATGGCGGTGTCATTCTGCATACACGTCGCACACAAAGTAGGAGCGACTAACATAGCATGGGGTAGCTCCGTGATGCTTCTTTGTAATCCCTTTGGCATTAGTGGGATTGAAAAGCTACCACTGCTTCCTCCCCCACCCCCATCCTGTGTCTTGTCCTGCTTTTCTCTTCACATTTTAGGCCACGGTGGGTTGATGAGCTTTCTTTATTGTTATTGCACTGCCTTCTTGGTATCAGCAGTTTGAAAAGCAGTGCTCGCCTCCACGACAGTTTGAAGCAAAACGCAGTGTCACCCCTGGTGTTATTTTTATTAGTTTTCATTCTCTTGTGTTGCCTCTTTCCACATTTTTTTTCCCATGCGAAACACTCACAACACTTAGGGACATCATATCTTTGATCTGTTTCCTGATTATGTTGAAATTGAGCTTAAACTGGACGCCCAACCATTTGGAAAGGCAGCACCCAATCAGGTTGCCATCGATATCCATGATAACAATCAGCTGGAAAGGAGCATTTCTGGAGCAGATTAAAATATTAAATATTACGATTTTAGTGATCTTCGGGCGTTAAAGGAGTATAGATACCAAATTTCTGGTTGCGTTTTTTTTTTTTTGTAATTATGCTTTAAGTTGTGAGTGTACGTACATGAATCACCACGTGATATCGCCTGGGACCACTTTATAGTTTATCATTGAATTTCTTCTTTCACCTGTTTCGGTACAGCCTGGTGATTGCTATTATCACTTCAAAGGTCAGTATAGTAACGTGAGCCATTCTTCATTGTTTGAATCCACTACAACGATACAGGCAGTTTGCCTGAAGAGCGGGAATCACAATCAGTGAAGAAGCAGCGATTTTTTTGAAGTTTTCTTCATGCCTCACGTGGTCTATACTTCCCATTGATGCCGTAGCCATCGCTCGGCTGTTGAAACCAAGACTGAAAATAGGGAGAGAAGGAATTGAGTTACAAATTATTCAGCTGTCATAGGTGAATATCACGTGGTGATGATGGATAGTAATGTCTTAGGCATCATTACAAAAAAGATAACATGCAACCGAAACTTGCTATCTATATTTTTGTGCAATGAGTAGAGCACGTTGGACACCAATATTAACTAATGAAGCTAATGTGCATGATTTGCATTGCAGGGCCTTGCTTTAAATGCAGTGTTTTACTAGCTGCACTCTACAAAAACTTATATAACAACTAATATAAAGTTCATCGACAAATTTCTTGTGGATAAAGAAATATTATTGTGCAAAGTTCAAGAATGCACTGAAAATACCGAAAACCACCAAAAATACCATTTTAATATTTTTTATATACTCTCCACAAATTGTAAACTATATGAATGTTCATAAGCATTAAAAACATATAATATTGCAGCTGTGGTAGATGGAGCACCTCTGAGGAACGCTTTTTAAGAGCGTTAGCTCTTATTGATCCGGTTCTCAATTTCTTGGTGTCTGCTACCACCTTCCTTCGGCGTGAAATTTTCTGTCCGAGAAATTCAAGATGGCAGCCCCCATAGTAAATCGATATAGCAACCCAATTGGTGATTGATTGGTGACGTCATTACTATATCGAATTGGTGATTGATTGGTGATGTCAGTGATTTTGTGACGTCCTAGTTAACTAGTCACATGACTATGTTTAATTGCTTTTAACTCAGTAATTAATGAGGTACTCATAAAACAAATTAGATATTTGGAATCCTCTAGATGAGTAGGACATGTTAGACACAAATATTAACTAATGAAGTTAATATTTAGTTATAGATAGGTTGAAGTTTAATTGCTTTCAATTAATTAACCAGTGATGCCATGATCTAACTAATGGCATATTCGTAATGGGCTCGATGAGTAGAACATGTTAGACACCAATATCGCCTAATTAGGTTAATATTTAGTTATGGCTAGGCTTAACATGGTGGCCGTGATGTCGGCACTCAGCAGCTCACAAGGCGGTAGGTGCCCGTTCGCCGTGAGGTATGGAGGAGGAGGAGAGATTTTAGTGAAACAGGAGAGGTGCCGTGAGGTATGGAAAAGTAGCCCAATCGTGTGGTAATACATCGCATGGACGATAGATGTCGCTACCAAACAGCTAACTCTCGTTACTTCGTCTTCCAGACGGTGGCGGCATGTTTTTTTTTAATGCACATTGCTGTGTTTGTCAACTTTGTCTATAAATAACCTGAATGGGAAAATATCTTGTGAACAGCCTGAAATTTTTATAGGATGTTTCTGATTTCTCATTGTTATTCTTTTGCCTAAAATTTCACAAGTTTGGTGCACAAGAAGTTATTTTCCTAACTTTGGAAGGCTTTCGAAAAGAAATTAACTGTAGTTATAACTAGTTTGCACTGAGTTCTTTTCAAACTCATCTACTAAACAGTATGAAATTCACTTCTATATATTTTACGGATAAGAAAATATTATTGCTTAAGCTTCAAGAAAGCATCAAGCAAATATTTTGGATGATGATAAAAAAGTGATTAATATTTTGTACATTTTGTACAGGTATTCTGCATTATATGGATATTCTTGAGCATTATAATCATGTTGCATAATATTGCCGACAGATAACGCACATCTAATGAGGCCATTCTGTAAGGCTCAACACACTTTGTAGCTGTGAAGAATCCCATTTTCTACCATGTGTATGAAACGGGAACACTTTTCTTTCAGAGGGGTATAGTTAGCAGTTGCATAAGTGAACAACTTAGTATATGAAACCTTGACAATTGGCGCAATTTAAGGGTGGGAACAGCTTTGAAATCCCATAATATGGCCAAAGAAATTGTTGTATCTGCTTGTATGCCTTGTTTTTTATGCTGTCCTGAAGTTTCATAGCTGAAATCAACCAGCAAGTACTCAAAAAAATTTTGCGAATCACGGCGGCTGAGTATTGTGTGGAAATGATGCCCGAACTATAATCGTTCTCCGTTATAGTTTTCTACGTAGATCCTCACCTTGCAGAGCCGATTTCTTCATGACTTTTTTCTGTTCTGACCCAGTTTGTTTTGTTGCACTCCTAGGACCATAGTGCAGATCAAGACATTCTTTTTTTTTTGAAATTTGTCAATTTCAAATTAGTTTTATGAAATTTTCTTCTCACTCTAAATATGTCAGCGGACACTGCATCGCAAAAATTCAAAACTAAAATTTGTGCATTGCAAAACAAAAATTCTAAGGATGTCTTGACATGTAGTACACTAGTAGGAATGCAGTGAACGTTGAACCAACCTTCTGCCACATTTTCTCAACTGTTGTACAGCCTTTCACAAGATTCAGAGGAAAAATATATATATTAGAAAACAATTGTCTGAAGATATAACAGTGAGATTTTTGTAAGGGTAGTCATAAATTTTAAAAAAATTTGCTAAAAAATTTTTGTGTAAATACATCAAGTAATAAAAATCTTGCTGAAAGCCGCGTTCCTCCTTAAAGCACTGCCGTGAAAAACAGTCGAGGCTTCAGTTTGCACTATACATATGCCGATATTTACATTTCTGCTGCTGAGGGTGCATGACAACACATTCGAAGGCAATCCGGAAGGTTTTAATGCTTTGTTAAGTAATGTCAAGCTTAATGTGACCATATTCCTCGCATGCCGAAGCGGGGCCCCCAGAGTGCGGGGGGGGGGGCGTAGCTACCTTTCCAACTGCACAGCTCCCTAGCTAGGGGGCTGCCCTCCCGCTCACCTACTACCAACCTCGATTCACCTTTCCACACCACCACCGCCCGCCGCCTTCATCCTCCCACCCAGCAGCGGAAAGAAAAAGCGAGGGCGAAATCGAATTCAAAGACACAATGGGAAAGCCAGCTGCCTTCCGAAAGTGCCACAAACAAGAAGCCTGCCCACCCCTACCCCCGCACGCAAGGTTGCTTTCTTTTTAAGGCGAAAGCCTTTAATGGCTCATGCTCGCATCCGTCCGTCCATTCGTCCGTTACGCTCTTCAACTCGATAAGAAAAAAAATCTTTGTGCACGTTGGGATTCGAACCACCATCCTCCCGTTCCGCAGCCGAGCATGCTAACGACTACGCTACTTCCTGCCAATGCATATGGACGCTGGAGAGTGTTTGTGGAAAGGCGTCGAATCAGACGGATGCCTCCCAAACGACCTCCAGTGTCTCCAGCACTTAAGATTCACAAACAATTGGGTACTTAATCAACATCTTAACCACACAACAGTGACACAAGCAGGAACACCGCGCTGAAGGCTTTCGCCTCACCGCACTTTAGGTCAACAAGGTGCCCCCCTGAATTTTTTTTTTTAACCTGGCGTGGTAGTGAGCTTGTCACGTCTTCGCAACTGACGTTTCCATATTGGCTCAAGGCCAGGTCGACGCCTTGCTCAGGGGACACTTCAGATGCTTGCGAGGCCTCTCGGTATCCAAGACTGCAGTAGACGGTATCGATAATATCGATGCACAGAAAGGAAGAAGTACCAAGCTGCAATTTTAATGTGATAGCGTTAAGGCTCCCATTCTGCAGAAAATCCGGCATCGTCGTGAGCGAAACATCCCCGGAAAAGCAACCTAGGTGGGCCACCTCGGTCACGTGACCTTGTGGCATTATCACAACCTGGCCACCGGATTGGGAACAAACTGACCACCGGGGCAGGTGGCAGTTACATTAATATATTGGTCGCACAGGAATAGCAACCTGGGTAGCACAAGCCCCTACGGGGTGGCAGCACCTTCCATCACAGGTTAGTGGCGCATCACTTAACCGCTGCACCACTGCACCAGGGAGTGGTATGAGGACTCTAGAATCTAGAATGACCAATTCTGCATATACAATTGAGCCCACTTATAACTAACCTGACGGTCATGAGGATTCCGTTCGTTATGTCCGATGTTTGTAGTAAGTGGACTCTTCGTATAACAGCCAGAAATATTTGATCTTCGAAAAGCAGCATTTGTTTTTTTAAAAAACTGCATTATGCGCATCTATTAGTAAAAAGCAAACCCTTCAGCAGCTCTCCCAGGTTTTCTCCACGGCAGTCATCTTCTCCTCACTAAGACCCCTGCTGTCAATAATGAACTTTATGGAAAGGATATAACTATCCGTGGTTGAGGTGACCATGGCAGCTGGTGGCAGGTCAGCCAGATTAACCAGATTCCTAGCGGTAGAGGAGTACTCGTTGTAGGCATTCAAAGGCTTCATCAGAGCACGTGGCTCTGCGATGTTGTGGTCTGCAGGAATGTAGTCATCCAAGAAAACATCAGGCCAGCTATGCGTCAACAGCGCATTGCCACAAATCTGCATGCGTCTGATCACGTGTTTCCGAGAGCTTCATCTATCTTTCCTAGGTCCATACCAGCGACGGAAGTAGCGCAGCGCTTGTGCCACACAGCTGCATTGTCTGCTGTCTGATGCTGCCTGCATGTGGTAGCAGCACAAGACATGGAGCCGACTGGGTGGGCGACGCATACCCTGTGACCAGCATGACCAGCAAGGCATTCAAACTTCTCAAATTGGTGCTCTAGTTGATCTGTGGACATGGGCAGTAGCTTCACTTGCCACAATTCCTCTGTCTCGCACCCACCGCTCTTCCTCTTCTGCTAGGGATGCTTTGCCCAGCCGGCGAACACGCAGGCAATGGTTGCCCTTGTAGGCTGTCAGCACGAACTTGGTTGACGCTTACTTGCTGTTGCAATGCTGCCTTTTTATTGCTTTTTTGGGCCGACGTGCTCTTTCCAAGGCGGTGTCGAAGGCTGAAAGATCCTCTTCGATCTCCATGCTTGCTGGAAGCGTAACCTCTTTAACTTCAGGGGAGAGTTTACAGGGCCTCCTCGTCAATAACCGAGCAATGCAGCCAGAGTTGTTCGTTGTATATGAGACGAGTTACCATTACCCTAATGCATATTTTGACGGTAGCACCGCACTCGTTCGTATTAAACGAGCATTAGTTATATCTGTGGCCATCATAAGTGGGCTCGACTGTATAGGCTATGGACGAATGTAGCTCCAGCACCTACGGAGGTGCCTCTGTGCCGGGGAGTGCGCCTGCTGCAGGATAAGCTCGCTGCCACGCGAGCAGCAATGGCTGCAATTCGGTCGTGGTGGCAGGTGGGGCTGCGTTCTCAGTTTGCTAAGACAGCCGATTTTAAACATGGTTTGTTGCGTTGTCAACTGCACAGGCATGCACATGCAATATTTCATCATGAGCTTGGTTTGAGAGCTGAATTTGGTTGATCACGCTTGTTCCGCGGCAAATGTTGCATCACGCTTACTAATGTTTGTTGGTTGCCGGAGTATGAATGCTATGGATAAAAACTTGAGTGTAATAACAATGAAGATTTATTCATCACACGTCACCCGAGAATATAGAGCAAGCGCATTGTTAGCGATGTGAAAGCAAATGAAGAAACCCACCTACCCTACTACCACTCAGCAGTGTTGTAAATGCGACAATCTGACCTCTCATTACTGGTTCGCTATATTAATACAAACTCTTCTGGAAGAAAAAAATCGTTTGGAACCATATTGTTTTGAGCACAAACTTTTGCAGGTCTGCTGAACCTGCCATAGTTCTTGTGTTGATCTCAAAACAATGCACATGGGAAGGCCTTTCTGCTGTGGAGCCTGTTTCTACAGAAAGTTTGCTAGTCAGCCCAAAGTGCCCTAAAGAAGCTTTACATGAATCACTGAGAACCTTTCGGCGCATGCTGGAAAATTAACAAAGTATAAATAGTCGAGGATTTTTGCATCGTGCCGCATTGGTTTCTTTCACGTTGCTTGAAAGAGCATCTTTATTTTACTACTGGATTGGCACAGCTCATTTCAAAGATATTTAATACCTCTCCTCCCAGGTGAAAATATCCTGAGTGGTCAAACTTGTTTAAAAAGTTTATTGCAGCTGGTATCAACTGGGACTGTGCTCCTTATACCAATTCGATCACTTAGGATATTTTCACCTGAGCAAGATGTCAATGAATAATTACTCCCTTCCTTCATTTTTGGTCCTCCTTATGCACAACAACCGCCCATTGCTTTGAGTACCATCTTAGTACCATCTTCTACCTGCAGAAACTTCTTAAGCTTACGCGTGAATGATTCGTGGCCAAAGCTTCACGTCTTCAATGAACAGCGTAACCTTTTTGTGTGCCGATACTACAGCCGCAGCACGCTGCATTTAAGCACTCTTGTACGCTTGTCGTGAGTTTCAAACGAGTTCCCAACTGCAGAAGGGGAACACTATCACGTGCAGGTTAAAACAAGACAACAGACAGATCAAACAACACAAAACGAAGCCGTGTTTATAATTTAAAGGTAAAGAACCAAAAAGAAATGAAAACTCAAAGAAAAACACACACTTAACACGTGCAAGACTACAGGTTGAAGGAAAGAGTTCACCAGATCTTGAGTGTCCCAGGTGAAGCGAGGATGCCTTGCAGACAGGGCGGCCGCGGGTGGATGAACTGCTGAATTGTGGGGGAAGGGAGCCAAGTGGTAGTAAGAACGGAGAGGACCACAGGAGTACACTGGTGGACACCCGACAACAGCCCCAGGGACTCGGCAGCAGCAGGAGAAGCATAGGACCCGTTGATGGTGTCCTAAAACACCGTGGGCTTAATGCAAGCTATCCAAGGAGGCTTGCGTCGACGATCCAAGGGAGGTCCACGGCAGCACGGACCCACCGTTTCATTGCTGCCACCTCCATGCTTGAATGACACGACCTCCGCTGCGCTGTCTCCCTTCACACCTCGGTTTCCTCGCACGTCAGCTCTCCGCTCCTCCTGCTCGCTACGCTCTTCATCGTCGTCGCCTTGCAAACACCATTTGCATGTGCACACGCGCAACGTTGGCTGGCACGTGCAGAACTCCGCTGTTGACGTGTGCCCCCCCCTTCGGAAAAGTTTTTTCACATAGAAAAAACTGCTATCGGTACACATAACACTAATCTTCATGTGGGAAGCAAACGAGTTAGACGCCGCCGAAGTCACCACAGGCACTTTACACAATGACACATGGAGGCACATGGAGGCGTGCATAGAGGGAACATGGGGCCAAACATTATACTTCTGACTAAAGGGGAGATAAAAAGCTTACAAAATATCAGACACAAACTTTACACACATCTGTTTCATAAAGGTGAATATTTACACACTTAACAACTCATAAGTGGAGAACGAGGGAAAAAGAAAGAATAAACAACCCATAAACACTACCACACTACATTTGCCCGGTCTCTTAAGACGCATGCTTTTCATGTCGTTTAAGCATATTGATATGGAATAGCTTTTTAGTGTGGCCAAAGTCTATCCAATAATCCACATCGTTCATTTTCCCAGAAACCACAACGGGACCTTTCCACTGCATTAGTTTATTGTGGCTACTCGGCAAAAGAATGAGGGCTCGATCCGCAACCCTTAAATTCCGCTTTTTGCTGTTCCTATCATAGTATCTCTTCTGATACTGTTGAGCATGTACCAAATTTTGATGTGCCGCTCTCAGAGTCTGCTCGAATCGTTCTCTTAGATCGAAAAAGTAACCATATGCCGTCTTCGTGTCTTCTTCCAGCTGTTCCCTTGTCCAGAGCTCTCTGATGACTTGTGGGCGGTCCTCGCACGTGTCATCCAAAAATCAACTGAAATGGAGGAAACTCCAGACTCTCCTGCGGCACCTCTCTGTATGCGAACAGAAGCAGACCAGCCATATAATGATACCATATTTTGGACTGCTTCTTACTGAGCTTCCGCAGCATCTGCTTGAGTGTGCTGTTAACTTTCTCCACCATCCCATTGCACATTGGATGGTAAGGAGTCGTGCTGAGATGTTTCACCGCCAAGAGATTATTGAGCTCTCATCATTTCGGAAGTGAAACAGGAGCTCTGGTCACAAAGGATATCTCACGGAAAGCCTATCCGTGAAAACATCTCCACCAAACCTTCTGCCACGGTTGCTGAATCTATCTTTGGCAAAGCCGCAGCGTCGGAATGCCGCATGGCAAAATCAATGAGAGTGAAAATATATCTATTCCCTCTCACCGATGTAGGTGACAGCGGACCGATAATATTGACAGCGACACGATCAAATGGAGTATCGATAAGAGGCATGCGTCCCAACGGAGCTTTCCCTACTTTGCCTTTCCGGCACGTCCTTTGACAGGTTCCACACAACTTGACATACCTCTTAATCTCCTCCTGCACTCTTGGCCGGTAGAATTCTTCCAGAACTCGTTCTGTAGTCTTCTTAATGCCCTGATGCCCTGCCAACGGGCTATTGTGGGCAAGTCTTAACACCTGCGACCTGCAAGATTTCGGAGGTACCATCTGTCGGACCTCTCTGCCGGAGGCAAGATGATAGAGACGGTACAGCAAATCCTTTTCGACAGAATAAAAGTGAGAAGCGCCATCCTTGCCATGGAACATCTTCCCTACTTTCACCCAACACACCTTCGATGACCCATCCTCTTTCTGCCCTTTTTCTAGCATTTCCTTGGTGAACCGCATGGGACCGACGCTCAAAGCAGTATTTTTCCTACCTTATCCAGAAACTTCCTTTCCAGCCAACACCACTTTTGGGCCCTCACCTTCGCCATTTTCCTTGGCCACCTCGTCATTGTCTATGCTAGGGCATAATTTTATCAGAGCCCTCCAGTTTCTTCCAATAAGTATCTGGAATTTATGGCTCACGGGCCTCTGGTATATTTCCAATTATGACATCGTACAATGATGTCTCTATGCATTTCACCAGGGCCGTACCAGTGAAATAAGGGGAAGCGGTATAGACCTCTGCCTCGGGAACTTCCAGACTACTGCCATCAACAAGGAACACCGTGGATCTCGAGTCGGTGAGAGCTGAGTCAGGGACTAGGGCCCTCTGCACAGCCACCGTATTGCTCCCCGTGTCCTGTAAAACACATACGGGTAGACCTCGGAACTCACCCTCTAGGACAGGCATATGTTGTGCGTCTGCAGGCTTTTTCCAGACAAGTCTGACCACCACTTTATCCTCAGCTGGTTCAAGCCTACCTGCTTTTGTGGATGCCATTTCAGGAGCAACACTAACTGGCTGAACACAACAGGACAGTTGCTTCTGGTATTCGTGCTTCCTTGAGCACGAACTTACATCATGCCCTGCCCTTCGACAATAAATGCAATAAAGCTGTTTCGGCTTAGAGCGACAGTTGATAGCCTTATGTCCAGGTTGGTTACGATTGAGACACCTTCCTGGCTGTCTACTTGATGGAACATCCTTCTCTCTTGGGATGCCCACCTCAAATGACTCTTTGAACGAAGACAAGTTTCTTTGCCGCTGGGACTCTAGAAAATTGTCTGCTGCCTCAGCCATTTTATTCAGCGTCATGCACTCTCTTTCCCGAAGGAAAATCGCCAGACGACAATGGCAGTTCCTCAAGAACTGTTCGGCCACCACCAAGTCACTTAAATCATTGTACGTTGTGGCTGTACCTCACGTTTCGACCCATCGACCAAAAAGACTGAGTAAGCGTGCCGTGTATTGCTTGCATGTTTCTTTATCATGCGGCGTACTTCCACGAAACCTTTCATGATAACACTCTGCTGTGAGCCTAGAATGTTGGAGCAGGTCTAGTTTTGCCTTATCATAATCCATTGATTCTATGGGAGACAAATGACCGAACACACAGAGAGCCTCCCTAGTCAGAGACATACTGAGTGCTGTAGTCTATTTTTTCCTTGTGTCAGCTGTGCCCTTCTGAGATACGCTTAAAACGTTTGAGGTATGCATCCAAGTCATCCCTACGGTCGTCGAAAGGCGGGATCAAGTTGTGTCTACCAACTGTTGCTGAGGGTTCCGGTAATCTATGCTCTTCAGCCTTTGCCTGCGCCTTTTCATGCTTTCGTTGAGCCTGACGTTCGGCTTCACGTGTAGTGCGTACCTTCTCTTGTTCGGCAGCCACCCACATGCGCAGATCGGCATCTTTCAACATGCGTTCACCCAACTCGACCCAATCCTTTAGTGTTGCCATTGTTTCTTTTTACGGACCCATGAAAGGAAAAAAAAAAAAAACACGGCTTCGTCCTGTCGCGCGGGGGCCAATTGTTGCGAGTTTGAAATACGTCCCCAACTGCTGCAGAAGGGGAATGCTATCGCGTGCATTGTTCGAACAAGACAACAGACGGATCAAACAACACAAAGCAAAGCCGGGTTTATAATTTAAAGGTAAAGAGCCAAAAATAAATGAAAACTCAAAGAAAGACACACCTTCAACACACGCACAAGACTACAGGTTAAAGGAAAGAGTTCGACAGATCTTGAGCGTCCCAGGTGAAGCGAGGGTGCCGTGCAGACAGGGCGGACGTGGGTGGATGAACTGCGACGTGTCGCTGGCATTGGGTCGAAGAAAGCGGCAGAAGTGAGCCAAGTGGTAGTAGGGAACGGAGAGGAACAGAGGAATACACCGGTGGACTTGGCAGCAGCAGGAGAAGCGTAGCTAGGACCAGTCGACGGCGTCCCAAAACGCTGTAGGCTTAATGCAGGCTAACTAAGGAGGCTTGCGCCAGTAATCCAAGGGAGGTCCACGGCAGCACGGACCAAACGTCCGACGGTTGCCACCTCCACGCTTGAATGACACGGCCTCCGCCACGCTGTCTCCCTTCACACCTCGGTTTCCTCACACGTCGGCTCTTGCTCCTCGTGCTCGCCACGCTCTTTGTGTTCGTCGCCTTGCAAACACCATTCGCACGTGCACACGCGCAACACTGGGCTAGCATGTGCAGCGCTCCACTGTCGACGTACCACACTCAAAATTCCCCCGACGATTTGTTGTACACCTCACAATGGTGTAATGACAGCAACAGCCACACGTTACTGTCTCAGTTGCACTAGCCATGCGGCTGTGCTGGAACACTCTCTAAAAACAGCCAGAACTGTAAGCCTACAATATACACTTACAAGCATTTATTATTAGGAAACACGGTGGTGCATTTATCTTCGAGGGCGAGCGTTTCATTATGATCCCAGCTGCCTGACAACACTACTTTTTTCATGTCATGTATGCATGTTCTGCTTCAAAAAGGGAGAACCCATTTTAAATATCCTTTCTGAGAAAAAATCTAGCAGAATTCAACCCTCTAGACCATGCAAAGCTGTTGAAACTATATTATTCGAATGATTTCTCCTGCAGTGCCTTCAATTTCGGGCTATGGTGCCCAGTCTGCTATGCCGGCTGCACTGGAGTGATCCTGCAATACACTCACCGCTGCTCCCTGGGTGGCCTTTGCTCCTAAGCAATTGCGGCAGCTCGTAACGAATGCGCGTTGCCTATGGGCATTGCGTCATACCCTTAAGGCGGAGCTTAAGTGTCCCCTACAATTTTTTAGACAATTTTTTTTTCTGAAGAAAAGGTGCACGTTAGAATAGAGTAAATACAGTATCTACTGCGCACACAGCTGCTCCTCCTGTTAGTACACACCATGCTCTTACTGCATCAACGAAACTGCTACAATAAAAAAATTTTATATTATGCATATTCATTTAATTCAAAATACCTGGACAGAATATAAAATAATGTTTAATTTTTTTTTAATCTTCATTCAAACACTTTGTTGTTCTGTGCTTTCTTGAAATTCACACAATATTATTTTCTTGCTAGTTAAAGATGTGTCTGAATTTTATATAATTATTGCATATGTTTGCATTTAATGGAGTGCAAACTAGTTTTTTATGTACTTTATTTCTTGGCTTAGACAAAGACCTTCAACATCAGGAGTAAAAACTTTCTGTGATCCAAGAAAAAGCATAAAGTGAAGAAACCCACAAAAATTGTGGATGCACTATATGGTAATTAAAAATCTCCTCTTAAGATTTCTAGGCATGTGCTTGCAAGATATTTCATGTTATTCATAACCAGAGTTGACAAAAACAGCAGTGTACTAAAAAAGAGCTTGTTTAGATGTGTTGTAACTGCTACACCCACAGTATTATGCAAATTGTTTTTAATGCTTATATGAGTATTCATATCGCGTACAGTATCTGGAGAGAATTTTGACCCTATTCACTCTCAGATTTGGCAGGTGGCAGGAGGCTCCTGCGTGACCATGCTGTATCCCACTACCCTTATACTGTTGTGAGGTTCGAAACTAAAAGCTCAAACATGGCTGCTCACGGCGCAAAAGACACTGCGCAAAGGCAGGATAAAGCAGGCAGTGCTCTCCACCTCCTTAATAGGTGTGTGAAGGGGCTCAAATTTAATCCCATATGCTACCATGTTCTGCAGAAGACATGAACTTGAGAGCGCTGTCAAAATTTGGCCTCATTGCCATGCCTTGGGACAGGGATGGTTGTCAGATTTTCAAGACAGCTGAATTACCTTGCTCGTGGGGCTGCAATGCGATGCGACTGCTATATTCTTGTGCGCCATGGTTTCCTGCATGGGCATGCCGCATAAGTGACATCACATAAATACGGTCTGCAAAGAATATTAATGTTAAGTTTTTCTTTTAATCGACATCGAAAATTCTCATGTTCTGTGATTTCTTAAATTTTGTGCAGTAATATTTACATATCTGTAATAGATATGTCGGTGAGTTTTATTTTGGTTTGTAGTCCCCGCAGGGGTGCGTCTGCAGCTTGCAGGCGTTGGTGAGTGGCGACACCACGGGTTCCCGAGCATCCGCAGGGACATCCCCGCAAGGGGATGATGGTGAACAGTGCATCACCACGGACCCGAGCACCCGTGCTTAGCCGTGCATGGCATCGCCGTGTCCGGGGAAAAGGGGATACTGGTAGTTGAGCCGATGCCGAGCGTTTGGACCTTTAAAGCCCTTCGGCGGAGGCAACACACCACTTTGGCCCCAGCTTCCTGTAGACGGCACCTCCGGCCTGACCGCCTGACCCAACCAGGGGAAATCGGCAGTCGCCTTTTCCTGTCCTCCCCTCCGTCTTTCACTTACCTATCATCTGTCTTACAACTTTCCTGTCTTCTCCCCTCTTCTCGGTTTTTTCACTTTTCATAGGCGGTGAGGGTTAACCTTGTGTGGCCAACTGCCCTGCGTTGTGTCATATTTGGTTATAGTTAGGGTGTACAGCTGGCGTGGGCAGGGCTTGCTAGCAAGCTCCTGTCCCGTCCCCTAGTTGGGCTCTATGGTGGTTGGCTGGCACCATGACCGAAAAACTAAATTTTTTATGGCTCCCCCCTTTCCAAACCTGATCGCTCTCTAAAAAGAGGGCAGAACGAAGCAGAAGATTTTTTCTTTAAAAAGAAACAAACATTTTCAAAGTTTCATGTTATCCACAGTGAATGCGAACAAAAGCAAGCCCGAATAATGTCACCATTTCTTGTGTCCAAATGCTTAACAGATGCCTTGCGCACTGGTTACAAGGTATCGAAAATGGCCAGCGGCGACCTGCTCCTTGAATTGCGCGAGAGCATCCAGTGCTCGAAACTCTCAAGCATTGCTTTCATAGGGGACATCACTGTCTCCATGACTCCCCACCGATCCCTTAACACAGTCCGAGGCGTTATCTCAGAAAGTGACTTCATTCATTTAACAGAAGCCGAAATGCTTCAAGGGCTCACCGACCAGAATGTAATTGACGTTCACCGAATCAAAATCCGCAAGGATAATAAAGAAATAGACACCAAACACATGGTCATCACATTTAACACCAGCACTTTGTCCGAAACGATCGAAGTTGGATACATGAAAGTCAATGTCAGACATTATATACCCAATCCCCGCCGATGTTTCAACTGTCAAAAGTTTGGCACGGCTCACAGACTTGCCGCAGCCGCGAAGTGTGCCTCGAAGGACCACCATTCTGAGGAATGTGACGCAGCACTGCGCTGCGCAAACTGCGAAGGAGACCACGCTGCGTACTCCAGGGCGTGTCCGTCCTGGAAAAAGGAAAAAGAAATCATCACCATAAAGACCAAAGAAAACATTTCATTTAAAGAAGCAAGGAGGCGTTTTGCGCTTACCAACACATTCTCTTTCACAGCAAAACCAAACTTCGCTGATGTGGTGCGCAGGGGCGTAGCACCACAGAGCACTCCGGCACCTGCCGAGGCCACTTCCACCGAACCGATGGCAGGGCCCTCCACGCCACAGGCAGGGACAGCGAAGGCTGCTCTGTCACACTCAAAGCAGGGAGCGCTGGTCCATGGGTCGGCATCCCGCACGACTTCCCCCCGTCGGGGGAGGCTTGAAACTAACACAAGCCCTCCGGCACCTCTGTTGAGGTGATGGATACAGCTCCCACTCCGCCTCTTTTACATCGGCAGAGCAGCTCTCTCGAGTGAAAAAAAGACAGGCTCTCATAACGGGTCCAGAACATAAGTAAACCTCAGATCGTTCCACCCCAAAAGATAAACATGGCTTTTTTAGTTCAGTGGAACTGTAGAGGCCTGTTGAAGAATTACAGTGACATAACAGATATTTTAGGGTCAGTGTTGCCCGTAGCCTTATGTCTTCAGGAAACCAATCTAGGTCTACAACATATGAATATCCTGATACATTACAAAACTTTCAGACGCGATCGCGAGCAGGCTAATAGACTCTCAGGAGGTGTCGCGATTGTCGTTCGAAGCGGTGTCCCTGCTTGAGAAATCAAAATCAAAACAAAACTTGAAGTCGTTGCGGTCAGCATCATCAGCTATAAAACAATTACTATCTGTTCTGTATATATTCCTCCACATTTTACATTAACGGTTCATGACCTACAAGAACTCATTCAAGAGCTTTCACAACCATATTTATTAGTTGGGTATTTTAACGCTCACTCCCCTATTTGGGGAAGCGAGCGCTGTGACTCTAGGGGACAAATAGTCGAAGTAATGTATGTCTTTTAAATGTGGAAAAGGCCACATGCTGCTCCCCTACCTCGGGGAAAATGACCTGTTTAGATTTGTCATTTACTTCACCTTCTGTTTTTAACGATTTTAAATGGGATGTCATTTAACGGTAGCGATCACCTCCCTATACAAATCAGCTTAATATCTCTACCGGAAATAATCCCCACAAAACCGCGACGCTGGAAGCTGCATCTAGCAGACTGGGAACTTTTTAGAGCAAAAGCCACTTTACAAAATATAGATTTAGAAAACCTGACCATCAATCAGATAAACGAAAAGTTCACCAATTGTATTGTAACGGCTGCAGAATTAGCTATTCCGCAGTTTTCTGGAGTAGTGCGACAAAACCACAAATTGTGGGGGACAAAAGACTGCAAGGAAGCAAAAAAACAACAAAATAGAGCTTGGGGTAAATTTCGCAGGTATCCGACGCATGAAAATCTCGTAAATTTTAAAAAGGCAAGAGCTTAAGCTCGGTGCATCCGTCGCATTGCCGAGAAAGCTTCATGGCAGAGTTATGTTTCATCTATAAACTGTCAAATCACATCTAAAAAAATGTGGGAGCAGGCTCGAAAATTAAACAACAACTTCTCACCGTTCGCAGTTCCTCTTCTGACAACACTTAGCACAGAAACAAGCATAAGGGAACAGGCAGACATTTTGGGTGAACACTTCGCTTCAGTTTCCAGTTCATCGCAATATACGCAGTCATTTATAAAACACAAAAATGTAACCAAAAAACGAAGACTTCCAATAAGTGGAGGTGAAAAAGAAGAATACAACAATTTAATTACTCTCCAAGAAATAAACACAGTACTGTCTACGGGAAAAAAGACTGCTCCAGGAGCCGACCAAATACACTGTGAAATGCTCGCCCATCTTTCTGAGCCTGCCGTAGAAGCACTTTTAACATTCTTTAACAAAGTATGGGTTTCGGGGAAAATACCTGAAGCCTGGAAAAAAGCTATTATTGTACCGTCTCTTGAACCTAATAAACCTCCAACATCTCCTAGCAGTTATAGACCCATAGCCCTTACCAGTTGCTTCGCCAAATCCTTTGAAAGTGTCCTGAATATAAGATTAACTTTTGTCCTTCAATCCTGCGAACGTCTAGATATCCATCAATGCGGTTTTAAAAAGGGATGCTCCACAACAGATCACCTAGTCCGTCTAGAAAATACTGTCAGAGAAGCTTTTATCCACAAACAGTACTGTCTTGCAGTCTTATGTGATTTAGAAAAAGCTTATGATACAACATGGTGGTTCAGGATTCTTCAGGACTTAGCTGAGCTGGGCATCTGGGGCAGAATGCTGAACTCCCTTAAAGACTTTTTGTCTAACCGTTCATTTAATGTCCACCTAGGCTGAACCCTTTCGAGAAATTTCGTTCAAGAAAATGGAGTACCTCAAAGGTGTATTGTAAGCACAACTCTCTTTATTGTAAAAATAATTCTCTTAGCGAAATAATACCGAGGTCTGTTATGTATTCACTTTATGTAGATGACCTCCAGATAGCTTGCACATCCTCCAACATGCCAACATGTGAAAGACAAACATAATTATCAATTAACAAACTGGCATCATGGGCAGACAGAAATGGCTTCCGGTTTTCTGTGCAGAAAACAGTAGCCATTATTTTCTCACTGAAACGAGGATTACAGGCAGTTCCGACCCTACATCTGAACGAAACCGAGTTGTCCGTAAAAAATGAGCACAAATTTTTAGGTATAACATTTGATAAAAAACTCACTTTCCTGCCTCATATAATGCATTAAAAAAGAAAACTTCCCGATCACTGAGTATACTCAAACTCCTTTCACATAAACACTGGGGTTCTGACAGGGCAAGTCTGACAGGGCAATTTACCGCTCTGTGGTATGATCCTGCTTAGACTATGGCAGTATAGTATATGGTTCAGCAAGGCCATCGTATTTGAATCGACTCGACCCAGTGCACAATTTAGGATTAGGCCTTTCAACTGGTGCTTACAGGACGTCACCTATAAACAGTCTTTATGTTGAAACCAACGAGTTGTCACTTATAGACAGAAGAGCCATGCTCACATGCTCGTACATTCTAAAAATCCGTTCACTGCTCAAGCATATTTGTTACCCCATCGCTACAGAGTGCCCATCTAGAGTACTCTTTAACAATAAACCGCAAGCTACTCGTCCACTGCTCTTACAATTCGAAGACGCGCTAGAATTTTGGCGTACTAGACATATTGCCAAGCATTTCTCGAAGGCGAGGTCCACTTCCGCCATGGTACAACTTTCCGGAAATCTGTGATCTCACTCTTACAGACTTCCGTAAAGAACAAATTCCGCAAGAACATATAATACAAGAATTCCTTACACTTGAAGAAAAGTACAGTAATTACGCAGCCTTTTATACAGACGGTTCAAAAACAGACGTTTACGTTGGAAGTGCAGTGGTACACGGGAATTAGAATAAAATAATAAGACTTCCACAGTGTGCTTCCATCTTCACTGCGGAATGTTACGCTATCTGTGTAGCCATAGAAAAAATAGTAAATGAGAACCTCCCCAATAGTATTATTTACACAGACTCGCTAATTGTGCTCACAGCCGTTCATTCTAGAAATGCAATAACCCCGCTGCTTAGTGACCTCATACACATTAAAACAGCTATAGCTCGAGGACAAAACATAAGACTCTGCTAGGTACCAAGTCACGTCGGCATAAAGGGCAATGAGAGAGCAGATTTGTGTGCTGCTCAAGCTTGTGGCAAGCAAATAAAAAATGCAAATGTGCCCTATAAAGATTGCATTAAATTACTACAATGTAAGGCAAGGACAATTTGGCAGTCCACTTGGGACAGCGAAGTAAATAACAAGCTACACTTAATAAGACCAGTGCTCGGTGAATGGAAGTCATGTGTGCATCAGAAACGTTTCAACGAAATCATTATCTGCCGCCTCAGTATAGGCCACACACACATTGCTCACAACTTTCTGCTAACAAAAGAAGACAAACCAGTTTGTGCATGTGGAGATGAACTTACAGTCAGTCACATTTTAATTTCATGTTCGAAACTGGAAAAGCTACGGAAAAAGCGCTTCTCTCCGTTTTATAACCAATGCATCCCTTTTCATCCATCACTGCTCTTAGGTGAAAATGCAATTGTGGACATGTCCTGCGTTTTTAGATTTTTAACAGAATCTGGTGTTCTTAAAAATACGTAAAACATGACCCAGTACTTTGCCTGATGCACCTCAGCCACTTTCTCATTCCTGAGAAAAGGGCTGAGGTTTTTATTTTGATTAGTTGGGGGCCTCCAGTCCTTGCCCAACCAAGGACGGCTGATGAGGGTACCCAGCCTCCTTTGAAACCTTTAATATTGGCCATTTGTGAATCTTGTTTTGCTCTCAATACTGGGCAGAAGGGTATAAACTTTTAGGCATTCTACACCGCCGTATTTTTTTATACCTTTGTAAAAATCTACAGAAAACAATTTCTTATATCTTTAGCTTGGCGCGTGATAGCCTTAGTCGCTTATGCGCCATTAAACTCAACTCAACTTTATTTTGGTTCATAGGTACATTTGTGTATAATGCAGCTTTAAAATATTTGTGGTTATAACTTATTTCATCATTTATGTAAAACCTCCAGAGTTGGCAAAAAGAAAAAAAAACCATCTGTGCGCCAAGCTAGCATAAGTTCAGAAAAAAGAATATAATTTGGAAGTCGGCAAAAATAACTGGGCAGAATATCTCTAAAGCAGCTGTAGATGTGCGCTACAAATTTTCAGTCTCCTTCTTATAATATATTAGTGCAAAAGCACTATTTCGATGAGTCAACCCTGAGCAAGATCTTGGGATGTTTGTATGCTTGTGGTGTTAGTGGGTTTGTGCCAAGTGAAAGTAATAAATAAAAAGAAATCAAATAAATATCCACGGCTGCGTGAGAGCACTAGGCTTTTGCCGCCAAACACGCGTCATGTTAAACTGCAACACACTCTCGCATTGTGCATTGCACATCATCTTCTTCGTGCACTAATACTACTATGAAATTAATATTCACGCTTTGAGCTATGTGGCAGTGGTGACAGAGAGATGTGCACTGCATGCGTTAGCATGGACAACGTTGCGGTAGAAACACGGCACTAGAGCAATACGCATTGGCGTTGACAACATTGCTGCAGAAACGCGGCACTGTAGCTTAGGCTGCTGGCGTACATTAGTTGAATTGGCATTGACGATGAAAGAGTTGAAGACATGCATAACTTCTTCTCTGGGTCAGTCTAAACGTCAATCGCACTTTCAGGTACTTGGCGATGGTGTCCACCTGCGAAAAACTGTGCTTTTGAGCAATATTTCGTGCTTAGCAATGCTAAACCGCCAGCAATTTTTTCTAGTTATTCATAACCAAAGTTTGCAAAAATGGCAGGGCGCATAACTGTGGGAGTCTACTTTTTCTTGATCAAGAATTTTTTGTGCTTTGAATATATTTTCTGGGAAAAAGTAACTGCAGAGTCCTTTCCAGTCATCAAGCAATGACGTTTTGAAGTATTAGCTAACCAGCCACCTATTGGAGGATCTTATGTGATATTGCCAAACTTCTGTTTACGTTAAACATTGTAAATGCATTGTCCATAGTATCAGCACTAAGGAGTAAGAAGTATGTTTGGGCAAAGTGCACACTTTATTTTGTGGGTAGAGTTCTCATCGCAGAGTTCACACCGCTGTCATTGCAGACAATCCACAGGCAGGCTTCAGGACAGTGGTCAACTGTGGCAGCAGCTCAGGGCAATGGGGGCACCAGCTCTTTGCCAGCAGAGGCGTGCTCCGAGTGTGGCAGGTGCTTTCGTGTTCGACGCCTTCTTCAGCTGCACCGTGACTCAGTTCACCGCAAACTGCGACCCTTCCTCTGCTCCTACTGTGGCCACCGCGCATCATCACAGAGCTCCCTCAAAATGCATCTGCGCCAGCACACGGGAGAGAAGCCGTTTGCTTGCAACCTGTGCGAGTACCGCACAGGGGACCACAACTCTCTGCGCAGGCACAAGATGCGCCATTCGGGCACCAAGCCCTACAAGTGTCCCCACTGCCCCTACGCCTGCATACAGGTGAGCTGCTTAGGGCGGCTTTTTTTAAAAAATTTATACAGAATGAAATTCTTTCTAGCTATTATTATGTGTGTAGCACAACTGAAATCAAAGTTAGGTAATGGGATTTAAAGGAATCTATTGGAAGCCAAAAGAATTCACAAAAAAACTGCCCTCTACTTCTAGACAGAAAGTAAATACTTCCTTAAGGCAGTGAATGAAAACTTGATAATAGCCACATAATTACCTACCAGAGGACAGCATCAATTGTTCTCACGTGATGACTGTGACCAAGCTTAACAAGCAAGTTTTCAGCTTTAGTTTGTGGTTTGTTGGGTTTAATGTCTTGAAGTTTCATGTGCAGTACTAGGGATGCTGTAGGGTGGTAGGTTAAGCTTGTAGATTACGTTTGACCACATGCAGTTCTTTAACATGCACTGACACAGTGCACAGACGTTTTTCATTTTGAGACCCTCAAAGTGTAGCTGTCGGGAGCCCACATTCGATGTCATGACCTTGGTCTTGGCAGCCAAAAATGCCAAAAACACTGAGACACCGTGATGGGTCGTTTGCTGAAAATGCAAATACAGCTGACTTGAGTAATTGGGCACATCATGTAATGCATTTCTTTTATCAGAAACTACTTGGATGAGGACAAGAGATAGTCATGTGTATGTATATTCCAAGACCAAATGGACATGGCACTGCACTAGTTGATCTTTTTCTTTCTTTGTTTTTTTGTGTTCATATGTACCCTTGCTGCTGCCGTGCCTTTCATCTTGTGCCTTACATCCCTTTCCAAAGCATATACCAAGACAGCATGAGACAGGCTGTGCAAACACAGGAACAAGTCGTTATAACGAACACAGATATTACGAATTATTGCACAAGAGTGCAGGAAGCATCAATGCTAAGCAGCTGCCATCTCCATGTGAGGTTTGCAACCAATGATGGCTCTAGCCGAATCTGTAAACTAAGACGTAGTTTAGCCAATAATTTTTTTGCCTGAATTTTAGGCAGGAAGGTACAGAAGCCAAGACATACGGGGTTCCCAAGCATCTTTAGAGAGCTGGTAGGGTTTCCTTAAGCTAAAAAGATAGAAAACTCCTTGACTAAAAGATTCATGGTGCTGCCGAAGTGCATGCTTAAGATGGGCGTGCCTGTTTTCAAGGAGGGTAAAGACTAGTAGGCATGCCTGAAAATTGCAGGAAAGGTGCAAACCAAATAAAACCAAGTGCATGCTTAAAATTGGCGTGCCTGTTTTCAAGGAGGGTAAATACTTGTAGGTGTGCCAGAGCCATGCAGGAAGTGCACAGAGGAAATAAACCCACTGAAGCTGCAAGCCCTGGATGTCCTCTTCAATATACTGTAGTTTGGGGCTGCCTGAAAAAAAGTAAAATAATAGGCCCCAGCCTGAACCCTTCTCAACAAAGAATTTTGAGGTAACATGGAAACAGCATGGTTTACTACAGTATTTTTTAAGTGTCATGAACAGAATAACGAGACTGGCATGCTTAGTGGCTTCTGCTGCACATGCTGCAATGATTTGAGGTCCACTGTGCAAATCTAGCTCAGGTTGTGTGAAGTCAACAAGGTGCATCGTAAGCAGCAGAAGTTAAAGGTACACTGAGAACAAATTGAAGTTGGACTGTGTCTATAGATTACCGTGTTTTAATAACAAAAACGCTAGTTTCATTGAACACAAAGCTTTTATCTTGGGGTGTGTGAATAATTGAAATTTTCAAATATAAAATTGAATATCCTCCCATTTGATTTGCTGAAGGAATCAAGTAGTGCTTATTCAGAAATATTCTAAACTAATCGAATACTATCTTAAGGGTTTGAATAGTTTTTGAATAATAGATGCAAAGTTTGAATCGGACCCACCGTAATTTTCTTCAGTGGCTGTTTCAAAAACGGGGCCCACTCCGATGTCGCACAGTATACTGCCACGATTGGTCTGCATGTGCAGTGCTGTGACGTGGTCCATTCATGTGGCGGCTTTCATGATGCTCAATCATATGGCCTTTATTATTGGGCAATGCAATAGGGCTCAGCCCTTGGCCAGCCTTCATGCCTAATATCGGGGGGCATGGCTCACAACTCTCATCTCTCTCGCCAACTGGGACGTGGCACTAATTTCATCACCGGCATCATCAGTGTTGTTTCATTCAACAGCTACAAATTTAGCTCCATTAGTTACAGCGCTTCCGCTAGCACTTCATTGTAGCGAATAATTACAATTATGTGCACAAGTTTGGAATGATCATACAACTATTTGATTCACATTCGATTCGGTTTATAGCTGAACTATTTGTATTCAATTCAGTGCCGAAGCAAGACTGTTCGTATTCGATTCGGTTTCTAAAAAGTACTATTTGCACTGCCCTACTTTTATCAGCTACAAAATGCAGGTGTCGCCATCACCAGCCAAATTTGCAAGTGAACTGCATGTATTGACGCAGTTCTTATTGAGCAAATCTCAGAGGCTATACTTCTTTGCGCACATAGCAATCAACACTGCCAAAACTAGTGCGCCTGTTCGCGCAGGCTAAATTCACGCCAAAAAAGTAGTTCGACATACAACCGAAGTGAACACAAGCACAATTCAGTGCTACAAACCTTAAGTGGCATGGCTGGCACCCCCTCAACTTTGTTTTACCTCTTGCCACAATTTTGCCCTGCGACACATCAAGACTTCGAGAAGCAAGAATTACATGCAGCAGTATGATGCGCGGTTTGTAGGGTGAATCGCTCGTACTCAATCCGCGTCCAAAATGTAGTTAATACTCGGTGAAAATTATAGCCAGAGGGCCCAAACACTGAGAGTCTTAGAGCTTCCACTGTGATTTTCAATACTACCACTTCGTTTTATACCGCTCTTTGTTTTCATTCAAACACTCGCTGAAGTTTTGAGAACAAATGATTCATGGCGGAGTAATATGGATTCGCGAACGCACTACTCCCGCAGGCTCCACAGTGTTGCCTGCTGTGTATGAAACAGAGTATAGACTACACCGCCATTCACTTAAAACAGCAATCACAGTCTTTTTCTCTGTGTAGACTAGAGCATGGCATGGGCTCTGGCTGGGCCAGAAGCCCAGGTCCAGCCTGGCCCATGGGCCGTGCCGGAAAATGTGCCCTTTCGCCGAGCCTGGGCTGTGACCAGGCTTGAAATTGCAGGCCCAGGCCAGGCTTGGGCCTGAGCATAAAGCGGCTGTGTAGCACTTTTGATTCATTATAGCAAGGTGAAGCACACGTGTGGTGTTCTAGCAACGACACGGATGAAGCAGAGCCATGGTGCTGGCTGAGGAAAAAAAAACAGCTAAATGCTTATTTACTAATTTTTGGTGTCTGCTAGTTCTGTTTTCTTCAAGCGAGAAAAATGAAAAACAATAGTTTTTTTTTATTGTTGCCTGGATTGTCTTGGACATAAAGGAATTCTGGCACTAATATCTTTTCACTGATTTATTATCAACAGCTAGTAGTGCTTTTCTGTTGACGCGGAATTAGAGGCAGCTCATTTGTCGACTGAGTTTATTCAGCGTCACTCACAGTGCTATGTCTAAGTAACTTCGGACGGACACGCCTGGCCGCATTGAACAGTACAAGAGAATGGCATAAAATCCAGCAACAGGCTGCACTACAGCAGCATTCTTAGTGGAGCGTTGTAACGCCTGACACATGGGTCATTTACACAAATGCGTTTGCCTAATAAAATGCGCAGCACCGCTAGCTTTCGCTGCTTCAGCTATCAGTGAGCACATGCCGTCGGATCTACCAGAAAGCAAGGCGCTCCAAATCTGCTCGGTTTTTTGTTACCGCATGACTAGACATTTGAATTCTCATAAGAACCCCTAGAGAAGGGCCTTCATTCATTTGCTCCACGAGTGGATAGGGGTATGTTCCAAGATATTATCTGATTGTCTACCTTTGCCTCCCAAAACACATCTCTGTGTTACGAGGAACGCCATTGCGGAAGAGCATATTCGTTTAGGACACTTCGGGTCTTTAAACACGATTTACGCAATAAACAGGTGTGTTTATTTTCATCTCAGAGCCATCCCTCCTTGGCATAAAAAGGCTTTATTCATTTCATTCTATAGAAATGCGACCACTGGGGTCGTCAGTTAAACCAGCGAAAGCGTGCTCATTAAGAAGATAAATTTATTTGCTGTGCCTTGAAAGACGTTTTTATATTTAGACATCGCTGACAATAAAAATTATTGACAAAAAATTCAGAGGTGATAGAGAGTTTATTGCGCGTGTATGCAACCCTTTTTAATCGGCTCTCGGAACTTGGAGGCTATTCATAGACAAGATCACTGTTCAAAATGTTGAGCACGTGATCTGCCTTATCTTGTCTTCTTTTTGCATTTACCAAATTTTATTGCAATATGAGCACCTTTGCTGGCCACTTCATCTGTAGCAGGAGACTGATTGCACACTGTAATTTACTGCTTGAGCTGCTGCAGGAATGGGCTCGGGCCTCACATCTAGCTTGGCGGGCCAGGCCCAGGCTCAGTGAGTGATTATGTAGTGTGCCTGGGTCGGGTCCAGGCTAGAAGCTGTGGGCCTGGACCTGGCTCGGGCCTCAGAATGCAACCTGTGCAGAGCTCTAGTGTTGACAACACGAGTTTTAATAAAATGGTGAAAAAATTTTTAAATGCAATTTTCACAGCAATAAATGCACTTTTGGTGATTGAAAATGTCAGCATACCCAAAAAGAGCCATAGAATAGACTTTTACTGCGATTAAAGATTGCGTGGATTTTTTCTTAGTGTACCTTTAAATATGCTTCCCGCCCATATTGTTTTATTGGTTTCGTGCATAATGTTCAAGGAAAAAGTTTGTGCTCATGTTGTTCTTTCTTTTGTAGGACGGAGGGCACCTGAAAAAAAATATTTCGAAGGAATTCCTCCAACTTTGCTGTTTCATATTTACAAGAGCCAAATCCGATCATAAAATGTAAATCACTTGCTCTAAAACTATACTCATAATTTTGGTTTTTAATATTGTGGTAGCTTGTTTTACATTTATAGATAACGTATCTCGAGAATCTTTAACCAATAGGTATGCATAAAACTCTTGCTTTTTTCTCCATTTTTGCTAACATGGACATCGCTTGTTTTGAAACGAACTCATCAAATATAGGTAATGGATGCTAGACTGAATCTAACATGCTTGAAGAAAATTTTTTGGCACCTATGCTGGTATGTTTCCTGTTTTGTACTGCTATACCTCAGCTTGTGCTCATAGTGGAGAGTTGACACAACAAGCCTTTTTTCTTATGTATGCCTTTTTTTTATAGTGGCAAGGGTTTTGGGTTTGCATATTAGTTGGCTTTGGTGGCATTCTGTGACAAGTTGCTACTTGACATTAATTGCCCATGCTTGAACAGGAGTTGTCCCAGTGCTTGAGCATGCAGGAGGCTTGTTTACGACCAAAACGAGTACTCTTTTTGATGTTCAAAAGGAAGTACGCTTCAGTAGGTCTGCAAGTATGAGCTGGAAGCAATAACTAACTTCACAGGCTGTGTTCCAATCTTTGACAATGCATGCACCTGACTTGGAGCTTTTAAAGAATGTCCGGACTTGGCAGGCCAGTTCACTGTAGTTGAATATGGAGAAGTATATGCTGGGAATTTAGCCTAGGGTTGTGTTGGCCCATGAACTAGCTGACAGCTCAGGGGTCACAGTAAATGGATGCAAAAGCATTCTTCATAGCTCAGGGCAAATGTCTGCGATGGGAATTGGGGTATAGTGCATGTTTTTTGGCCTTTTGCTGTGCATCAATAAATGCATAAAGCATTGGTGGACACCCCAAGACTGAGAAGTCTTGAATTCTTTGTGCAGGTGCAACTTCAACTGGTAAGCTTGCACAATATTTGTCATCGTACACTGCTATGCTTTTTCTTTGTGTGGTGCGACAGACAGCATTAGAATTTACTCTCTAGTTTGTCATGTCAGCATCAAATAGTTAGGTGCATGCACAGGAGAATGGCTCGGATTTCACAGAGCATTTCCTCTCCCGTACATGCAGTCCAGTACATACAAGAGCCACCTGCATCGCAAGCATCCGGGCCAGAGTGACAGCTTGCTGTTTGCGTGCCCTCTGTGCTCATTCCGAACTGTGCGTGAAGACAACTACAAGGCCCACCTTTCTGACCACAGTACTTCCGAGACACAGTCACACAATGGTGCTGCAGCAGCAGCTGCTGCAGAACAATCATCCAGCCTTTCTTCCTCTGCACTTTCCCTGGGAGACATCGTGGGCTTTGCTCAGTCTGCTTCATGAACCACGGCTGCTTTTCACATCTGGTAACTTAGCCTGTTTCTCTTAAATCAAGGTTTTGGGCCATAAAATGCTGCCGAAGAAATTGAATGTACCGAAAGCTTTAGTCTTGTATGGTGTTCATAAACTGTGGGCCGTGTCATGGAACAGTTGTTTTGAAGGACATCAGTTTTAGCACATGCCTAGCTCTGGCTTAGGCAGTAGAACGGGGTATAGTGAAACAAATTGCGTCATGGATATCAGTTGAGTGCAATGATAGAAGTTGAGTAATGATACTGGTTTTTACTGCCTGTTTTTTAGAACAAAGTGCTGGGTTTTAGCAGTTGCCTTCTAGTTGGCCCTACAAACGAGGATGATGCTTTTACTGCTACCACAGTCTCTTAAACATGTCCAGAGAAGCACTGTGTCACAAACTTTGAGCCTGGCTTGATGTGAATTAATGTGTTATGTTGAAGAGGCTGAGTTAGTTGCATTCTACGGAATGCACAAACAGGAATGAGATGATGTCATCTAATGCTTTCGGCAGCAGAGAGGCACTGTGCTGGATGAAGCATCACACTATAATGTAATAGCATTGTCAAAAGGTATTGTTTCCTTATATAGCTTCTGCAGTTGCCGTCTTCTGCAGTTGCCACTTACATGAAAAGGGCAGCCAGCTGTGTAGTGATAGCACTAACAAAAGCTGATTTGTTATGATGGACACATGTGGTGTAAACATCTGCTACTTTTTGTGAACAGTTGTGTAACATTTTGTGAGTGTTAGTCCATCAGCTTTACAGCACCATATGAAAAATTGTGGTTGTGAATTACGTGAAAGTATATATGTGCAAACACAGCTGGGGGCGCAGCAGCGGTCATCTACTGGACCGTCCTTTTTACACCGTGTTGCAGTTCTAGCTCGTTGTCAGCTTGTAGAGCTGGCCTAAAGTATGTCACAACTGTTATGCATTGTTCTCAGTGGTTTGCTTTTGTTTACTTGTGGCATTTTGTGTCTGCTTTGAAGCGGACAGTTCTTTGAACCGATAAGCATTAGAAATTGTGGCTGTACTCTGGCTGTACTGGTTGTACTATTGCATACAGTATGACTTGCAACATGCGAGCAATGGCCTAATTGGTCTGAGGGACCAGCTCATTGTGCCAACATGTGGCACACACACCTGAGAATGTAAAAAGGTTGTTCCGCAATTCCAAAGATGCATGGAGCACATTTCTATGACAGATAGATTTGAGAACATTTATGATTGTCACATAAATTGCAAAACTGAGCAATAGCTTGTGCGTTGTGTGTGTCTCTTCTCGTCACTTCATCCTTGTCTTTTCATGCAGTTTTTTTTAATGAACGAGCACCAACCAGCCTGAAGATGTTTGTTTGAGTATACAGTTGAACCCGGATACATCAAACTTGAAGGGGATTGCAAAAAAGTTCGATGCACCTCTTCTTTAAACCTTTCCTTCATGGTACATTGCAAGGGTCCATCCAATGTGAGACTGCTACCATGCCTTTCCTTTCCTTATTACTTCTCTAACTCATACACAGACGCGCATTTGGTTCCTATGGCAGAGCGAGGACACTCGTGCCTCAAGCTATGTTATGAATCAAGCGTGAAGCACCACCAGTGCAGACAGGCGATACTGCTATCTCCGAGTTTTCTTAATAACGCTGGATGGTGTAAACATCAATTTCTGTCTATGAAATATATGGGCGCAAACTTGCGGATGTTTTTGGGCAGTGCGTTTGCGGGAACCACCCAACATGCTCCCAGTGCATGTTTGTGGGCTTTTGCCTCCAAGTTACATGCAGCACCTGAGAAGCATTTCAAAGTGTTTGGCGGCACCTTGTGACCCAGCTGATGACGGCAAAGGTTGCACAAGTCATGGGCTGAGTTTACTGGGTGGTCACGTGATCGCAGGTGAACGTACGCCTCAGCCGAAGACAAGGATGCTGGGAGAAGGCACATGTTCATGGCTGCATACTCCCCTCCTCCTGTAGCTTTGGCTGTGCTTCCCCCTCACCTTGCTTCACTGCACCCATCTCCCTCCCTTTGTCCTCGCCACATCTCCTCCCCCACTAAACTTAGCTGGTGTTTCTCTCCCCTCCTCATTGTAGCGTTGTGCGTGCTTCTTGTGCACTTGTGGCACAAACAGTGTTAAGCACCACGGACAGACCATGCATTCCTTTGGAGGGTGCTAAATACAGATATTGCTGTAAAAAAAAGTAGGTTATTTGCAGCCAGAGCTGCTAAAAAAATTGATCCACCTAGATTTCACAGGCAATTTTCCTGTGAAATCTAAAAGAGTTGGGAAGTCTGCATTGTGCGTGTCTCTGATCACTTTATCCTCTTCTTCGCATTTTTTTTTTCAATAAACGAGCACCAACCAGCCCGAAGTTGTTTGGTTGAGTATACAGTCGAATCCCAATGTATCGAACTTAATATATCGATATGCAAGAAATGGCGATAACCTGGAAGCGAGAATACATTGCACCCAAGTTAGTGATGGCCATCGTGCAGCAATGTGCCACCCGCCAGCGTGCTGGCAGCGCACCACTCTCGAGGCATTACTAGGCCTAACCTGCTTTGCATCGAAGCTGCTGTGGACGAAACTAGCCGCTGGAGCCACCGCCTATCTTAAAATGTCTAATCCTGCTATCAGTACACTATAAATAGAATAATCACTCACTAAAATTACGGCGCAATTGGATTCTGCAGTGCCTTCGGCTGCAAAGCATGCCACGCGAGGAGCGCGGCTAGGCTTTAGTTAGACTAACTTTACTGCACGATGGCAATGTGGAGTAGAAACTGAGTAGAATAGACCTAAGCCGAGCCTCGAGCACACCCAACGTTCACCCCCTCGCACGTTTTTACAGTGCTAGTGCTGCGATCAGGTGCCCAAGGCAGCGTAGGTGACCAGTCTCCTCGTGCAGAAAATGATCAAAGAGCACCATTGGGAAAAACGCCTTTTGTACGGGCACGGCGCATAGTTCGACATATTGAACTGCAGGCGAAATTGCAGTTCTATATGGAGTACAACTTCCCTAGACTTTTATACGAGATTTTCAATGGGATAATCTGTGTGTCCGGTATAGTTTGCCAAAGGAGCATTGGCTAATGCTTACTATAGCCAAGAAACTTAAATATGAAACTCCAAATTACACAAAATATGGAGGCTGCAACTCTTTTGCTTCACATGTTCAAAGAAGGGAGAAAGCTTGGGGAGTAACACGCATCTTTGGAGTGGCAGGACCCTGTCTTTTTTGTTGTTAGGTGCATTGAATGTCAATTTCACGAGTGTAAGATGGTCATTGGAGAGGTTTGAGCAGGTGTAACTGTGGTTTCTGGTACACTGCTCACTGTAAGCATACTAAAGCTTTAATCAAACATTGTTTCTCTTGTTTAGGTAGTATTGTGCAGAAGGGCTAGTGAAGGGGCTTCTGACCACATTTGGACATTTCACTTAATTATAGTGTGTAGATCTGGTGGTCACGCATGTCTGTCTGTAACGTTTGAGTAATGTGCATTCAGAAAGAGGGCAAAAATTGAAACCAAACCCCCTCATGTTGCCTCTCGATATAGTCTATCCACTCTTCCATTGAAGCCAAAAAGCAGGTTAAGCTGTGGAAGCACAGTACTCAGAAGGCAGCCTCTGAGATTTTGCTGAGAAATACTGTTAGTAGAACCCCGCTTTTACGTTACCAGGTGCTGCGTTTTCCTGGCTGTTATGTTTTCCTGAGCCAGTCCTGACTAAGCTCTCATAGAAACCCATGCAATACAGACTCGGCTGTTATGTCACAACTGTGGCAGCATTCCCACATGCTACGTCGCAAATGTCACTTCACTATAGTGCTTTACCCTGCGCCGTGGTATTTTCACAGCTTATGTTAAACGCGCATGGAAAGGTGACGGCAGACCGGCCAAAGCAGAATTTAAGACACCGTCGGCGTTTTGCCGCCACTGTGTCCGGCATCTTCTGGTATATTGTACTGACGCCGACGCTGAGCGCACTTACTGACAATGTGAGCCTTTTTACAGCCGTTGGTGCCGTTCCATCGCCGCTGCGGCACAAGTGCGAACGACCAAAGGTGCGAAAACAAAACTATGTTGCACCAAACGCCGCACGGGCAGTGCTGTACGTGTAACAGCTGCACGGGTTGGATCCTAAGCATGTTTCTGTCATCCATGTTTTCCTTGTTGCCTGCAGCTTAAATGTGTTGTTTCTAGGTTCTGATAGATGAGGATTCTGTAGAGGGTAAAAGCACATGCGTGCCCAAACTTCACCTGCTTTGCACGCCCTCTCTTTGCTGCTGCCTCCCTTCCACAGACAGCTGCTCAGGTAGACTGAGAACCATCACTGGGCATTTGGGTCATTATGTGTATGCGTTCTGTGAATGCGAAATGTGAGCATGCATTTCACATGTGCTTCCCTGCTACTACGTTTCCGAGCTGGTCAGTTTTTTTTTGCGTGGTCCCGTGAAAAACATACCAGCGGGGTTCTACTATTTACTCGCACAAAAAAAGAAAATTTACTTCCACATCCTCCCCCCCCCCTTAGAAAGCTGAAAATTAGGGCGGTGCAACATGAACTGGTGGGCGAATTGGTCGGACATGGTTCTTGTAAACCAGTGCAACAGCTCGAAGCCACATCAGCACAGTGTTTTGTCCCTTCCCTGTTTGGCTTTTAGCCATTGCGCTGGTTTACAAGAAAAATGGGCGGTGCGTTCATTGTACGATATAAAATATTCAGAAAATAATTCACGTGGTAAGAACGGCAGAAACTACGCTGGTGGAATAAATACTTCATCCATGTAACTCATCTTCAAGATGAAACGCACTTTCAGTGTGGTTTTTGTGCTCGAGAGTGTAGTCGGCAACTTTTATCTTAAACAAGCATGTGTAACTCGTGTAGTGGCCCATAATGCTATCCAAAGAGAGCACACAACTAGAGTTCTCTCTAGCAAAACTCACAGAATGAAGTGCATAGCTGACAGCAGAGGGGGTAAACACCAGTTAAGCACCAGCAGACTTGAAACCGGAGAAGCAAAAGAGGGAATATGGGAGGACAAGCAGTTTGGGGTCTGCTGCAGGTTGTGAAACTTCCTCCAGCAATGTACACTGTAAAGTGTTCTGTGGCTTCATTATGTCCAACATTTTGAGGGTAACACATAACTGAGTACAGTGCCTCTGTTCGAGCTGATGTTCAACTGTCGTACGCTAGGATGCTTGGTTTTTTTCTCCTTTCCTCTCTTGTGTTAGCACTGCATCTGTTTTTTCGGGACCTTTATCTGTTGCCATTTCCAGCATTTTCTTGACGTTCATGGTAAATCATTGGCTTGATGCCACAGGGGGGTTACTCTGTGGTGCTTGCACTCACTGCTGTAAAGTTTGACAACTGTGATCTGAAAAACGGCAGTGTTCAGTGGTATTGAAATGTGTTCCTTGCACAAGCAAGTTTATGAGTAATTTAGTAATCTGAGCCATGTGGGGTGAAATGACTACAGTAGTTTATCATTCCTAGGAGGCTTTGGACTTGTGAAGGATTTTTTGTGAATATCATGGCTCTTGATTGACTATATCTTGTCAGGGTCTACTGTGATACCTGGCTCTGAAAGTATGTGTCTGGAGTATCTCGTAGTTCTTTCCCTAATAACGCGCTTCCTCTTGTGCAAAGTTAGTCCAGCCTCTCGCTGTGCCCTTCAGTATGAAGCAAGGTTAGTGGTCATGCTTTTCGAGACTGTCCAGACACTAAGATGTCGTCATTTATCTCGATGACTCCCTTTTCATCTGGAAGAACTTGTTGAATGCCATCTTGGAAGGCTTCTGCATTTTCTCTTGAGGAAAGCCTTTTATATCTTCACAGTTGGCAGGAGGTTGCGCACATGGTTGCAGTATATTGCCATGTATAAGTCGGCCGCTCCAACTCTCAGCCCTCACTCTTAAAAAAAAAAAGTTAGCTTGATGTATAAGTCGATGTCCTCCTTCCGCTCCCTGCATGCTGTTCTAGCTAGATAAAAAAGAAAAGAAATATGTGCCTACGGTGTGCTCTTTAACATGCAATTCTTTGTTTCTATCCTTTCTCATCTTCACTTGTGCCAGTTACTACAGTTGCAAACTTTTCCTTGAACTTTTTAAGGCAACATACTTTCTGCAGGATGGCATCGCAGCAAGGGTGCAGCTACAGTAGAATCTCAATGTTACGATCCCGGTTTATATGAGTTTTGGGGTGATACAATTCACTAAGTGCCCTGGCGAGTGTGCATTGTGTGTAATGGGCAGAAATTCAGGTGTCGCGAACAGCCCTCCACCTTACTGTACTGCAGATACTGCGACCGCGTGAGCCACAACTGCATCCTCAAACACTGAGTACAAAAGGGCTGAAAATTGGGTGAGTTGGTGCGAATTCATAGTACTGTGGCACCACAAGGACGTAGACGGAGAGATGACACTTGTGTTGTCGTCACTCCATCTACGTCCTTGTCCTTGGGGTGCCACAGCACTATGAACACTGAGTACTTGCTGTCTGTACATAACTTGTGCTGGGATCACCAGTCACACAGTGTGCACCACGAGCAGCGAGCGGCAGCGTACGGCCGTAATTAAACCCCATCAGCCGAAAACAAATTTGCGTAAGTTCTTGGGTGATACGAATTACAAATTTGGGTGATACAAATTTTTGATGGTACGAAAATTTTTTGTGACCCCGTGAGATTTGTACGATTGAGATTCTGCTGTATCAGTACCAGATGCTAATGATGCAATTGCAAGGCTAGCAGTCAGAGGCTAGTGGAGATCAAAGGCAGTAAAACGGTACGGCTTCGATGCCTTTCTGGCTTGTCAATGGTCCTGTAGTATTGAATTTCGACATGGTGCACGCTCTAAAGGTTACCAAAAGTCTGCTCTCATTCTATCTGTCGCTTGTCCGTTAAAGTGACTGCCATGCAAGCGTCTGGGTAATGGCACGCAATTTGAATTTTCGTTAGCGGAACCGACCTGTATATGAATTTTCTTTTTTTTTGCCACGTGGGCCTTCATATATCATGTCAGGGACGGGAACCAGCAGGAGGTGCATAATACCCACGACTCGGCCATACCTGCTAAACACTGCAAATAGGTAAGCTCCGCTTATAGGTTAACCGCTTCATTTCTGATGACCGTTTTTGGTTTGGTCGGTTAATGGGTATTTAAAGTCCCAAAACGACTCGAGCTGTAAGGGACGCAGTAGTTAAGGGCCCCGGAAATTTCGACCACCTGGGGTTCTTTAACATGCACTGACATTGCACAGTACACGGGCCTCTAGAATTTCGCCTCCATTGAAATTCGACCGCCACAGCTGGGATCAAACCGTTTCTGAAAAAGAAAAAAAAGGCCAACTAATACACAGCAATATATGGCATTTGTCGCAATGTCGCAGGGACTTCTTCGTTCTTGATTCACTTGACGAGCACATGGCACTCAAAGGCCATTTTTTTTGTCAGTGGAAAATGGTTCTTTAGTCTTGAAATCGTACCAGTGCACCAGTGAAATTGCGCCTTGCTTTTTGTCATTCGTTTTCCAGCACTGAGAAGCAGTTGTTTTAGCTTTGCTTTCTAGTCCTTTTGTGTTTGATTGCATCCTGTGGGCTATTTTCGTTCTTTCACCATATTCATTTGCTGGTTCCTTTCTGTGTCACATCTTTATTGCACTGTGCACTGTCTCCTCGGGAAGTGTAAGTATAGCACAAATTTAAATCTGCTGTTCATGTGGTACCATCCTGTCCAGCTGGGCTGTTTTGATAATCACGTTTTATTGTAGTGTACTCTGTGACCTGCTGTTGTGATGTGCTGCTTCCAGGAGGGAGGGGAAGATGCACATCTGGCACGAAAAACAAACTGTAAAATAGACTTATGATGTAGGTTTGTATCTGTCTTGGAGTATACCGGACAAATAGGTTGCTTTCAAAATATAGCAGCTTGGAATGGAAGAAGAGAAACTGTCTGGTATTGGAAATGGCTTTGAAGTGCATGATGATAAGTGGTAATTCCATTATTTGCACGTCTTTTTTTTTTTTATACAGGAGTGTGTTTCTCTGATGGTTATGGTGTCACACATGGGCCAAATTTAAACAATATTTTTCACTAGAGAGAGTTCAGGGGCCCATTAATGTTATAATACATTCAGCATGTTGCCAAATTCAGGTGTGTGAGTGACTTATGCTTTTCTGGAATTAGGTGCTAAGGACATACATTGGATCAGTGACCTATCATGTTCAATGTTATGTTATTAAATGTGACAGTGTTTATAATATACATGGTAGGGCCAGTTTTTATCTCCCGTGTTTTTGAGCAGATGATGTGCGAAAAACATTTATCATCGGGTGAACAAAGGAACTGCAGAAGAAAGTACAACCGCAGGTTTGGAGCCTGTGTCGAAAGGGAAGAGGGCGGTAGGTGTTGTATGAGCTGGCACTTGAGAGAGGAGAAAAGGAATATTTGTAGTAAAAAGGCCTCTCAGGTGCTTCAACTTGTATATCATTTCCATGGGATGAGACGTGTCACCTTATGCTAGAATTGTGTGTGAAAACTGGGCATAGAGAAGAGAGCTTGAAGCCCCAACTGGGTACAGTTCAGTGCTGTCAGAGTTACCTATATTGTTTCACATGGATAGCTGAATTGGATGAGTGCAATGGGTTCTTGAGGGGAAAATGAAATTAATACATATTTGTGTGCTCTAAATGCAGTTTGTGTGTTGGTGCCCCAGAAGGGCGTGCATTTGTTGTTAGTCTCCTGCTCACTATATTAAGCCATGGTAACATGTTTTGGGGTGTGTCAGAGCTGTGCATTGTGGCAGTCAAAACAGTTACAGGTAACTTGCTCAAATGTCAGCAGAAGTGCATTCATGTGATGTGTTGAAAAGAGCTACTGTGACAAGGTTGGAGCTTGACCATGTCACATATTCCCAGTGTTGCTAAGAAGAGAAACCATTAGACTTAACTCTGCATGGCTGCAACACAGTGTGGTGGAAACTGCTGCTCGTTGGCGCATGGATGTCAAATGTGGAATGAAACAATGTGCACTGTGAGGCAGGGGCTGGCCATTGTAAGGCCAATGAAGCTACTCGGTATTAGGAGCAAAATGATTTAAAGCATGGATATTAGCAAGCAAAACAGGGCCTGCATTGATATGCAAAGACGAATTCAGAGTGGTTTCATAATTCATAAATGCTGTCCCATGAGTTCGGCTTTGGTTGCAGCCAAAAAGGTGTTTTTAAGTTTTTCTTTTTTTGTGAATGTCTATCAGGGTAGGACCTGTATTTGAACTGTGATTTTTGCAGGCATACAGTAGCAACCTGAATCAGCTGAAGTT
This sequence comes from Amblyomma americanum, assembly GCF_052857255.1. NCBI lineage: Eukaryota > Metazoa > Arthropoda > Arachnida > Ixodida > Ixodidae > Amblyomma > Amblyomma americanum. The sequence continues at coordinate 151,634,906 of NC_135497.1, read as the reverse complement.
CTTGTAACGGTTCAGAGACAGCACAAAATGTCAGTGAACGACATTGAGATGCATGTTGCTACCTGTATGATGACTGCTAAGCATGATAATTCTCTAATAATATGGGTAAAGTTGTTATCAACAGACTCAAAAGCACCTTATAATCATTGATGAGTTGCTTCTCCATGTGAACATGCCTGGGCACTGCTTTGGGTGCCATAATGTCATCTTAGTCATATAGGAATCACGGCCACAAACAGGGGTTACTGAATTAGCTTTGCTTTCAGCACCCTGAGTTCACAAAATATGCATTCTTCCCTCATTTGGATTTAAATGTTAGTGGGTACAGATTTTGTGCCTTCTTTTTTAGTCTCAACTGAACTGCCACAACTGCATCTGCTGCTTTCACCAATTGGTGCAAGTGTGGTGATGTGCCTGAAAGCTCTGTCTTGTGCATTTGATGTGAGGCATCACTTAAATAGGGTGCTTGGCAACGGCTGCAACTTAGGTCAGAGATAGACTCTTGTGTGACTTGGCAAATCGGGTGGCCTCCTCAGTTTACGGTACTAATTCTTGAATTCCTATTGCTTCTTTAGTGTGCCCTTCAAGCTTTACGAGCCTTTTGTGCAGCTTTTTCTTCAGGATAAGAATTCTGCAATAGTGTCATGGTTGTGTTTCATTTGCATTTTCTTGGAATTTGGTGGTTTGCTTTGTAGTCATTTCTAGTCAGTGTTTGAATCGCTGTGTTTGATATTTTTTTTTTTGAAGACTACCTTTCTGTACTTTTCTTATTGTTACCGGAATAGATGCAAGAGTCTGGGCAGGTGTTTGGCTTTGATTTGATGTAGCATGCGATTAGCGGGAACCCATGACATGCAGATCAACATTCAGTAATGTTCATCTGCATCTGTATTGTAAGTGCGTCATGCAAAAAGAGTTTCTTTTTTTTTGTGCTCTTGGGATTCACTTTTTGTTTGTGTGAGATTTAAACCACCCAGAACCATTGGGCTATGGCACCAGTACATATTCTTACTGCACATGTCTTGCCAGGAATTTGTGGCAGTGCTTTATGCATTATGAAATCCATGTGGTGTTTTAATTCCCCCTCCAGTGAATAAGTACATAGAAAGGTGATGACTGTGCCTTTAAAAATTGCAAGAGAAATATACACTGAGCACTACCTCTGATCACAGTTCTGCATCATCAAAAACTATGCCTGGTGCATATTGACACTGTGATTTTATAACAGCTCTTGTTTATTTCAGCTAAAACACGCTTGCACACTTGAACCTGTCACCCTGCTGGCCATTGAACAGGCGCTTGCCACTGGACAGGCACTTGCCACTGGTGTGCATAAGCACACCAGGATATGTTTTGAGCCCTGCATTGGAAGGCCAAAAGTGGCGGAACTCTATCTTGAGGTATAAAAATAAGTTGAACTAATTGCTGTTAGGTAGTCATGAAAGCAACAAAGAATAAATTGGGCATTGAAAGGAACTAGTTGTTTGTAGTGAGAGACAAGGATGGCACTGTCATGACCTCTTTGGATATGATAATTTAGCAGAGGAATTCCATAAGGATTCATACTGCAGCCAAAATAATGGTACTGAAGTTACAGATAATGGTGCCGAAGAAATAGAAATTTTGTTTTTAACTGAAAAGGAAGGAAAGAAAGCCTCACAAACAATACAGAGTTAAAAAGCAGCTAGAGAGGTTCAAGTAGCTGCATATCCTTTTGAAGGAAGTCGAACCTCGATATAACGAATACGGATGTTATGAATTATTGGCTATATCACACACTCTTCTAAAATATCTTTAACAAACATGCAATTTTTATTGTACATACCGAAGGCGGTTGGCCATAAAATGGATATATCGAACACCCAGCGCCAAGCGGTGCCCGCCTGGATGACAGGTGGCAGGCTTTGCCGCACTACATTACTGACTGGTGATGTCGAGGGAAGCGTTGACGCCAAGGTTTGCATTTTATTTCGCACTAGTGCTCTTATCGACAGCAGTAACCATGTGAGCTACAGCAGCGTGGAGAGTTTGTAGCCCAGCGGTTGGCATGCATTCATGCTTCTCGCACGCGTCGGCAGCGCCCCGTAATGAGCAGCATGAATGGTTGTATAATCTTGCGGTAACTATCCTACGTTCAGGTGATGAAAAGGGCGATATCGTTCGCTCTGGCGTACCACTTTCCCCGCGACATAGCTGCAATGCGAGAAAACCACCCTAGCTGGCACTTGGCCTGACGCAGTTGTGTGCTGGCAGTGCTGTGCGGGGAGGCCAGCCTACCTGGTGCTCGTTTTTTGTTGCTGTTTCGAAATTGCTGCGAGCACCTTTGAAACGTCGTTAAAACTTCGGAAAAGATTTCTTTTCTCTGGTAAATATCTCCTGAGTTGCCGTCTTTTCACTGGCCAAAGCGTTGCTCTTTCGTGCTTTTTGACGAAATTTTATATTCCGAATCTCGACTATACGTAATTATTTTTTTTTTGCCTGTTCGCAACACAAGGTTCGACTGATAAGAAAGCTTGCAATCATATACACAGCATGCCTCAAGACCTCAAATGTACCAGGAGCACAGAAGAATGGCTAACGTAATACTAATTCATTAGAAGGGTGATACCAAAGACTTGGAATATTATAGACAGATTAGCTTAATATCTGTCACAAGGTATCAACTAAGGTAATTGCTGATAAAATCAGCGCAATGTTAGACTTCTATCAACCAAGTGGAGAGGCTGGTTTTTGGAGCTAGTACTCCACTATAAACCATGTTCATGCCCTCAGTCAGGTTAGAGAGAAATGTGCAGATTATAAAAAGTCCTTATATTTGATTTTTATGGATTACAAATGAAGCGTGTAAGTTTGCAATAAAATATCTACTGGGACTTCATAGCAGCTGTAGTATTCCACCTGAATAGTAAAACAATACCAGTCTGAAAAAGTGTCAGTCTGGGAAACGCAGTCTTTTTGGTGTTGTTCACTGCACAAAGCACGAAATGTATAAAAGTTAGGTATAAAAGCTTATTCGATTCAGAGCTGGTTCACGGCACCAATCCTGAAAAAGTGTCAATGGTGCCAGCGCAGTGCAGAACCAGTTCTGTGGTGCAGGTGCAGCGCGTCAGCAGTGGCTTTTGTGCGACAATTTTCAATCGAGCGCATGCAGGCAGGTCTTGTCTGCTCGCCGTGGAGGTGTTCAGTGGTTCAGTTCTCACGTGTATTTTTTGTGTGCAGTCGCTTTCGTGCATAACGAGACTTGCGTTGGCCATGGAGTTAGCCATGGTCGACGACAAGGACATCACATAGTTCCTTGTTATGGAGTAGTTCTACTCTTCCGACAGTGAATACGAGGAAACCGACTCCTGTCTTTAGGGGCACCGAGGAAACCGACCCCTTTACTTCAGGAACCACGAAAGAAATAAAAAAAATTGCAACCATGAGAAACTCGTCACCAGATAGGCGCTGCCGCTGTGTCCCCAGCATTTGTTACAGTTTTCAGCGACATAAAAATTATGTACTGTCGCTCAAATTTTTTGCCTCCATGCATAATATGCGGCTCACTTGAATGCTGCAGAGAATGGTCACCCATGTCCAGGAGGCATGACTTGCCGTGCAGCTGAGCTACGGAGATGTGTCATTTTTACTGCAATGCCTCTGAAGTACGCAGTCAATGCAGTGATGGCGTGGTGAGGCTTCATTCTCTTCGTATCGGCCTTATTGAGAATGCGTTGAGCGACTCTTAAAAAAAAGAGGGGGCACGTGAAACCTTTGCTCTGTAACAGTGGCGTCAACTGCTGTACTTTGTGAAGGCTCGAAGGAGGCTAATATGTAGGACTTTCCACAGCAGGTGTCATTGGCATCCTTTTCCCTTCTCTTTCTGAGCTCGTAGCTGAGTTTTCCTCTTGCCCTGGCTGTGATTTGCTTACTAGTCGACCCCCGAGTTTGAAGAGCGCGATTCTGAAGAAAAGGTCGACCTATACACAAGGAAATATGGTAGTTTTTTTTTTTTTTACATAGAGGGCATCAAAACTTCAACCAGTTCTTAGTACAGAAACTCCTTTAGAATCATTTAAGCATTGCTATGTCTCTGTTTAGCTGTTTTTCATTATTCAGATAGTTTTCTTTCAGATGTTTATGTTCATCACTTTGTCCTGAGCATAAAGGTCTCTTTTCGAGGCATTGAAAGCACATCAGGGAGTTTACATCTATTTGGGCTCTTTTTTTCTTGCTCTGTAAGAGTTGAGAATGGTCTTAGGTGGCATTTTGCTATAGGCGTAGTATGCGTAGTACGGAAGATATTTAGCCTAAATCAGCGAGCAGGCAGGCACAATTTTTTAAACAAATTATCATTACTTCTATTTGTGGCTGACCTCTGCATGGGAGAAATACAAATAAATTCGTGTTATTAACTTCAAGAAAAAAGTAATCACCTTTACGTTTGCTTTTGTATGTTAATTTATGCGAACATTTCATATTTACCCTTTAGTCGGGAATCTGACATGGAGGTTACTACTTAACAGTAGACTTTACTGCTGTTTTATGTACTTATTGTCTATATATTTTCTTTTTTGTTGTGTATTGATTGATGCAACTGAGACAATATCACCAATATATAATTATAAAAAATATACACATACTCGCCTCGTCTTGTGCCTGTCCATTGGTTATGCAGACAGTGATCACGTGTATTAAAGACATTGAATCTGCTTGTCAAGTCCATCCCGGCTTCAAGAATTCTTTCAAAATTGCAGCAAGGTTGGTTCACTGGTTTGAAACATCCACCGTGATGGTTTACATCTAAGCATTGTGTCGGTAGCTGGAAATTAACAGGAGCTGATATTCATGTCTTTACATTTAGAGTCTTTAGAGTGACGATTGCAGTGGCGTCTACAACTGAGTCACAGTTCATTGTTCCCTCTATTGTTGCCATACACATCACCTTGCACTTAAGTCTTATCCTGGAAACTGCCCACAGCAGCTATGCCACCACATTGGGTTTTGCCAATTATAATGACATCTGCTTAAGCTCCAAAAATTGTTTGTGTACTTATGAGACTGCCCTTCATGTTTTCATTTAGTTGTGGCATTTCTCAGGTATATTATGTCAATTTAGGTTTTATTTGTGATTTCTCTATAGCAGGGGTTCTCGAGCTGTGTTCCACAGAACCACAGGGTTCCTTCGAGGGCCTTTTGGGGTTTCCCATGCACCTAAATCCATGCATGCCTCAATCCCCTCCCCCATGTTCTTCCTTTATCCACTTCATTTTGGGACTAATTGCACTGTAATTATTAATTCCAGACTGTCACACTGCACTAGTCAGCTGGTGTTTTGGCCGCTCTAGCTAATGCGCACGACCTGGGTAAGTGCGTTACTGACAGACTAGCGGCGTGTGAAAAATGAGGAATCGCGTCGAGGCGTGATGTTTCCTTGACCCAGTGGGACATCGATTGCTGGCAGCAGTCAGCACCTTGATGGCTGGATGACCAGCTGACTATCCCTATCCAGACTGTCACACTGCAGAGCTGTTCATTATTAAAGGGACTCGGAAATTGTTTCGAAGATTGTTAGTAAATAAATTTTTTACATGTAGAACGAAGGCTCCATTCCAAGGCTCCTTGGAACATAGCCTTGCTTTTTAAAATTCGCAGGCTGATTGGTGTGCGTGTAGTGACAGTTTTCGGAACTATTTTTCTACGAGTTCTGTGTCATTAGTATGGTGATGGCATGGTGAGCGACAGGCCACCAGAGGCTGCCATTCGCTCCAGCCACGATGTCACGTGTACATTTCCGGTAGCCATGAAGTTCGTCTGCTCGTGTTGCTGCGTGAACCCCACGGACATGTGCAAGTGAGGTCACTGCCTTCGTGCACATGTTTCAGATTTTCCGCTGCCGCATCTTTCTGTCAGTGGTTCCAAAGTCATCCGTTATGTCTTTTGCGTCCGCTCCGGGTCTGTTATTGCCAACAATGACAGATGAGAAAGAGGAGATAAGCAATGAGCGAAGTATGTGTGGGGAGACCAGGGCTGTAGCCCCCAGTCTGTTTAGTTTATTTTCGTCTGGTGTCTCGGTGTGTATGAGTTGAAGGGGGAGAAGAGGAGCATCATTTTTAATCGCCAATATCTTCGGTTTTAATGAAGCCAGCTCAAAAATTTTTGCAGTGGGGTGATGTGTTATGGAATACATATCGCTCACTTGCTTTACTTCTGAAAGTCCTTGGGGTTCCCTGAGGCTAAAAAGATTGGGAACCCCTGCTCGGCAGGAAAAAATTCGCTTTGGTGCATTACCTCACCAGGTTATGTGATTTGACATATTTATTTGATTTAGATAATGTTTTTTATTTGCACTAATGAAGCTGATTTAAGCAAGGCCCATGCTTTGTTCTGGAAAGATATATTCCAGAGGCTCCTTGTAGGCCTTTTATTGCTGCCCTATGTGGATGAACTCACAAGAACACCTGCCACATCTATGGGGCCAAAGGATTGTGATGTATTGAGTTGTAGCTAAGGTTTCAGTCCTGTGCGCCTACAGGAAGACGTAGGTGTCATAATTTGGCAGTGTAAACAAAAGCTGTAGTGTTAGGATTCTGAACTATCTTCTACATGAGTAGGCTTGGGAGTTAAAATCATCAGTATCAGTTTTGCCATTACATACTCTACCGAAAGCAAACAAAACCAAGTTTTTATAGCTATTCCTGTTCTTACCTTATTATTATTGTCAGTCATGTGCAGTAACAACTGCAGGTGCAGATGCATTTTTAAAAATATTTTCTGTGAACAAAAATTACTGTACTGCCTTGTGGCGCCTGCAAGCGTAGGTGGCACTGAAAGTTTCTGTCACGAGATAGAAACTTTTGAAGCAGACAATTTCAGTCTATTGAAATAAACTCGCTTCCTCGGCCTTTCTTGCTTCCACTGTGGTAGCAATGTTATAATTACTATTATTATAGGGCAGACTGCGGAATGTAAAAAATTAAATAGTAGACAGTGCAGGTAGAAGAATGCCTCATTGTGCTATATAAGGAAATACTTTTGGTACTGTGTTATAAGATTTCATTGATGCTTTGCCCAATCTCTGCGTAAAGGTCCACATTTTGGGCACATAAAATGCATTTTCTTGGCTCTTAAAAAAGTTCTGTGGTGCTTTTTTTAACTATTTTAACATGTTTCACGCTGATGATGCTGCACATGCTTGTAAAAGTGATTCCTGGAGTCCTGTATCTCTGTTGACCTAGTCTCTTTTTGCAACTGAATTGTGGTGCAAGTGCCTTCCAGTAATGCTGTCATGCTGTTTTTATTAAACTTTGGTGACCTGTCAAAAAGGTGTGTCGATTGCTTTTTGTAGATGGCCTTAGACACCAAGTACATGCCATGGGTATGGCTCATGTGTTTGCATCTTAGCTGTGTGAACCATTGCAGTTTAAACGTTCAGAATTGGCAGCACTTCTTTTTAACCATTCAGTCATAACATGTATTTTTTATGTTCTTATTGGCTGTATCATTCTACTGTATCAAACATACTGCTTTAATTTTGGCAGGTTTTTGCTGAAGAGCTAGAACATGACCTGAAAACAGCCGAGAGATTAGTTTGGTTAATTTTACTCTGATGCTTGTGATTATTTCCTAACTCCAAAACGCGAACTCAGCCGTTTTTGGCAGGCTTGATTTGATGGCAACAAATTTTCAAATGCATCTAACATGAGGCATACAGGCATACATACATTATTAAGGCATACATTGTCTAACATTGAGGCATACTGCGCTTGTTTGTGTTCCCTTCCTTTGTCCCTCATTCTTTCTGTATTGTGCTGCAATCAGTCTCCACCACAAGGCTGATCAATAATAGTGCAAAAACTCTGCAGCTGCGCTGCTCTTGTGGCAATTTTGCAGCTTCTTTCTTTTGTGTTATATTAATTGGGTCAAACCTGAAGCCATCTGTGTGTCCGGCTGGAAATGAACAGTCTCACTATAAACTTGCCATAGCATTCTTATGCTTGATGTACTCGTAGAGCGCAAGCCTGCTCCCAGGAAAAAAAAAGAAATTATTTAAGGGAACACTGATTTTCTCTATGGCGTTGGCCATGCACTGCAACTTGAGGCAAGATGACACCTTTTGCTCTAGTCAATGTAAAGCATGAGCACGGTTGGTGCGGCCATTGTTTTCATCTGCCATGCAGCCTCGTAATTATGTTTCAGCAGCAATATGTGCAGCAGAGAAGGAACCAATATATTTCTTTGAAAACATGGTCCTCATGTGGAAGAATACACTTCGATCATGACCATGGAACACAGTTCATAGCAAGAAGCATCTGCTGCCTATGCTTAAATGTCTTTTCTTGGCTCTTTTCACTCATATATTTTTTAACTTCATTTTTCTCGCAGTATATAGCATTGGGTATGCATTTAGTGTCCCACCCAAGGAAAACAAAGTGCTGACAAAAAGAGGGATGAGCATGTGTTTTCTGTGCGTGAACTACTGCAATGTTCTCAGGACCATGTAGTGCGGACATTTGCTGCTGAAGGCACAGAAGGAAAGATTTAAATTGCCAATTCAGAGACTTCAAGGCAAAGTATTTCTAAAAATGGCAGTTTACTGATGTTTTGCTCGCAAAAGTTTAGAAAGGCATGAATTTCAATTATTCTGAACCTTATCTATGCAGTTCATGGATTATCGTTTACGGATTGAAAATGTACAGATTTTTTTTTTTCCAAGCATACCGAAGATTGTCAAATCCTCGTAGTATTATGAAAGTTTCATTTTGCAGCACATTTCTTGGAACATGTTTACAGTGTCAGTTTCCACAGATGCAAGAGTGGATCCAAGCCAGTGGATCCAGATCATAAGATCCGTGGCACTTTCTCTAAAATTCTTCTGAAAGTTGCCTTCAGGAGCCCGTCATCACAAACTTGATGAAAATGCAGGCAACTGCCATTTGATGTTGTTCTTATTTGAGCCTACCAGCAGATGAGCCTCTATTAAGTCCAGTGCTTTGTAATACAAGCACACATGCACATTTTTCTTCCTCTCCCCTCTTTTCACCACCTCCGTCGGTGGCCTTTACCGCGCAGTTCGAGGGTCCACCCAAGATACTGCACTCTTCCATTGCTGATATTCTCTGCCAGAAATTTAGCACGTCGCAGTGCTATGTTACACTTATCAATGTTGTAGCATGCGGCGGGCCTAGTTAGTGATTTCACTAGCAAATGGAGAATGCGTGCATGGCTACATGTGCCACGTGAGCACAAATTGAAACGGGATCACTCCACTACATACAGCGACTGGATTCCCTACCGCTGGCGTGGTAAGCGTATACAAAATGATGGTGCGAGAGTCCACAACGTATGCCCCCGTGCGGCATGCCATCACTGGGCTTCGCATGGCCGGCGCGCTTCTGCATGTGCAAATGTTAGATTGTTGGTTTGTGGGGTTTAATGCCTCAAAGTGGCTCAGGCTATAAATGACGCCATAGTGAAGGGCTCCAGATAATTTCGATCACCTGGGGTTCTTTAATCTGCACTGACATTGCACAGTACCCGGGTCTCTAGCATGCGACCGGTGCAAGCATGATCGAACCCACGTCTTTTGGGTCAGTAGCCGAGCACCATAACCACTGAGCCACCGCGGTGGCTGCAGATGTTAAGGGTTGTGGTTGTTTTGGACGCTCTAGCTAATGCGCATGACCTGGGTAAGTGCGTTACTGACAGACGAGCGGCGTGTGAAAAATGAATTGCGTCGAGGCGTGATGTTTCCTTGTCCCAGTGGGACATCGATTGCTGGCAGCAGTTAGCACCTTAATGGCTGGATGACCAGCTGACTATCCCTATCCAGACTGTCACACTGCACAGCTGCTCATTATTAAAGGGACTCAGAAATTGTTTAGAAGATTGTTGGTAAATAAATTTTTTATGTGTAGAACGAAGGCTCCATTCCAAGGCTCCTTGGAACGTACCCTTGCTTTTTAAAATTCGCAGGCTGATTGGTGTGCGTGTAGTGACAGTTTTTGGAACTATTTTTTTACGAGTTCTGTGCCATTAGTATGGTGATGGCATGGTGAGCGACAGGCCACCAGAGGCTGCCATTTGCCCCAGCCGTAATATCACGTGTACATTTCCGGTAGCCATGATGGTCGTCTGTTCGTGTTGCTGCGTGAACCCCACCACCAGCTGACTATCCCAGACTGTGGTAGGGACAAGAATGGGGAAAGCAGAACTGGCTGCAAAAGATGCGGGATATGCCATATGCGCAGCAGCGAGCTGGGAGAGTCCTACACATTAGGAACACATAATCGTGGGATTATGTTGGCAGTGCGGTTAGAGCATATAGTTTTGATGTCTGGCCTCCGTTTGGCCTCGCGTGTGTCTCAGAGGGATAGATGAACATGGCACATGCAGCCAGGCAAGTCGAAAAACTGACAGAGGCGCAACAAGAAGAGCACCAAAAGGCGACACTAAGAGCAGGGCTCTGCACTTCGCAGTTTCTTTTTGTCATCTGTGTTCATCTTTGGGTGCTCCTCTTGTGGCTGCTCTGTCAGTTCTGAATGCATCAAACCTAGCTCATTTCTTGTACTTGGACCATGGAGCAATTAATGACTTGATGAAGGGTAAACGTACTCGCATTGTATTCACAGCTTTTGTCAAAAAGACACCTGAGCTTCTGGGCCTAGCAGTGTGGCTCGTTTTGCATTGGCAGGGTTTTAAATATCTCATAAGTGAGAGTAATCTCCGGTTTCGCCCCTCCAGAGCTCGGGACCCCTCCCTCCAGAGAGGCAAAATGTGTGGGCTCTGAATTTTTTTACAAGAGTTGTACGTACTTTCATGTTAGCTTCATTACAATTCAATATATTACATGACGCCTTATTCTTTGATTACTGGCACAAGTTTCCCCCTTCCCCTCTTTTTTTTTACCCAGTTGTACGTGTGCTGATTTCAAAACGCAACTGATTCGTAGATGACGCACATCACAAACCATGCCCGTCTTTTCTCCGTAAAGCTGGCTTCTCTGCTTACCGACTCAAAGTGGGGCAAAGCCATCTTTTTTTTTTTTTTTTACTAGGAGGGAAATGAAACTAGGAGTATGTCCCTCGTTTCATTTACGAGTCCTTACAGAAAGTCATGAGACAGTGTGGCCGCATCACATGCCTAAACGCATTAAACCAACTGGAGCGCATATTAACTACGCTTGAGTATTAGAATTTCGAGCACAAATTTGGTCGGAACACTGCTCTGCACTAAGTTAAATCGTGAGTCATGCTAACATTCAAAAACAACTTTTTGGTACTTCCATTTAGCTGTGCAGCGTTGGAACAGCGGAAACAATTTCATTCTTGGAGTTCAGAGCTCGTTACAGAACGGTCGAACAATCCATTACCCCTATGCTTTGTCCACACACACACACACGCGCGCGCGCACGCGCGCGCGCACGCACGCACGCACACACACACACACACACACACACACACACACGCACGCACACACACACACACACACACACACACACACACACACACACACACACACACACACACACACACACACACACACACACACACACACACACACACACACACACACACACTCTCTCTCTCTCTCTCTCTGATCGTGGATACGGGCATCGGAGAGACAATGTGTTCGGGCTTCTCCACTGCTCCGAAAAGTCGCAAACATTGTGAACGAGTTTAATAACCGTGCGCTGCTTCACATACGTGTCTCAGTTCAGGAGTAATTAAACCCTCGCAGTATTGGCGCATTTTAGACCGTTGCAGTGACCCCCCCTCCCCCCTTTGGTATAATAGAAATTGTACTGTCGTTCTGCGACATTCGTGCATACAGAGCCGTCGTAGACTCGGGCCGCTCAAATTTCTGCTTGCAGGTTTTCAGGGCATAAGCGTGTTTACTTGGCCCACTCGAACCCTGTCGCCACCGTGCAGCGAAACAGAACTTCCGGTGCTGCAGTTGCAGAACAATCTCCGCGAAGTGGCGGCGGCGGCGGCGGCCTCGCAGGCGCGGCCGCACGTCCCGAGCGCTCGTGTGCCTCGATCGATTGTCGGCAGTCTGACTGCTGTGCATATTCTCCGAGTCGCACGCAGTATTTTTAGTGGCGAGAAGCTAAGCATACGCAGCAGCGTCATAGTTTGCCTCCTTGCGGCCGTCGAAGGCGCGCGTCGCCAATCGGAGGAGGCCGCCCGCGGGCCACACTTCGGTGGCGCCGCCGCTTGGCGGAAGGCGCCGGCTAGCCCTAGATGGTGCGAGAGATGCCAGCGCGCATGGAGGCGAGTCGAGGAGGCGTTGGCTGTGCGTGAGGGGGAGCCGACATGACGTGATCCGCAGGCCGTACCGAGCATGGCCAGCGTCCAGCGAGACCACTGGTCTTTCGTCGTGCTCCAGTTTCTGCTGTTATCGCTGCTAATTTGCAGACACGGCGCCTTCGCGGACCGGAACAAGTACTGTGAGTATTTGCGGATAAGGGAGCTCCCCTCCGCCTAGCCCTGCGCGCGGGCTCTTGCTGCCGTGCGGGACAATGCATGCATGCGTGGTTCGTGTGCCTCATGGGCGTGCACCCCCCCCCCCCCCCCCCCCCCCCGTCAACCGCCGGGCACTAAGAAAAAAAAAAGGACGCTGGTGGTGGGAAAGGTGGAGCGCCCCGCATTGCCGTTTTCAGGCTGTGGCCCAGCCGCCGTGCGCCCTAGAAAAGCCATGGGCGCTCTCGGGACGGGATTCGAGTACATAACCGCGAATGCGACGCGCGATCGTTTCCGGCACGCTCTCGGCCGCATCAAGGAGGCGGCGAGATGAATCATAGCTAGGAACGCGCATTACGTTCACTTAATGCTCTTAGTGCATACAACGATCGTCACTGGCGCGTGTACATTTGCGGCATTGTCTTTCATGCTGCAACATAGCGCAGCGCTTGTACCGAAGCATGCAGCTTCAAAAGTGCATCCTTATAGGCTAATAGACAAGAAAACTGCTTGCAGCAGTCGTAATACATGGGCTCTTTGCGAATGCACTCAGCTATGCACGCAATTTGCACGTCAATTTCACACGCACGCGCGCGCGCGCGCACACACACACACACACACACACTTGCATCAATGGGACATTTTTCTAATCCCGCGGAAGTTTCTTTTTTATCCCAGTTACATTTATTACCTCCTAGGAGGTTTTAAAATTCAGTCCTCATGCTAAATATTGCTATCGAAGTAAGCTCTAAAATTGCTCAAAAATTTGATATTGCATGCGTAAAGTACGTTATTGCTGCATATATGATGCGCCCGAACCTGAGAATGAAACGTTGGTAGCAAAACGAATATTTTGCCCTTGTGAATTACCTGCCATAGCCCTGCATGCTCTCAACTGCATTGAAATCAACATGATGTATTTCCTTGCAGCATGAACAATATGCATGAAAAATATCCTTGGTCATGCACCCAATTATTTCATGGTCATGCACTCTTGAGTCATGCATGCATCCTTCTGGGAAGATGAAATTTTTTTTACTGTTGTGTAGTAAAGGAGGTGATTTTAATAAAATGTTATGTGCAGCTGATGTTCTCAATTTTTTTTTTTCAATGTTTGCAGTTCATATCTCGTCACTGTGCATGGGAGAGCGACACTACCCTCAGTACAAGAAGATTGATGGTGCCGTACTGACATCAGAAAGCGAGAACAACCTGGAGTGCGCTGTCACCTTCCAGACTGACTCCATCTTACAACGCTTCATGCTTCGCTTTGAAAGGCTTGCCTTGGACTGCCACGATCATCTAGTCATTTTTGATGGCGCCCATGCCATAGGGAACCACAAGGTGCTGAGAAAAATGGCTCCTTGTGGACGTTGTGCTGCGCTCATAATTGTTACAAAAACTAAAAAAAACGTTGGTTTGCCGTTTCTACTTAATTTCTGTTACTGGAGCCGCATGCATGCACTATTTGGGCACAATTTATGAAAGTTACTGGCCTTGAATAATATGTACATGTGTTTTGCACGAAACATATCTTTTAGGATAAACGCGTAATGTAAGTACCCCTGCCTCTTTTTTTACAATAACCTCTGATTAAGAACTGTGATAACGTATGCAAATGCCATTTCGTATAAACTCGAGTAAAGGAAATCAGAGCTTTGTTGGCAAGCTGGCTTCACTGCATTATGATCACGTTTGCAGTGAAGCCAGCACAAAAGCACATGTGAGCGAATGGAAGGGAGCGGAAAATGTTAGCAGGTGTGGCTGCAGTGGAAAAAAAAGTAATATTATAGTATTATCATAACTTTCTCATATAGGCTGGCATTGTTGAAGTGCTTAATCAGCAATTTTACGATGTACTGTGGTTGGGATATTTTTCAGACTGCTAATCATGAGCCTTGCTATAGGTATAATTAACAAGAAAGCAAAAAAGTGCCCATGTGACCTCATCTCAGAAAGCAAACTATAATTACTAGCCCATCAGGCAGAGCTGTGGTTAGTTATCTTGATGTATTGTATTTGTCATTTTTCTGAAATTCTTCAAGCATTGAATCTTAGCATTCCACTGCAGTTCATGGAAATAGTGCAGGCATATGGCTGATATTTCTTTAGCAACTTGTGAAATGACTACAGGCTGCTAGGCCAGTTTTCATATAAAGCATCATGTTGTATATGCTGCAAACATATATGCACCACTTATAAGACAAACATAACTGCCTAGGATTAATTAGTGAGAATTATTTTCATTGTACAACATCACTGTCACTCTTGCAATAGTTTCTTGTTGCACTCACACAAGTAATCCTGGCTAGGCAAAAATACACAGAATTATTCTTGATGAATGAATGAAATCGGCCTGAAAATTATTCTTGTTACCATTATTTATTTGGTGCTCTTGTCTAGCACAATGCTTTGCATCTGTGGTTCAACAAGTTTCATCTTGGTAAAGGAGAAAGATTTATTATTGTCCATTGCTGCTACCCTCTATGATAAGGGCACAATAATTTAATTTCGCATTCTTGACTTCTACAGTTACAGGTTATCTTGTTGCTTATTCAACAGTTTTATCCAAAATTACTAATCCTGTTCAGAATAATACAGAAGGACAATACTAGAAATCCTGCTCATGCACATTTAAATGTATAAATATAGCATGCTTCTTATTTTTGGAGAGCTTGAGGAAAAGGTGTTAAATTGCACATACCTTTCGGTATCACGTCAAATTGTGTTCAGGATCATACATCGATACATTGTAAGTAAAGCTTCCACTTGCACCATGGTCACTATAGAAGAGAGCATGAGTTGTATTTTCTCTGGTGGCAGTCTCTGAGTCTCAGTCACCATATTCCTTGTGGCCACAGGTGGACCTTTCATGTCGGAGCACACGCTCGGATGTGGGGACCATCTTCACACAGGGGAACTATGTGACTCTCAAGTATACCACAGACAGCTGGAGCCCACAAGGAAATGGCTTCAAACTAATCATCACTGCCTACAAGGACAGCTCACTTCCTGGTGAGAAACAGCAGTTTTAGAGCAACTTACACGAAAATGGACTGCAACATGGAACTTACATTGAAGACCATAGTTATATTGATGAAATTTTTCTGAAGTGCATGAGATTTTCACGCAACACAGTAGATTGTGCTGTGTGCAAATGTGCACCAGAGCAGTGTTCATATAGCTTGAAAGTAGTGCAGCAGTGTCACCCAAGACTAGTGGAGCACTGTGACGATGTGAGCATAGAAACTTTTTTATAGGCAGTTTTTAATTTCTTGTCTTTTAGACAGAATATTTTTGGGCTCCTGAACCTCGCGTAATTTTAAAACACAGAAAATTCTCTTAATGCTCACATTTGCCTTCACTGCTTTAGTAGCATGCATCATTGCATACACTTGTTACACAACTGCTATTGCATTTCTGCAGTAGCGGTTTTAGCAATTGGCATTGTTTGTGCTTACAGATCTCAAGCACGACTTGAAGTGCCGGGACTTTGAGTGTCACAACAGCTTCTGCATCTCAAGCAACTTGACATGCGACGGTGTGAACCACTGTGGTGACAACAGCGACGAGACAAGTCATGCTTTATGCGTAGGTTAGTGAGCCTGTGGTTTTCACACAGTTCATGTGGTGCCAGCTCAGTGAGTGTCACTAAGCACAGCCCATAGTTGCGTGTCACTTAAAATTTGAGGCCTGTGCGAGCAGAAAATGGGTCTCATAACCTTTGTCTGTGAACATACAGGGAAAGGGGAAGGAGTTTGGCTATAGTACTGGTAAATCCTTGCAAAAAATGGTCATTTTCTGCATATGTATACCTCAACTTTATAAAGGCAGGTGGCGTGAAAGCAGTTACAGGCAGTTAATTGCATTCATAATATGCAATTGCTGCTTACCATCAGGATCAGCTCACTGTACCTAATATACCTATAGTTGTGCAGCTACTCAGGAAAGCTGTATTTTTGTCCGAACTTGTCTGGCTGACAAAAATGTCTTCCAAGAACTAGTAATCTGTTTTTATCAGTGTAGCTTTGTTGATGTATGTGATTACTGTGCGACATTCTGATGGGCTGTCTGTACCCTGACCCTCATTTGCTTGCAGGTAGTAAAAATGTATACTCATCTCTTCTGTTTGAAATATAGTAGCAAGTTAAACTCGCAGTATTCCCATTGAATACGTCACATTAATCACTCAAACCCTGAAGTCAAAAGCAGTATGTGTAACAAAGGCATTTCTTTATGAAAACAGTTACCCATTCAAACCATTTCTGAAAGCCGAAATTAATTTGGTCACTTATCAACTGTAGATTGTGTACAAATATACATAGAATACTGCATTCAGTTCACGCAACAATGTTTTTTCTAATCATTTTGAGTAAATTTAAATGTAGTTGCAACTAATATCTACGAGGATCAGATGGTTCTTACAAAATTTCTCGACTGTAGTAGGAAGATTACTTGTCCCACTAAAATGCCAAGTGGATAGCAGTTAGTTCCATTAGCAGGACTTCCAGGAAGTAGCTGGTTCCATTCTACCAGCAACATAACTGTATTGGAAGCAACTGGGAATATCATTTCCAATTGATGAGGGACTAGGAAGCATGTTCTCTGAAGCTGGGGAATAACAGAAGTTAAACATCTCCGTCTGGTGCGAACTGTAAATCAGTTTGGCAATTTACAGTACTAGCTTGTTTCAGAAGAACTTTGGGGGCATTGCATGATTTTCAGCTGGAACCAATTTATCAAGTCATGTTATGTACAGTGCAGTCCACATATAACGATACTGAGGAAAACCAGAAAATCCGTTATAACCGATTATCTTTATATCTGGACCGGAAAAAAAAAAAAAACACACCTTCATGCATGTAGGTATTACCCCGCCACTGACGCTCCTGTCAAGGGTGCACAGCGTCTTGGCACTCTGCCAAGTTCACCGAGGGAGCCACCCCCACCCCTTCTGAAGCTCCCATCAAAAGACGCCACGTTGTTATCTGCGCACAGCATCTTGGTGCACTGCCAAGGTCAGCGCTGCGGACAGTGCAATATGGGGGAACGCGTAAGAAAAGCGAACGCTTAAAAAAAAATTCCTAACCATCTCAACGATAAGAGTGAGAGGTGGGGGGGTTCAGAGCTATCACCTTGCGCTTAGTCAGTGCCACTTTTTACCCAGGTAACAAATGCACAAACGGGCGGAAACTTCGTTTGTGTGATACAGCGTTGCACGGCAGCAGCCAAGCAAGCTCCTCCCTCCAGTGATTGTGACAACGATAACGCTTGGTGGCTTGGTTCCCAAGGCTGTAGGCAACGCTTCCTCACAGATTTCGCCACGCTGGTTCATTTGCATAGTTTTTGCATCATTTGCTTCAAAGTATTTTATTTTTATCAAACTTTCAGACAAATTTTGGTGGTAAACACCTTCTGGGTGTCCAGAATCCTACCGTTGTATCCGTTATTTTGCAGATAACTGTATCGTTACATTCAGTATATTTTTATGTAGGGGAAATGGGAGAATTGATAAATCTAAAGAATTCGCACGTTATAAGTGATATATTGTTATATCTGGTATCATTGCAAGTGGATTACACTGTATATTCTCAGCTGGGATCAGTTAAGGGCTGGCTGTGCACTATGGTACACCCTGGAGCCACTCAAATTTGAGATTCTATGCTGGGACAACCCAAAGGCCACAGCTTGGACTAGGGCATCAAGTAAGATTTAGGTGACATCTGATGGACTGCAGATTGCTGTTATTTCCAACATACTGATAGAGTTCGCTAAAGTCATGGGCTCACTTGGATATTTAGTTGGGTCAGCAATGCAAGGGAAGCAATTGTGTGCCTGCAGAAGAATTTTTTCTGCTATGCTGCCATGAATTGATTAGCCATTAAGGAAGGAAAAAAAAAAGCATTCATTCACTTGTACAAATCTCACTATCTTCTCTACTTTGCATATGGCACTTGTTACGATGCGGTCCTCAACACTTGCATGCTCACCTGTGATTTCATGGAGCCTTGTAGAATGCCAGCTTTGTAGGGGCTGTAGGGTATGATGAAATGGAGCTCAATATGTTGGGACCTGCTTTCCCTAAGGCTCGGTATGACTACGATATGCTCAGCTGGAACACTTCTGACTGAAAATAGTGCAATAAACCATTTGAGCTAAGGTCTTTTTATATTCAGTTTAATATATTCACTAGGGGTGGCTTCGCACTGCAAATTGCATGTTGCTGATGATGGACTTGTATCTAACTTAAATTTGTTTATGAGGTTACTTCATTTTAAGTGTTCTTGGGGGTAACTCTTTATTCGTGAAAGCCAGCCTTCAGTAAAATATCTTTTGAAAGTCATATGTACTCACTTTTTACTCACTTGCATAGTACTTCCACTTTTTTGGGGAGGCAGAGGAGTTGGACAAATTATTGACTTGAATAATTTTTTTCTAGGCTTCGTGTCTGTGAGTTCATTCAGGTGACTGGTGTACCTCACCCTTCTAGAGATAGCATTACTTGTATTGGTAGGCCTAAGCTTCTGTATGTTAGGATCCATTGATTTGCTCGAAAAGGTATAGCTGTATAGAGTACGTGTGTGTGTACAGGTTCCCTGCGATGAGCTGCACTAAGGGGTAGGATGCTTGTACCTCAGCGAGGAAAGGCTGTGTACTGCAAAGCCTCAATTCAAAATATTTTTGAGATGCAGGATTGTTAGTTTTAGACAAGATGAATCTTAGCCTTTCAGAGTCATCAGAGAATCTGATTTATTTAATCACATACCAGTGAATAAGACTGCACATCTGACTGTGGCAGCACTACAGATGAAAATGTTTTGAGAAGACAGGATGGGGAGCTTGCATTGCCTGGACCTCATTCAGGACAATTTTTAAATATGAATACAAGAAAGAGCAGTAAAGCTCAGTATGAGGATTGCCGTCCTGATACCAAGGAGCTCACAGCCCAACAAATTAACAACTCAGTGTCAAGACAAACCTCAGACGGAGTTTATATATGGACATGCATATATAGTGTCCTTCCTTTTTGAGCTTTATTTTTTTTAGGATTCAGGGGTAAAAATCAGGCTGCATTTTTCAAGCTCAACTTCGGGTACAAGTCGGGTTATTCTGAAAAAATTTCCGTAGTTCGGGTTTTTTTTTGTAATTTTTTGCAGCACAAGACAGTTTACTATAACAGTTTGTTTTTCTCATAAACACAAGATGCCCAATTATTTGCTCATTCTTTCATAAACAACACATGTAAATCACAGGTTCTGCTAAAAAGTTATTTGCAAATTAGAATTTTTTTTCCGAATCCTAATAAGTCTGATTGTAAGTCGACTCCCCAATTCACGACCTGCTTTGGGCAAAAAAAGTTTGACTCCTAATATAGGTCGACATTGCCTCACCCTGTGGCCCAAAGCTTACCAATAAGGCTTTCAGAAGACAGAGTAATGCAAGAGAACTTTTATTTGTACACAAGGCATCTCACCAGTACGGTTTTCAGAAGACAGAGTAATGCAAGAGTAAGGGAACTGTAAGGGACAGAGTAAGGGAACGTTTATTTGTCCGTGAGTCATCTTTTACGTCTCGTCTTTCCTCGTGAGAAGGAGGCAGTCACGGTCTTGTGAGACACTGCTGCTTTTGATGGCCTTTGATGTCCGGCAGGTGGTAGTTTTCATTTCAGCTGCTGCTAGGCTGCACCACTTGCTGGCAGTAATCAGTGAGTCCATGTTTACATCAGTTTACGTTTTGGCTGTTTCATCATCAGAAAGTCCCCCGTTTGATTCAGAGCAGTGGTAAAAGGCTTTAATGTGAAACCAATACTAGTCCCATTACGAGAAAAGCCGGTGGCATGTGTTAGTGTGTGCACTCCCAAATTGTACAGAAAATTCCAGTGATGGCAAGAAAAATAGGGGGACATCATCAAGTGGCCATATGACGCACACAGCAAGCTGAGAACCGGCACTTTAGACAGTCATATACATGTCGTTCTTCTATATATACTCTCCACTGGCCGACCTTAATATGGCAGCAGTTTTCCTCACAACATTCGAGTCAAAATTGTGTTGCAACCGTTTTTCATACAGCATTCCAGGTGGTGTCATATGATTCCTCGTTGCATATATCGCTTATATATGCTAGTCAAGTTAGAGGATGGCTTGCGACAGGGATTCGTACCAACATCATATGCACCTTTAATTGTATGCCTTCCCAGATTCGTTACCTGTTAAGATGCGGTTGAGCCCAATGGGCACTGAAGCTCCCTTGGATGTCCTAAGGATGTGTGGGACGTCCTTTGGATGTCCAGCGATGTTTCAGTGCCCGTTGGGAGGTGTCCGCTGAGATGTGAGATGTGGGTGTCAGTGCCCCCAAGGACAGTAATACTTTCACATTCCCACACGTAAGTAGTCGCAAGTGTTTCAACTTCGAATCCAAATAGCAATAAATGCGTCTTTCGCCATTGGATCAGTGAGAACAAAGCCACGAAATCCCCAGCTATTGGATTTTGCTAACAAAAAAAGTTGTATCGAATTATCCTGATCGTCCCTTTGAAAAAAAGTAAATTCTCAACGGCAAAAGCAGGGGTAGATTCATTACGCCAGGAAAAAAAAATTTGAGGGGACACTTAAGCTCCACTGTAAGGCTACTTCACATGGTGCGACGCATATGAAAAAATATGGCCCATTCGCATTGTCATCGCGACACCAATCGCAGCCACTTTTTCACATGCTAACGATTTCAGTCGGTGTGGCACAAACAGCTTTTCTTAGGCATGAAAGGCTTAGGCAGATATAAATGTCAGACACCTTATTATGCATTTATTTTATAATTGTGGCTAATGTATGGAGCTGTCGTGCGTTTTTATGTTCGATAAAGCATTTTAGTGTTCGTTGCATTTGTCAACAGATACGCAACTACGAGCAGCCAGCCTCTTGGAAATCCTATTGGTTGACGGCTGGGCTGTTCACAACAATTGCGCTGACTGTTCGGCAGTGCGACCAACTCGCTGAAAATTGGTGGTTTGTGACAACACTGATGCGCCGTTCTGTTGAAAAACATCTGAAATCGCGCAGCGCTATGGCTACAATCTCATCATGTAAAACAGCCTTTAAGGGTATGACACGGTAGCATCAATAGGTTAACGTCATATATGCGGAATTGGTCATTCTCTACTTAACATTCATAGATCCCTGGCAGTACTCACACCACTCCTGGCACAATGGTGTTGCAGTTAAGCGATGCGTCATTGCCTTGCAATGGTAGGTGCTGCCACCAGTGGGGCTTGTGTGACACAGGTTGCTCTTGCCAAGCAATCTCTAGTGACTAACCATTAATTTCACTGCCACGTGCCACGGTGCACAGTTTTCTCACAATCCGGTGGGCAGTTGTGATGGTGCCACAAGGGCACAGGACGTAGGTGGCCCACCTAGGTTTCTTCTTCGAGGATTTTTCGCTCACAACGCCGATGATGACTCCGCTGAATTTTCTGCAGAGTGGGAGCTTGAACACTATCACATTAATATGTACTTTTGTCCCTGCATTTAGTTTGACCTTACGACTCCATGTATAGGTCGACTTCGATTATGAGTCGACCCCTAACTTGGGAAGGTCATTTTTCTGAAAATAAATGTCAACTTATAATCAGCATTATACGGTATATTTTTTTGCTTGTGTTACCAATCTCATGTGGAGCACTCCCACATCTGAGCAAGATCACCCTGCTTTTATTTGTACTCTGGGAAAACATTCAATATCACAGGAACCATTTTAAATGCGCAAGGTCCTTGGATCATAGTGTCATTAGTGTGGGTAGCTCTTAATAAAATGACTCCGATAATATATATGTCTGGTCGGTAGCCATGCTTTAACGCAGAGCTTGTGTCGCAGAAAATCCAGCGTCGCCGTCATTGGTCGTGAGTGAAAAATCCACGAAAAATCTCCAAAGAAGCAACATAGGAGGCAGGTGGGCCACCTAGGTCACGTAACCTTGTGGCGCCATCACAACCTGCACACCAGACTGTGAGAAAATTGCACCATGGCAGGTGGCAGTCAAATTAAAGGGACTATGCAACGAATAAAAAGTCACTTGTAAATGTTTTCAATGCTTAGAAATGATGCTAAGAAGCATTCACACGAAGTATGAGTATTCAGAACTGAGCCGGCAATTTATTACGAACTTTTAAAAATCGTGTTTTTTTAAATTTGTGGGTCGATTGGTGTGCTCGTAGTGACCGATTTTGGAACTAAAATTGTGAAACAAAGACGTCACACAACCCATGACGTCGCTAGGCTACCACACGCTCTCATTCGCTGGAGCCACGGCAGCCACGAAGTCACGGGCACACTTCCGGTAGCCGTGAAAATCGTCTGCTCGTGCCGCCGCGCGACCCTCTCGGGCAAGCGCGAGCCAGGACATTGCCTTCACGCATATGGTTTCAATTTTCCTCTGCCGCCTCCTTCTGTCGGGAGTTCCGAAGCCACTCGCACGGCTCTTCGTGCGCATGCATAGGGCTCGATGCCCATCGCGGCCGTAAAAGCGAGCAGTCGCACCTCGAGGTCCGGGTTTATTACTGCTAATTACCACAGATGACAAGCAAAGAAACCCGACGCGCGCCGCAATCCAGGAAGGTGAAGAGAACGGAGAGATGCCGCCACGCCGCCCACGCTGCTGCTGGTGGGCTAGGAACGACAACCGGAAGGTGCAAAATAAATGTCAGCGGATGACGTATTCATGGGCGGGGCCCAGTCCCAGAGCTGTTTTCTTCATTTTTTTTCTGGTGCTCCTCGTGTACGAGTTGAGGGGGGAGAGGAGGAGCATAATTTTTAATCGTCTATATCTTCGCTGTTATTGACGCTAGCTCAAAAATTCTTGCACTGGGCTGACGAGTGATCGAATGCCTATCTCTCGTCTGCTTTACATAATCTCAATTTATTGCATAGTTCCTTTAATGACTGGTCGCATAGCTGCACTGGTGGCAGTGGCGCATCGCTCAACCGCTGCACCACTGCGCCAGGAGTGGTGTGAGGACTCCCAGCGATCTATGAATGTTGAGTAGAGAATGACCATTTCTGCAGATATGGGCATTAACCCTTAAGGTATCACGTCATACATTTAGGGCGGAGCTTAACTCCTCCAATTTTTGGCCTCACATCTAAATCACCGTTTTCCATCTTATCTTAAAATTATTTCTGCCTCATGAAAAGAAGCGTTAAAAGTGGTTTAAGATCCCCAGTTCACTGAAGACAAACACATCTCTGGAATATAAGCACTAGATATTCCCAAATTTTTCTTGTTGTGTCTTCAGCTTTGTGGACTGGAAAACCAACAGCGTCCACAAGGCTAATTTTCAGGAAGAAATCGAGTTTAACCCGATTTTTAAGAAATTATATGTTCGGGGTGCAGGAATCAGGTAAAATGGGTTTTACGCGAATATGAAAAGCCCTATGCTTATACAGATGATTCATGATAATTTGGACTCGGGTAATTCGCACTTCCGGTAATGCAAACAAATTTCGTCACTTGGACTGGCCAACTCTATTTTCAATGCATTTTAAAGCTGCCCAATTAACACCACGGCTTCTTTTATTTCAAACTTTTCGTCTTGTTCCAATGCTCCCGGCGGGCGCAAGAGCAGTGGCTGAGGTCGGGCACGTCACATCAGCGGTGCTGTATCATTTGAAAATTTGCTTGTTGTGCCTGACGCGGTCATTAAAATATCGCTTATAAAACGTAAATTGTGTGGCACAATGTTGACTTTGACGTGCATGCAATGGCATGCATGACGACGACTAGAGGGTCCACGTCGCTGCATAGTTTCGTTTTCAGAGCTTCTCTATCAGCTATCAGCAGCGCATCATCAGCCAAGCCCAGCTGCACACTATTTCAGATGCTGACTTGCATGTCACTGGCACGTCACTGGTGTTCTCCTTATTTTTAGAAGGCGTTGCACTTTTGTGGCGCTAGTGTGCTGTCCCCTCGCTTCCATCCGCGTGCCTTTTCCTGTGAACCCTCCCTATATGCATGCTGTCGCTCTGAGGAGGCTACACTGCCGCCATGTTGCTCCTTGAAACAGGCCAGCGCTGCAGCCCTTACCATTTTGAGCAGTTCTACTGCGATACCCCTCACAGTATGTGTGCATTGTATAAAACATTAATGGAACTGTGAAAAATTGTAGTTGCTGCGCAGTTCTCACTGATCAGCAGATGGCCATTGTTCATATTTGCACCAGTTGAATTCAATATCATATGAGGCGATTTTTGGCAGTGTTTTTGGTGTCCTTTAATAATTGAAGTTTCAGATAATTTGGACCTTTCTTCCAGTCTGTTGAAGCCCAGTTAACGTGGTTTTACTCTATTGGGAGACCAGGGCTTCTTTCTCGACCTCGCAACCAGTTGGGGACTGCTGGTACAGAGCAAACAGTTCACCCTTCTCATTCAGTATGAACCAACCAGCCCGACAAATATTATTAAGTGCTCTTCACCCAAAATTTATGTTGTGCTGATGCTTATAGCTACGCTTTCATGGAGAAAAAGTTCCAAAGTACTATTTGTATGCACAGATTATACGATGAAGCAAATTACAATAGTCTGGTTCTTTGAAGTTTGAAATTATGAGTCTACTGTAATGGCACCTTTGATTAAAAAACACTGTTGGTCCGTTCAAAGGTATGGCGTGTATGCGAATCCTTAAGTTTACTCGCTCACTTGTGAACCTGCTGGCTCCATTATCTTTTTATTCGCACTCATGAGGCCACTCACTCATGTATTCTGAAGCTCATATAGGAATTTGCTGATCAGCTTGTAAAATCTAGACGTAACTTTATCCACTTGCTGTCTTGTATGATGCGGTATCTCTTTGGTGAGGCTGAAGAGGTGGCACTGTATCTAACTGAACTAAGTTTATTTCCTGCACGTGCATTCTCACAGGTTCACACACACACAAAAAAAGACTGAGAATAAACCATAGTAGCTGTCAGTAGAGCTGCACATGTGCAATTATATTTTTACTACATTGAGAACTATAGAAACAGCTCATTTAGTTTGTCTAAAAGCAGTATTGTGGAACTTGTAATTTTTGTAAGACATTCAAAACATGAAAAATATACTGCACACAAGGTCACATAGCAGTGCCATCTTTGATATTACTCTCAGCAATATGGCTGTGTTGAGCATGGTCAGGGTCAGTAGATAGTGAAGGTGCATGGTCATAGACGCAAGAAAAGTAAATATTTGGAGGCACGCTTTGTACACATTAATAGGGTCGTGCAGGAGGGTAATCTTCTTTGTTCATCATGTCTCGTTCAGATCACTGCAAGTTTTGTTTGTTGTGGCAAATTTTACTTTGCACAGCTCTTACAGCCAAAAGTCTCCACTTCCTGTACACCACGTGGCTCTAGGCAAGCCACAAAGCCTACTAAATGGCTGCTATTACTGCATCTCCATGCAGATGACACAGCCAGCAGCCAAATCCTGGGCCTCGGTGTGAGTGTGTTTGTGACACTGGCCCTGGTGGTGATAGTGGTGTGCCTGGTGTTGTGTGTGGGCACCCTGTGCCTGTGCCAGCGACTGCAGCAGCATCAGCAGCAGCGCCAGGCAACCTCTGGGGCAATGACGCTTCCAGGAAACCACCCTGCTGCCCTGCAGGCCAACCACAGCGCCTTCCCCAGTAAGCGTGTAATGACGCTTTCCTGGCTTCCCCCCTGTCTGCTCTGCTGCACTACCCTGCCTGCTTGTCTGAGGGGATGCATCTGTTCCCTGTAGCTGTGTATTGCTGCACGCTGGCCTCTGCCTCTGCCTGACCCAGATGCTTAGCCAGTGTGCAGCATACTTCAGTAGTGCTGCCATCATTACTGAGGAAAATGCTTTGCTGAGACACATACCTTTCACCTGCCTTTGCTTTCTTCAATATGCAGATATAAATGCAGACAATGTGTAGCATTCATACAGGCTGTGAAAACAGGAAATGCCCTTGGAAAGTAATATGGGTCACTAGTTTTGCACCTTAGTATGATTTTGCACAGCGGAGGCAGTTTCATATCTCTTACTTTGACCAGACCTAGACTGAACATGTATGTCGCCAGGACATCACTCAGTATCTACTGCATTGGCAGATGGAACTTTAAAATACAAATTTGTGTGCCAGCTGTAAGGTAACTAGGTGAAAAGAAAAGGGCACACATGTACGACTGCAAGCCAGTGTTTATTGAATAATTATATATAAATATATAATAAGTTTATGAGTTTTATAAATATTCTTGCTCAAAGACTTGCAGCATAAAAAAAATCTCTTGCTCATTGCACCTTTGAGACTTGCTGGTTGCATTATCTGATGCTTGAATGCCTTCAGTGAATGTCTCATTGATTACTGGTTACCTCAAAATTTGCAGCTGCTTACAAGGCCATGATTTTTTTTCTCACTGTGGATGTATTAGCTGGCACACTGAAGTATACATGATTTTTCCTATGACTATTTTATAGTATGAGCATTAAAGGGGAAACCCTTTTCATGGGGAAATCCTGCAACCTGCCCAGGACATAGTTCGCATCTTGTTGGCCCACTAAGGGTTTCCAAGTACTATGCTCAGTTAACATTCACACCACATCTTATTTACATACCTATGGTATATCCAAGGCACATTTGCAATCACTAAGTACCTAATGTTTATGAGGTATCCCACTGACAACCTTTTAAAATATCCTTACTAGTATCTGTAGTATGTTCTTGTAAGTATTGCTCAGATTTATCAACAATTGTATCTTTTATTTCATGAGCAAAAAAATGAGCCTAGCAGATATGCATACATTTACATATTGTAGTTTTATGATGGAATTGCTTATTATTACATCGCTATATTCCTTCATTCACTTATCTTAGCACTATCAGGTTCTGAGATTAGTCTGCAGACATTTAGACAAACACTTAACACTCACTTCCACTTATGTATGTAACTTCTCTGACAGCTTTTTGCTCACAATATTTCGGCTTTCTACTTTTGCTAATTGCTTGAAGACAACAAGCAAGGTTTCTAATCCTGTTCTGTCATTAGCCAATACCCACCCAATTTCGGAGAACAGCTATTTTGGCCCCAAGTCATTCAGTGCCTGCTGAGCTCTTCCCATTCAGCCTCTAAACTCCCAACTC
Organism: Amblyomma americanum; assembly: GCF_052857255.1. Classification (NCBI taxonomy): domain Eukaryota; kingdom Metazoa; phylum Arthropoda; class Arachnida; order Ixodida; family Ixodidae; genus Amblyomma; species Amblyomma americanum. Next base: position 151,607,339 of record NC_135497.1, on the reverse strand, counting down.
GTCCTTGCTGGAAATGTAGTGCCGTCTCTTGAGAGCTCTTCCAACAGGCACATTTTAGTTTTGATTTTTTGCCTTGAGAGATGAACAGTGCTCCCATAAACAGTTGCTCTGCAGCATTCAGTGATGACATTTTCATTGCTTTTGATTTTGGTATTGACTTCTGAGAATTTAGTGACAGTTAAGTAAAGAGATTTTAAAAAGGTGGACGATTATTATCTTTGATCATTAGTAAACAGAGGGCATCCATCTGATGACTCCAGTGAAGCTAAAAGTACCAGAAAGAAAACACTTTTTTTACTGCAAAGCACGCAGTGAACGCCCTGGCTTCGCATTATATTTCTCAGACCTCACCCTCCTAGGTGCAATGAAAAGAGTGTCAAATAATGAGTGAAACATTATAAAGCACCAAAAATGAGGAAGCCAAAACCGAACTTTAGTTTCAACTAACAGATGACGTCATGAGAAACCAACAAACGACGTCATGTATACTGCTGCGAAACCTCCAGTGTGCATTTTGTGTGGCTAAACTGTCGACTGCAGATAATGATTTTCCTGCAGCAAGCGCAGAGTGAATGTCAATGCACGTGCTGCTCGTAACGTCACACATGCAAAGTTGTCCATATAAACCATTCAAGTTGAGGTTGCAAAATGGGAAAATTTTAAAATTAATTTGCACTGAAACAACATGCCTCCAAATTTCGAATCACAAAGTATCAGAAGACTGAGGAGAACTGATGGTAAAAGCTTCAGTAAAATATGTGAACATAAAAAAAAAAACCCTGGAGTTTTAAAAAGTTCTCTAAAAGGTAGCGTTTTAAAAAAAAGGAATAGCTACACATAATCATATCATAAATGAACACTGCTTGAATATATGTGATTACTTAGTGATAAATCTGTCCTGGATGTTTATGCGTGACTATACCTTATTTGACTAGACATAAGTTTTATAGGGCATAAATATTCACGTATTCATTTCATATCTTCCAGTTAATAGACCTGTCCCAGTTTGTAAATGATGTGACATCAGAGGAGCACTTGAGCAAGGGGGCGCTGAGATAAAAACAGGCTTGGTTGGCAAAAGTTGCCTTTTCGTTTTTGATCTACCTATTGTGGAGAGTGTTACGGAGCTGTCCGATGACATGTATTTGTCTCTCACTTTGTTCTTTGCTCGGCTCCAAAACCCATTTTTCGCCAGTTTTCGCTATCTGGAAAGTGGAAGGAATATATGTGGCAGGTCTTCTTCGATCAGTCAGTGCATTCCACTGCGCAACAACTCGGCGGCATGAAGAAAAACCCAGCAAATTGTCATTACACGAGACCAAATTCACTGCACCATGCCGCCAGCAGTGGAATGTTTTGCCAACCATGCCAAGACACACCCTTTGCCCCTCCTTCAAAATGTCATATGTGACGTAGACCAGGAGAGGTCTATTGATATGAATGTTCCACCAGTAATGCTGATGTCTGCACAGGCAATATAGTATTTATTTATGGTGGATGTACCATGGATATTTGTGGAACTGCATTTGGAAGACAGAGATAACAGATGAACATCCAAGAGCCACCATTCAGGTTGTCCCCATGCAAAACTTGAGACACCGCTTACTTCTTCTCTTGGTGCTACTAAGCATTGTCAGGCTTCAAACCAGGCCAACCAGGACTGGATGTCGTTTCTTGTGATTCACAAATAATCAGCTTTCTTGGTCACGCTAGATTGCCTCTAACTTCTTGTCTTCAAACGACAGGCCAAAAACAATGCACAGGCGATCATGTGATGTGATGCGACAAATCTGTCTTAGTAGTATCGGCTGTACATTTCACTGTTACATAGATCGCAATCTCGTTGTGCCTTCCGATTCCCACTGCATTGAATTTGATTTCGCTTCTAGAGAGACAAGGCAGGTGGGTGGCTGGTGAATGGGGTTCTTCTTGAGAATGGGGGTGGGTGGTTGGTCACTTGTAGGTGGGATATGCATTTTTGCTAGTGGGTGCATCGGAGGCGGCACCTTCTGAGCCCAGAGGGTGCCCAGAAGGCGCCCCGATCTGCTAATGGTGCTTGGTGGTGGAGGCTTCAGACACACACAGACCATGGCACTGTTAAGTCATAGAAACAAGACAGCTCTTCCATTTGTGCTTCTTTTGTCCTGTCCATTTACCTATTTTTCTTAAAATCAGCAATGAGTCGCATTATTGGGCATGTTAACCAACATGAATATGATGTTGATGTCACACTGAATTCAGACAGATAAAAAAAAAATGTAGTCAACCTCGTGGACAATAAAAACATAGCAAAGCCGTTATACCACACTGAAACATCTGTGATTTTCTTGGATTGCTCCTTCTTTCGATTTTCCCCTTTCTGCCTACTAGCGCGTGAGAGACAAAATCTTACCAATGTAGCCCACCGTATTTACTCGATTCTAGCAGGCACCTTTTTTTCAGAAAAAAATCGCCTAAAAACGACATGCGCGTTAGAATTGAGTACAAAAATGAAACTATGCCAGCAGCACCCTATTGTGATGGGCATAACGAAAGTGGTGGCTTGGTACTTCTTGCATGTCGATATTATCGATATCACACACCGCAGTCTTGGATACCGAGAGGCCTCGTGAGCATCTTAAGTGTTCCGTCAGCGAGGCGCCGACCTGGACATAGCGAACATAGAAACGTCGGTTGCAAAGACGTGCCAAGTTCACTACGATGCCGGGGTCAAAAAAATTAAAAAAAAATGACCTTGCGTGCGGAGGCTATCTAAGCACACACTGGCGCGGCTAGGCAGCCCAGCGCTGAGCGCGTAACCGCCACCAGCGCTCCCGTCCTGGGCGCACAAGCATTTTGGCACTCTGACAGGTTCGCAGAGTGCGCCACCACCGCCGGACCCTGCCATGATGTCATCGGAGCGCAGCATATTGGCATGCTGCCAAGGTCTGCACTGCGGATGCCGATGAGGGCGCGAAGGAACGAGGTTAAGAAAAGCTGATGCTTTAAAATAAGGCGATCTTATGTATGGAGGCAACTGGAAATCGGGCGGCCTCATGTGCGTATTTCTTTATCGAAACATGAAAATCTGGTGCACGTTAAAATAGAAGTTATTGCACTTTTTTCTTATTCTGACCTTGAAAAACAGGTGCGCGTTACAATCGATGGTGCATTAGAATCGAGTAAATACGATACATTGCAAGATAAGTTTGAAACTTCTGGCCTATGTTTTACCCATGTAGTGACAAACTGTAATCTTCACAGTCAACATAAATCAGTTTTGTGACAGCACTATCAACTTCATTTAATATTAATAGGAGTTTCAAAATACCCAGCTCAGAAAACCCTTCAGGAACACAATCATATCCCTATTATAGCATAGTAATATTGTGTTCTCAGGCATAACAACAGGATGTTTTGGGGAATTAAGTGCTACTATAAGACATTCCAAAAGTATCCTGAGGCCTTGCATGACTGAGACGAGCATTTTCAATATCCTAAGAATTTTCTGCAGGTTTTATGTTCAACTGTCGGTTTATTTCACATTCTCTCTGCATGACTAAAAGCAAGCACAATGTCAGATGCATCCTTTCCTTTGTGCCCTAGATGTTTTTGAACATTTGGTGATCGCCAGCATGTGGTGTCTCGGTGCTGATTTCACAACCTGACAGAAGTTGTCAATTATAAACTCTGTGTCCACATCTCACAGCTGTGTAGACATTTGTGCCTACTTACTGTCAAAACCCATTAAATTCATTCTCAGCATTTCAGCAGTACCCTTAGTTGTAGGTTGATATTGCTTCCATGCAGGGATGCCACCATTGTGCCAAACTAGATAAGCTGCATCATCCTGATAAAAATTGAAAAAAAATTGCGTTGAACTGCTCAGAAGTCACTGCTTTCGAATTGGGCCCTGCCATCCACAATCTATACAGGTAGACATGACCTTAGGTGTCGCCGCCATTTCAAAATGTTAACATGCCCAGCTTTTCTGGCCATTCAGGGACTAGCGCCATGTGTAGGCCGCTAGCAGTGAACACTGTGCAACTCAATGGAGACATTTTAAACATAATTTTGAGAAATTAAGACAGTCCTGAGAGCTTCTGTAGTAACATGGTAAGGATCATGGCCGGCTCTTCCTTCTCTACAAAATCTGACCTATAAAATGCTACCTGCACTCACACCAACTATTTCTGACAACCATAGAAAATCAATGGGATGTACCAAACCTCAGTACCCAATACTTACTACCAAAGTATGGCATCATAACCAAAGTGTTAATTACCACACAACTTGTGGTGGCAGCCGTGCAAACTGGAAGCATTTGCCCAGATTTTCTGGGCCCGGGGGCATTGAAGCCCACTTGTAGCAGTGCATGACTATCGCGTTGCATTCGTTCCTGACGTCCTGAAGTTTGCAGTAAATGGACTAACAAAAACAAACATCGCAAAGCTGACTTCCACGCCGTGCTTTTTGTGCTATCTGTGTGAGCCATCTTCGGTCCAACAATGTTTTGGCACACGTTTCCGAGCTGCTACTCGTTTCTCTCTCAATTAGAAAATACGAGGAGGGAAATTTTAGGGCTGCAAAATTTGCTCCAAATTGCATTTTACCAGTAGCATCACTGTTCCATGCTGCTGTTGGTGGCAACAAGTTGAGGTTAAACAACACCTTGCCCACTTGATAATAATCATGGGACGCTGTATGTTACATGACAGTTATAAAAAAACATGCCTACTAAAGCTACTTAGTGCTTGTATATACAAGGGAAAACACCTTTTTGATATATATTGTTTGCAAAGGGGGGTGATTGTTCAGTTTTCTATCTGTTGCACAGGTTTAGCATCATAGTTGCTTCTTCTTAACGTAACATATTTTTGTAATTCACATCTGGCAAAAAGTTGTGAAATATAGAGGGACTTGGACTTTGGAGAATATGAGAGTAATTTTGCACATTTATAAGTCACCACTACTGCATGCTGCGTGTAGTAACATCATGTAGCATTGATGTGAAATAAAATTCAAATGGGACAATTTAAAAGGAAACAGCACAATCAGAAGATTTTATCTGAGGGAGAATAAATTCTTGAGTCTTCAGTTGTCACTTCTAAAGAGTGGTGACCTCTCTTACAAACTGATAATAAGCCAGAATTTTGTTTCCTCTGCTTCAGTTACTATTTCTGTGTTTTTGTATTTGCATTTGAATTGTCCTGAAACAAATTAATAAGTAATGTGACATACGAAGTTTATATTTAAGCTGAAGTCAGATAAACTAAGCTTAATGATATGGCAGAGTACAGGAACATTTGGGTGATTCTCATGAAGATAAAAAAATAGTGCTTGGGATAAATGATATTTTTTGAGTTTCCTCATCTAAATTCAACGTATTTTCTAGTGTTGAAAGCTTCTATAAATGGGGACAAAAAATAGTGGCGCTAGGGGGAGAAGATTATTTAGGCTCCCGGTAATTTAAGATATTGATCAAAAGAAGTGTGCGTGTGTGTGTGTGTGTTTGTGTGCATATCTGCATGTGTTTGTGTTCTGGTTCTATGGCTGCATGTGGTGGATGTAAATTTTTTATTCTGGACATGCACTAACTTGCATCTCAGCTGACGAAAGGTAACAGAATTAATCATGTAATGTATTTTTACATCCCAAAGCCATTTGAGAAAATACATAGTAGTGCAATAGTGTAGGACTTCAGATTCAATTAAGCTACTGGGATTCCTCACCCTGTGCTAAGGTTCAGTACAGAGCTTATTTTGCCATCTGCCAGTGTCGAAGTGCAGTCATTATGGCTGGGAACTGAGCCTATGACTTTGTGCAAGGCAGTACAGCACTGTTGAGGTTTTTGATGGCTGGAAAAAAAGTATAGATCAAACTAGAGGCAAACACAGGGGCACAGATAATTTGACCTATTCAGTGTGCTCTTTTAACACCTACTTCTACTGATCTTGTGTATGGCTATAAACAAATATCACTGTTAAGGAGAGACTTCTGACAAGCGAAGAAATTTTTGCAGTGTATTGGAGTTCATTTTTAAGTGAGTCTATGGTATTAACTTTTTTTAACAAATGCATAAAATATATGTGAGCAATGTACTAAGTTAAATGTCCAAACATTAGTGGTAATAGCCCTTTCAGAGTTACTTTTATTTTGCTTGTTTGGGAAACATGCATTTACTGACAGCAAATTAAACACATTGTAGAAGAAGTTGGAAGGCAGAGTTGGTGAAGCCGTGAAAACTGCCTTGCTTAACAATAAAATAGTTATTATTTGAAAGGATTCAACACTAAGGGTGCTTGTCTCAGGACTGCTGGTCCCCGCACAGTTCCACCAAGCCCGTAGCCGATGGACAGTGTGTTCATCTCACAAGCCATCACATGGTCTGTGAAACAAGCATACTGCCTGAGATATCTCTTAAAGCATTGTGGCACTGGTCAGAGACAAGCCTATGGGCTGGGGGGTTGGCTGAGGGCGTTGACCCCCGAGGGGTGGTGTGTGTGACCCAGGTCACCAGCCTGGAAGCGGAGGTGTTTACGGGGGCACTGCCGAACGCCTTTGCGAGAAGCCTCCCCCATATCCTGGAAACAGCTACCCCCCAGCGGCCGGCATCACATTTCACGTTCCCCAGGAGAGCCTCTACTACCCAGCCACAAAGTGACCAGGCCCGAAACGGCTCCAACTGGCTCGTCTGAGCAGGGCCTCCCGCGCGACCTGTCTGCATGTCGAGAGCAGTTCTCCTCGCCGAGGCCGCTGGATGCTGTTCCTCCTGTTTCTCCGGGCGGTGTCACCCCAACCAGCACATTTCGTCAGGGGCCCCTGTCGTCACAGCCCGACCTGTTGGCTGCTGCACATGGGGAGGCACCGCAGCACACCTGGGCAAACACGCTGCCCAGAGGCCGGCCAGATGTGCTGGGTCCCAGCTTTGCCGTTGAGGCCGCGCAGACGTTGCCATGGAACATGCAGAATGGCACCATGCTTTCCAGCAGTACGCTGAGGGCAAAAGGGGCTGAGCTTCCGCCAGACTCTGTGCGGCACCACAGTGTTGTCTCCTCTCAGCCCAGTGGCTGGGAACAAACTTGGCTGTGAGCCAAGGTGCTAGTCATAACTAAAGTGGGTGAATGAGTCTTCGTGCCCCCCTCCCCAACAGGAATTGTATTTCACTTGCACAGATTGAGACAGCTTTGGTTTATGTTCAGTTTATCTGTATTGCACTCACTTGTGCAAGGTGTGGTAATGTGCATTATTAGTCGCTGCTTAAATGCATGCCCTGAAAGCTGTCTGCAGTGCAGCATGTTGAAGTGCAACAATGAGCATAAATAAGTGAGGTCATTTAGTGGTTGCTGTTTGTGCTTTTTCATTAATGATGCTTTTTAAAGTCTTGCAGGTACAGTTTTGATTAAAAGTTATCAGTTCATAACATGTGAGAACCAGTTTGCCTTTCTTCCTGGTCCTGTTTTATTATTTGCTACCATTTTATTATATTTCAAGAAAACTTATTCATATAATGGGTTTAATGTGTAAATGGAGCCTAAAGAATGTAACAGTTTCTGTAATTTCTTTAGAATTGTGCCAGCTTTTGTTGCAATAGGTGTTAGTTAAAAGGTTACAACATTTTGTGTAAATGTGTGCTGCTTGAAATGAACTGAAGTGATGAACTGTATTACAGCGTATTGTGATGTAAACACCACCAGAGTTTGTTTCTGGAATGTTCTGGTAGGATACAATTGTGCTGTAGTGATGCAAATGTATCAGCATTGTAGTACTATCAGTGCAGTCGTTAGGAGACACGGCATTGGAATACCAGTAGGAAAATGCCATCTCGGGCACTACAGATGGTCAGCTGCCAGCAACTTGATGATTTGATTTCAACTTTGTTGACAAAACCCAGCCACTCATTAGTATAGTGTACTACTTAATGCCAACTCCACGATCCTGGGCTTATGATGTTATGCTGGGCAGCATAAAAGATTAGGTTGCACATGTAGCAAGAACTTCCCTGCATAGGTGTGGCCAGATGTCAAATAACAGTTATAAAAGTTGGGTTGTGTGAAGGCTTCACTCAGCAATGGGAACATTGGAAATGCTGTGAAAAATTTTGTGCAACTCAGTTTTGTGTTAAAAGCTCTCAATATGCTAGTGCATGATGAGTAAGTAGAAGCAAATGATTTTCTCAAGGCCATTGCCAGTATCCAATGAGTGCAAGTTATCATCACATGACTGTCCCCCAAGAAGGAGTTCCCCTTCATTATTCTGAGTACCTTTCTCATATTATGGAAATAAGGCCACAAGACTATTTTTCATGGTCCCACATTGATATGCATCTAATTATACATGATTAAAATTTTAATCAAGTAATTAAACAATGTGCCTCACTAAAACTATCTTCATTGTAATCGTTTTTAAAGTTGACAGTATTACTTACCTACAGTGAGGCAGTAGTGTTTATTTGTCCTAGTGTCAGTGAGAACTGAGCACATCGCCCCAACTCACTGCACTTGAAGCAAGCACTGCATAAAAGCAGCCACACTCCGTTTCAATTTTGAGTAAGCTTGGTGCAAGATAGACGTACTGTAATTTTTTTGGGTTGTTGTTGGAGAATTCATTTCACTTGATAGCATGTATACAGGTCACTTGCATCAGGCAGATATTTAAAACTGTGTTTCTGGCAGCTGGCTGTCTAGGGCCACTGAAGAACAATGAGTACAATTTACAGTCTGAGCTTCAGTAACTCTGCATTGCTAGTACCAGTGAAAAGAAGGCATTGGCTGTATGTATATAACAATGTACGTGTGCATGCTTGTGTAAAATGGATCCTAATGTTAGGGCTGTATTGATATATATGCGTATTCTCATGAACACATTTAATTTGCTAGTCACAACTGAAAGAGATTTTTTTTTGTTACTTGCCGGTAAAGAGCCGAGTTTTTTAATCAGAACACTTTTAACACTGCATGCCTGTACTGTAAGCACACATATAGTCAAAAACGCAGATTGTGCTCGCTAGTTGCATGCATGTCCATAGCAGTTGCGAATCAAAATTACTCTGCTGTACTTCGGGGAGTGGGCCTGACTGCTTGCAGTGGCACCAGGAACCCATAGTAGTGCCATGGGTGTGAGTGTCAACTCTCGAGAGTCCATCTGTTTTGACATCTTATTCTCACCTTGGAGGCCTCATTTTAAATGGTGTCATGTGAATGAGAATCAAGTTCTTGACGATTAGATTTCCTGAGTGCATTTTTGAGAGTTTTCATATCCGATTACCTTAAGGAATTTGGCCTGTGTAAGGGGGTGTGTTTTTACCACTGTTTTTGGACTGTTTCTGACAGTGTTTTTTTACAACTTTGTCTAGCCTTAGAACACTTTTTATATGTGATGTGATGTGAACTCTTGATAAGAACAGCAGCCTGTTTTTTGGCAGTGATATGCCATTAGGCTGTCACGTATGGAAGAAACTGAAGTTAGGAGAAGTCATGGGCAAAACATTTTTTATGGTGCTGAAGCACTTACACACTTGCTGAGCAGTAGCAAATGTGCCAGCTTATTTAATTTTTACAGCTGTTTACTGATATTTATTTTTTTCAGAGCTTGTTGGCAGAAAGCACTCTCTGTTTCCACCTTTTTCATGGCTAGAAAGTTCATAACTATGGAAAGAATTTTTTTGAACATATTTAAATTTTTCTAGTTTACATTTATCCTTTATCCTTCATGCAGAAATATTTTTGTGACATTTATCTTGTTTCACTTTGTTTTTTTTGCGTAGCTTTAGTTCTTAAAAACATATCACAGCCCATTTGTGTTAGAGTGAAATTTGGAAATATGTAATGTCACTATTACATAGAACAGCAATATAGTACTCCTTGTAAGCAACTTAACATGCGATGCTGTGATGAATTTTTCATTTTTGCATGGTCTTGCATGTAATGCACATAATGTACAAGGCCACGCAGTAAACTCACCCATATAGCCTTAGTGTTGATCAGCAGATTGAGCCATTGCTGAACCAGGGTGTGTACATTTATCACTAAAATGATAAAGCATGTTGGAAGTTATCACAGCACTCAGAACGAAAGTGGCAAATATTAATACTACATGAAATAAGCAGATAACTTAGCAAAGCATTCATATCCTCTGAGGTGTAATAAAATGTAAGCTAAAATTATGTACAATAAAAGTTGACATCTGGGTAAAAAACAACTAGCCAGCCTGTTAGCACTACAACATTTGGCATGGTCAACAACATTAGTACAGTAAAAGCCACAATGGCACACTTAGCTATTGCAGAGTTGACACTGGATTTGCATACAGTGTAGAAGAAAAGTCATCTCAAAACAGTAAAACAGGTAGTTTGATGTGAAACACATCCTGTCACCCTTCATGTGTTGCACAGAAGTGTGGCTAAGTATTTACTATGCCCAAAAACATGTGATGCAGTGACAGAGCATCATATTTTATGGCAGTTGTTGCTCTATGTTTTGCCAGACAAACTGGGCTGATCTGCCTGCTGGTAACAGCTAAGCATCACGACAGAGCAGCCGTGCTGTTGTCACCTAATCCTGCACATTATTAGCTTTATGTATTTGATCTGGACTTTCAGTGAATTTTCAGTGATGTACTTTGCTCACAAAAAAAGGTTGAATTGGAGCTTCTGGCCTTCCTCTATCTAGTAGCTATCTTTACATTTTAGCAAGTGGCACTCAGCCTTCCCTACAAACACTTTAGTTTTACTGTCATATTTGTCACAAAAGCACAATGTGGCTGATATTTCTGAGGCTTGAGTTTCTGTGGACCAAGCTAGTTTACATGGTGCACAAATGCACTGTATGCACACGACAGCCAGCGTGTGTGCTGAAGTCAGTTATCTGAGAAGCTTTGTGCATATCATGTTGTTTTCTACCAAAACTTGTTTTGTGTGCCCACATGGGCCTCGTGTGCACACTGTAGAAATGTTGTTTTATGTCGGCTGTGAGAATCTGGGCGCTAAAAGAATAAAATGACCAATCCAGAGCTGACTGTGACTTCACAACTTAACTCACCAACGTTGTTGCATGCGTTTAATTATGAAGGAAACCACAGTGATATTATGAACTGCCCAAACGATGCGGATGCCTGTAAACCAATGAGGAGTCGGTATCCCCATGTTTTGCCTCATCATTAGTGGCAAATAAATGAGAGATTAAGCAAGGAAGTTAGTTTTCTACGAGCTGAAATACAGCAGATGGAATGATCTTCACACATACAGGCTGTTTCACTGATCAAGAGCCAAAGTTTAGAACTCTATTAATTCATTATGTGGGAATATAGACCTTTTCAAGAAGAGGTCGAAGGGCGCTGCCATATTGGGCACTTGGGTGTGCTCATGGAATACAAAAGAGCTGGGGGCTCAGCTCCTCCTTGCTTTCCTCATAGCCGAAAAAACGGGTTGCTCCGAGGTCATGAAAAGGTCTGTTCATCAAATATGTTTTTGATGGCCATGTAGTGCAGCTTAGAATTTGCTATATGTAACCAATAATTCAGGTAAAACATTAACTTTTGGACCACTGAAGGTACACCGTAACATGAGCAAAGTTCCAGTTAGAAAGTTATGGACTGTCAAGAGTCTCACCGAATAGTGAAATTATTTATTTGCAAATACTGTTGGCCGTAGGGCCGTTACAGTGGTGAGGCGTGACACTTGAGGAGTAACAGGTTTCCTTTTCATTATACAGAAATACAAAGTTCATCTTCATCTACACAATCTCAGTTAATTCACATAGAAAAAAAAAAGGAAAACATTTCTACATTTCCGGTCTTCACCTTGGGAGAGATGCAGTCACCAATAGGTTAGGCATATGTATTGCATTCCCTTAAAGTTGCCTTTTCTCCAGATTAGCAGCACTGATAAGTTGCAATACCTAATGCCCTGTAATATTTTTTGAACTTACACTGGTTACGCATCAAGTGAATTCTTAATCTTGCACCTATACAGATGTAGAAACAACTTCAGGCATTGGTGCACATAAATGGAAGTTATTTAATAAAAAAAATTAAAAATACAAGAAAATAAACATACAAGCAACCAAGATGCTGTCCTGAACTTGGTTTCTGTAGGGCCCCTGAGAGTGCTTGTGTGTGTTGCTTCTGTAATTTTTGAAACTCAGTTTTTTTATTTCTACATGTATGTCATATAGAACAATATACCCTTGAAAATGTTAATCTGGGGAATGATTGTTAAATTAAACCAGTTAGATATTGCTGATCAAGCTGTATTTTCTCTTGTACACTTGCTACATGCTTCGTGCTACGTATATAGCATGACCTGGATGTTAATTTTTAGGTTCGTGCATTGACACTTGGTACAATGATGTTGAATTTTAATGGCGCAAGGGCAGCTTTAGTCAAAGAGTGCCATGCAACAAGGTATATTTTTCTTTACACAAGGTTGGATCAAAGATACGTGTTCCAAGTATTTTACCGCAAAGAAGCTGAGCACCGGGCCAGAGGAAAGTTTGTACCCATTGTATCACCAGTGGGTACCCAGCGGCTCTGGGGATCGAACCCCGCACCTCCTGCATGTGAGGCCGGTGCTCAAACCACTAGGCCACTGCTACAGTGTAGGCGCTTGGTAGATGGTAATAGTTGTAACTGGAGAATGTGTACTGTAGATATTTCGTGGATGTCCATACAATGTTTTATGGTTCACTGGAGTGCAAGTGGCATATACGCTGGTTTTGAAACAGTTGTAACGCAGAACACTGTGATGCAAAATTGGAGCTTCATGAACACGGAAGATAGCATCTACAAAGACATTAAGGTTTAGTTTACTGTGTAGAGTATCCAAAAACATGCTTTAATAGGCTTTCCTATAGTTGACTGAGTGGTACAATTTAACAATATGTAGTCATATGTCTGCACAAAAACTGAGGATTCCTCGTCTTGAATGAATGTACCTTAAAACCTCGTTAAGGCGTACTCGCTTAAGCGGCAGTGCTGCTTCGGACAAAGTTGCATGGAATACCCGACTCAGCTTCCATTAAGTCTGCCCGCTTACATCATAGTGGCTTTTCATGAATGTCCAGATTAGCGCCTAGTGAAATTTGAAGGTTATCACGTTTGTTCTCACTGAAAGCAACCAAGAATTTTTTCTCTGGGGGGGGGGGGGGGGCAGTCCCCCATAGACCACAGGAGTCTGAAGAATGTACAAAGGATGTTTGGGGGCTATCGGATGTTTGGATGCCTGATGAACGCAGTTGGATCCCGAATAGGAACTGCGGACACCTTTGGGACTGTCCTGTGCAAAGAAAGAGGAGGTTGAGTGAATGTCCTATGTATGTCCACATTGGACATTCCGACGCCCATCGGCTAAAATTTGGATGTAAATTTCCCGGAGGCATCCATGGAATTCCACACTGCATTTGGCATCCGACTAACCACAGCTCAGATTTCAGACCTACTTTGCAGCTCATTTTTTTACCATGTGATCCCAGAATGTCCTAAAAGTGACATAGGGACATTTCTTGAACCATTTTGTGGCAGCTGATAAAATATAAATAATAATAGTAATTTATTTATAGATCTACAAATACAATTACAGAAATCAGGCTCACCTAAGCCACCACTGTGGCTTGCCATGCGAAGCGTGTCAGCCAACAGCAAGACTCGGCTACAAAAATTGACTATTTTAGAGAGAGAAAAGAAAGAAATCATAAAAAGAAACCAAGAAAAAGTTTCATAATAATGCAGATTATTCTAAGTACAACTTCTTCAGGTTTATGTGAATGTCACGTATATATTTGCAGGGATTAATTTTGGGGTTAAAAGTAATATTTCCTTGGTATTATCTGGACACCGGTGATGCTGCCCTGCAGGCTGGCAGACCCAGAGATTATGGCAGCATGATACTATTAATAATTAACAGCTCTAATTAGGCTGACAACAACTTTGCAAGGTGCAGAGACAGCGACAATGGAGCACTGCAGCACAGCACAACTAGAATGTGCAACTTGTACTATAACCTGTGAAGTCACGTGCTCATCCTTTTATGCACATGTGAAGGGTGACCATTATGTGCTACCCAGGCAACAAAAAAAATCATTGAGCCCAAATCGGCATCCATATTGTAATCAAATCACCTCTCAACTGGAGCTTCCAATCTGCCTTTTCCACAAGATACGGACCCGCCGCGGTGGCTCAGTGGTTAGGGCGCTCGACTACTGATCCGGAGTTCCCGGGTTCGAACCTGACCGCGGCGGCTGCGTTTTTATGGAGGAAAAACGCTAAGGCGCCCGTGTGCTGTGCGATGTCAGTGCACGTTAAAGATCCCCAGGTGGTCGAAATTATTCCGGAGTCCTCCACTACGGCACCTCTTCTTCCTTTCTTCTTTCACTCCCTCCTTTATCCCTTCCCTTACGGCGCGGTTCAGGTGTCCAACGATATATGAGACAGATACTGCGCCATTTCCTTTCGCCCCAAAACCAATTATTATTATTATTAAGATACGGCGCCCTCTGGGGAGTGGGCGAAAACTGCTTGAAAACCGTGCACATAGCCGAGGCCGCGACGCGTAGCGAAGCGTCTCTAATCGGGAGAAGAAAGGGGTCGGGGGAGTGCTTGTACCTAGCAAAACAAGTTCAGAACCGAAATTTGACGGTTTTGACCATCGCATGCGCATTATAGGAGTTGGCAGTTGTGAACCAGTGGAGCTGGAGGAGAGGGGCGCCGTGTGAAAAAGGGGCATTGGAAAGCCCAGTTTAGAGCCAATGATTTTCATGACGGAAATTTGCATATTGCTCTGTATACAAGCACAGAACAGCGCAATAAAGTGGTTCTTGGGAAAAAAGATATTAGCAGCTTAATCGGCTGAATTATCATTTCCACCACTGCTGCAGTCGTGATTAAATAACCTCACTCAGCGAACCAGCGCCACTACTGTCTTCAAGGGACCCTGAAATGATTTCGGTGGGCATAATTCTAGTGCAATAGATATAGGTGGTCGTTGCTGGTATTCGAGTCAAATTTGAAAGCTCTGCGTGGACCCTATAATTTAGAAATAATTTTTAAAAATCGTTGCTCGTATGAAAATGGGCATTAGCCCAGTCGCACTACCATCGCAAGAAACGACTGGAGGCGGTGGTCCGCCGTCGGTCAGGCTGAGCAGCGTCTCGCTCGGAGCGATGGCAGTATGGCGGGGCTAATGCCCATCTTCTTCACACTCGCAATAGCTCGCAGCCGATTAGGGCTACCAAGGCTCGCCCTGACTGCCCACTGACGTCGTTGGGGTGGGGGACGCGGTGTTGTCCAAATCGGCTGCGAGCAGTGAGTTTAAAAATTATTTTTTTAATTTATAGGGCCCACGCAGAGCTTTAAAATTTGACTTAATACCCGCAAAGACCACCTCTACAGATTGGTTGCACTAGAATATGCCCATCGAAATCATTTCAGGGCCCCTTTCAGGGGGAGGGTCCAATGAATGGCGTACCTATATATAAGCCCGAAGAAAAAAAGGTATATTAAACACTGGTTTTGGTCACCCAAATCTTCAGGCTTTTATACCATGAGTTTCAGGGAAGCCCGCCACTAAATTTTAAAAAGGGAAACAAGCTTTTTTCGGCACAGTAATACCAGTATTTTCGAAAAATCTGACTTCCCTAGCTGCGTCAGCGTCATTTTGTAGTTCTGATTACGTTGAACAAGAATATTTCGGTCAAGGCGAACAACGTTGTTTGCCTTGACCGAGAACGATGGCGAGCTGTGTCAACGGCGAGCCCCGATTTAGCCTAACTAAAGTGAACTCTAACCGCGGTTAGACTGCCTGTGTGACCACGGAAGTGGCTTTAGCTCAGCATGATTGTGAACCAGCTGGAAAAGGCAAAAATTTTACAAACAGGTGATAAAATATAACCGCAGGATAAATATTGATACAGTAACATAAATTGTGCAGGTAGTTTAGACATGCTGCAATCTTCAGATGTTCTGCTGTATCACAGAACGACCAAACTGGAGAAAACAAACGGCACTGGCAGAAGACTGCGTTGATGCGTCGTTCACCAAAGCGCTTGATCGAGCCATGGATGGAGCGGAACGAGCGGGACAAACGAGCAAATAAGCCTAACTACGGTAGCTGAACGGCCAGTCAAATATCCGTGGATGGCGTCACTTCCGCCAGTTCTCTTTTGCCGTCTCCCCACCGACACCAGGCGCTCCCGGGTTGGGGGACAGAATCGCGAGAAAATTTGCACACATCATTTACAAGTTTCCTTCCCAACCGCTGCATGTATGCAGTTTGAAAGCCATTTTAGCTTCCCTTTACCTAGTAAAGGGATTGACAAAATTTCAATATTACAGATAGGCGTCTGATTACAGTCAGTGATTGGCAGCCAGCCATTAGTAATAATCTATCCGTTCTTAGAATTTCTAAAACGCTATTACTTTCGCCGCTGTGGCTCATCAAATTGGGGCCACTTCTCGCGCCGTTCGAAAACCGCGCGCCTGCGAGGAGCGCAAATATCCGTCAAATCGCGACACTAGGGTACCTAGAAATACTAACGACACCCCGTAGCGACCTACCACTTGACAATTGCTGCCCCGCCCGCGTTGCGGTGCTTCCCGCTCCTCAGCCTATATAGTAACTACTCGCCACTTCGCTGCTCCAGCGCGGGCGGGGCTCCAGTTGGACCCAACTGGTTCCAATTTGTTCCAAACTGGTTCCAGTCGTATACAACTGGAAGCATTTGATTCCGATTGGTTTCAGTCGTGTACGATTGGAACCAACTTAACATTCCAATTGGTTTCAATCCTATACAACTGGAACCAAAGAGAATGTCCAGTTGGAACTGCCAATTGGTTCGAACAACTCAATTAGGAATTTTCCAGTTGGACCCAGTGGTTTTATTCGCCTTGGTAGTGGTGGGTGGCTGACAAGTAAAGCTTTTTAATGAAATTTTCGCGCCTTATGTGCAAGCTAATGCAGGCGTAAATTAAGCGGTCCAAATAAAACTTCTATTAACTTGAACATCATTGTTGTATGAACAGTGAAAAAAATCTGGGACGCACTGCTGGAAACATATACCACTACTGTTAATGTTGACACCATCAGCTGCCACTAGAAGTTTCCCCCCTCTTTCCGATCACCTCTTCCCATCGACGGACAGTATATTGTACCGACTAACTGCAGCCAGGCAGTGATTTTTAAATATTTTTTTTGCCTTGTTTACCGCGTTTAAAAACGTTTACGGAGGAAAGTCCTCTGTGAGACCGGCAGACGTCTCGAATCGAGAGTCTCGATTCCGCCGTCCATTTCCGGGCGTATTTCTTCCTTTCCACGGATGTCCGGACTCGGTACGGAAGATAGTCGGGCGTCTGTCTGACATCATTGGCCATATGTGGTGGAGTTTAGCGGACAGTGGGCATCAAGGAGACGTTCACAGGACATTGGATTCGCTGCAGCTTGAAAAGCAGGAGAAAGCTTCAGGAAAGGCACCCTAACAGCAGTTATTTCTCCCCACTTGAAACTCCTGCCGTGGAGACCATTGGTTTTGTTCACGCGATTGTCAAAACTGAGTGCTGGAGTGGTATGGCTCAAGGAGACCGTACCGCTGGGTATGGCTCGTGTGTCGGAGATGCCTGCTGCGTGCCTCTTGGATTGAGACCTTTTTTCCGTGTGTTCTCAGCAAGCTGTTTTACTGTTTCGCGTCCCTCTGTGTTCTCTCGTTTGTACCAGAATTCTGTGTGAAAGCGCCGGCGACTGCATACACGTCTGCTGCCTTAGCTCTAGAAAAGTGCTTCTGGCGGCAAAGCGTGATGACCCTTGCGATCCGAAGTATACCCCGGCGGAAACAGTTAAATGCGGCACATTTCAGTTCAGAAAAATTGGAATGTTTACTGCGATAACAAATGTTTATCTTCAAAAAATGTGGCAATACGCTGTGGAAACTGAACCTTGCACATGTGCTCATAAAAATTGTCTGAGAAATAAGTGCAGCCGATGACCGCGCCCATGCGGGACAAATTTATACTCCCAGACAGAGTGAATCCATGGGACACCCACTGGTTCGCACTTGGCGGACATCCAAGAGTTTATTAACAGTGCGCCATGATTTTTGCCGAGACGACACCCAGCAGACGTCCTGTGAACATCCAGTGTGGCCCGCATACGTTCTATACAGGATGTTCGGCGGATATTCGTGAACCGTGTTCCATATTGGGTCACTCCGCCACTAACATGACGGTGCAGGATAGAATAACCCTTTCGTTATAGCTAAGCTCATGCATTCGTTGCAGCGTTCTTGCTAAAATGGGCCGTGTTACAGGATCGAGTTCTATCCGAGTTCACCTTCAAATCGCGTTAAACTGTACCTATCATCGCATACGAGGCTGAAGGGGTCTCGCGTAAAGCATCATGGAGTACGCCGCACATTGCAAGGGAACATCACCAGTTTCCTAACGCGTAGGTAGTGGTGACACGTCGATACCGATACGAGCATGTTACGAGCCCGCTTGCAGCTGCCGAAACACCCAGAGAGAGAGAGAGGGGGAGAGCACATGTGCACTCTTCTCTCGTAACTGGGGCGCCGGCTTGGCGGCTTGGTTGGATGATTGGGGTTACGGATGCGGTATTTGGCTGCAGGGGGTAGAAGAGCCTTATGTCAAAATACTGGAAGATATATATAGCAACTGCACAGCTACTATAGTCCTCCATAAAGCTAGCAATAAAATTCCAATAAGGAAGGGCGTCAGGCAAGGAGACACTATCTCGCCAATGCTGTTCACCGCATGTTTACAGGAGGTATTTCGAGGCCTGAATTGGGAACAGTTCGGAATAAGAATAAATGGAGAATACCTAAATAATCTGCGATTTGCTGATGACATTGCCTTGCTGAGTCACTCAGGAGGTGAACTGCAAATCATGATCAATGAGTTAGACAGGCAGAGCAGATCGATGGGTCTAAAAATTAACATGCAGAAAACCAAGGTAATGTTCAACAGCCTAGCAAGGGAACAACAGTTCACAATCGGCAGCGAGAGCCTAGAAATTGTGACGGAATACGTCTACTTAGGGCAGGTAGTGACAGCTGATTCGGATCATGAGAGGGAGATAACTAGAAGGATAAGAATGGGGTGGAGCGCATATGGCAAATTCTCGCAGATCATGAGTGGCAGTTTACCAATTTCCCTCAAGAGGAAAGTGTACAACAGCATAATCTTACCGGTACTCACCTACGGGGCAGAAACGTGGAGGCTAAAGAAAAGAGTTCAGCTTAAGTTAAGGACAACGCAGCGAGCCATGGAAAGAAAAATGATAGGTGTAACGTTAAGAGATCGGAAGCGGGCAAAGTGGGTGAGGGAACAAACACGGGTTAATGACATCCTAGTCGAAATCAAGAGAAAGAAATGGGCTTGGGCAGGGCATGTAATGCGAAGGCAAGATAACCGCTGGTCCTTAAGGGTAACGGAGTGGATTCCAAGAGAAAGTAAGCGGAGCAGGGGGCGGCAGAAGGTTAGGTGGGCGGATGAGATTAAGAAGTTTACAGGCAAAGGGTGGATGCAGCTGGCAAAGGATAGGGTCAATTGGAGAGACATGGGAGAGGCCTTTGCCCTGCAGTGGGTGTAGTAAGGCTGATGATGATGATGATGATTTGGCTGCCCTCTAGGGGAACACTGCACAGCACCCGAGGGGCGCCGGCGTATCCTCGCCACTACCCCCACTGCCCTCCTAGGCGACGGTAAGCGAGCAGTCGCAGTACGAGCCGCGCGCGCAAATGGGCCCATCACCACTGTCGCTTCTTTTTTTTTATTCGTTACCTCAAAGTCCTCTTGTATGGGACATTACATGTGGGATGGGCGTGACAGTTCAACAACAATGGTCGTGATTGCATTCTTAAAATGAATGGCTTTATGATGCACGGCGTCCTGTGGTAGATCATTCGAGTCCCGGATTGACATGGCGAAAAATGATCGGGAATGAGCCGTAGTTTTTGTGGCGGCATAGACAGCTTTATATGGTCATAATACGTACGCTGGAGAGGCGATGAGCTGGTGACATGACCGATGCTCTTAAAGATAAATTATAAGATATATGAAAGAGGCACAATCGATAAATTTTCCCTCGCTTTTCGAAGTTGAGTAAGCCGGTCTGGATTTTAAAGCAGACACACTATATAGCATACAAATGAAGGGAATAGAGGTGCTCGTTATGGCATAAATGACAGAAACCAACAGCCACCCAAACCAAGGAGCATAGGAGATCACTTTTTGTTAATTTGTAGTTTTCCATGAATGGGAAATTAATAAAAGCAGAAGAAAAGTAACCACATGCCACCGGTGGGATTCAAACTCACGACCTCCGAATTTCGCGTCCTGTGCTCTAACTGAGCTACGGCGACACTTCTCCAATCTGCTGTGTGGGGGGCCTGCCCTGCAGTCCCCTGTGTTTGTTTTCCCGCGAGGCACCGTGCTGCAGCATCCTCACCTCGGGGAGGAACACATTCCCTTGTTAGTTACTTTAACTAACGAGAGAGGGCGCCAGCGTCGCAGCGCGAGAGACTGCTCGCACGCGGAGGAGGCCGAAGGGGCTTCGGCTGGGATCGTCGGCGCGAGCAAACGTGTCGCTCGCGGCTCCGCTCTTGGCCAGCGGGGCGAGGAAGCGACAGGGAGACTCGCTCCGTATCTCGTCCCGTACGGCCTTCGGAGTATCCCTTGCCCTAGCGTGGGCGAACATTCGCTCGCAACCTTGCTGGTGTCCGACGACCGCGATTCATTAGAGTACCTTGTTGCTAGCTGGCGTTATTGTTGCTGCAGCAATAAATTCCTGTTTGTGTCAGCCATTGTGTCGTTCCTTTGCTCCCTCAGAGCGAGGCCTGCCGTGGTCGGTGAGCACTCGGTAGCATACGTGATCACGGGGTGGGGTCTGGCGGTTTTGAACTGTGTCAGCCGCGATTAAGCGGGGAGAACGTATTTATCTCCCCAATTCAACACCACAGCTGTTTTCGGGAGTATTTATGTGTAGTGTAAGCGAACCTTGAGAGTGTTCACCAGGGCCACCCTCGTCCATAGCGACGGATGTAGTACGTCCTATATTACCGCGAGTGCCACGTAGGAACTTGGTCGAATGGTGAGGGTGGAAGCTGTGCGAGAACCCTCTTATGCTACCTATGGCATCAAGGCTGCCAGATTCTAGACGCTCGTTACATTATTAAGCATACAAGTGAAGGGAAAATAGGTGCTCGTTGGTATGGCATAGATGACGGAAGCAAAAACCCTCTGTGCACGATGGGATTCGAACCACCAACCTCCCGTCGCGCAGCCGAGCATGCTAACGACTACGCTACTTTTTTTTCTTTATTGCTGACTTCATCACGTCATTTACAAACCAATCCCCGCGAACAACACAGGTGCTGAAACTACGTCACCCGCACTTGGGCTTACGGGAACACGTTAAAATTCTTGCATGTATAACAAAGCTTCAATTCTCGGAAGCCACTCAGGCACTGGGTCTTGTATCTTGTGGCCTTCAATAACTCTTCCAACAGATTCACGAAAATATTCTCTTATCGGCCTCGCGTCAATGTCCGCATGTCTGACTGCCATCCTGGATTGCCAAACACTGTGCAGGCCCAATATCATGTCGAAAGGAACCCTATCTTCATTGTCAACAGGCAAAAATGTGATTCCGAAAGCATCCACCGGTAAGTCTTTTTAAATCGTGCGTTGTAGAATGCCCCAAAAGAAAAAGGCTTCCCAACAATCTAAGAGGACGTGTTCAAAAGTTTCCGGCTTTCGGCATATGAAACAATGATTTCCCCAAGGTACAAAAAACCCTTCTCTTCTAGGTACGTCTTGACTTCAAGAGTGTTCGCACGGAGCTTAAAAAAGTAACTTTTAACTCCACCTGGTACAGCCATGCTTTTCACTCGTTTTAGAACTGTCTGCCATGAACCTGCACAGTACAACGACCTGTACAATGGAACCGGAAGACATCACACAGGTCCTTATAAAGTTTCTCGATACAGCTGACTGATATTGCATTGAAAATCGCTCTTGCAAGACGCGACATGCTATGTACACCTCTCTAAGGAAGTCTAAAATGCCCCCTTGCATAGCCGCTGAACTAATAACTAAATTTGGCAAGACCCTACCCAACCCTCCTCTATACTTTGTGCCTGGGCGAACGCTCTCCTCAGGGCGCCGGCTCCGCCGCAGCTCGCGGCTGCCGCATGGCGGCGCTGTGTGAGTAGAATACGTCTGGCGCGTCGGGTGCCTCCGCTCTCTTCGAGAATGCGAGAAGCTGGGCAGGCGCTGATCGGCCGCGCGCAGTACGATTCTTTCTTTCGCTCTTGCATGCGTGTTTAATTGCATTCATGCATTCCTGAGGCTTTTTCAAGTTCGTATTCCGCATGCAATCTGTCCCTATGTATTTAGAAGCGCTAAAAAGAAAAAAAGATGCGGTGCTAAAAATAAAAAGATGCGAGAACTGCCTTACTTTGTGTACCAAGCCGGTTAGCAACCAGCCACTCTTTCAGTTCACCCGCAGCCAAGACCGAGATGGTCTGCTCTACCCGTAAGATGAACTTTTATTCGTTCTCGACACAATAAGAGCTTTTGCTGACCGCACCCTGCAGGAAGATGAGACCTTGCAAAAGCTTATCACTTCATTAGTAGAGCACGCTGTCCCAGCTCTTTGTGCTTCAAAGTTGCTAAGAGCAAGAGCGATGGCAGCAGCGAGCACAGGCTTAAGCTCTGGAATCGGTTCTTTTCCTGAGGCCGCTCCTCTGCAACTACGCATTCAATGTTACTGACAAGGACGTAGTTAAGCATTTTGCAAAAAAGCCCCTTTCGCGAAAGTATGCGAAACTGTGAGAGTGGCATACGCTTTACTGCCATGTAGGAGTGGGACTCCACAATAAATTTTTTTTGTTGAGTTGGAGTAAGTTTTTAGTCGCAATTAACGCACCGATATTGAATACATGAACCTCTATATCTTTTTTATTCGGAAAGTGTGCCTTGAGGCATAAGTTGAAAAAAGCGGAAGGAATGCGGGAGATAGAAAGTTAAAAGAAGGATTGAAGACCCGTTGCGCTGAGGTAGTCAGCGCAGTACTATCTTCAGGGGTGCAGCGCCTAGCGCACGTTACATAACTGATGGCACTGGCAGCAGGGCGCATTTTTCGCGCGTACCGCTCAAGTTGAGCGTCAACAATGCAACTCGAGAAACAGTGCTGCAGGAAATTAAGTGCGCGGCCGATCAAATGATGAAAGCACATGGCACAGCTCCACATTTTGTGGCGCCAACTGTGGTTTCGGTGGCGACAATGGTAACTCTCAAACTTTACGAAGGAAACGCGGGATCAGGTATCGCTTTGGAAGCAGTCTAACGGCTTTACGTGCTGCTTAGCGCATGCCCTCCCGGTTTGCGTCTGCTGTTACAGGAGTAAACAGCACGAAACAGAGCTTTTTCAGGGCCCAATCTTTCAGTATTAGCTGCTGCCAAACACTGCTTTTAAATAACGACCCCCAGATAAGCGAACTTAAAGGTGACAGAACAATTTTGCACGAACTGGATTCAAGCAGGCGCGCGCTGTCATATCAGCGCAGCAGACGACGCGCGAGCGCATTGCACAGCAATAGCCGCAAACGACACGACTGAAATGGGCCGGTTACCCTTAGCGACAAGAGCTTCCGAGCTCCCTTTTAAAAAAGGTTTGATTGTACTTGAAACAACATGAACGCAGTCGAAAAGTCAGCGACAGAACAGCTGCGAACGCTCTGCGTTTCTATAAGCGAAGGTGATGCGACGGGCGTCCTACTCCGGTGGCGGCGCGTGGCGGCGAAAGGCCGTACTAGCCCCGACGGCCGGCTCCCATTTTTCGCCTCTCCTTTTCCCAAGCACAGAAAGTATAGAGGAGGCACTGACCCAACCTAACTTGTCACACAGTTCGCAGAAAGAGGTCATTGACGTCCCGAAAGAACATAAATCGATTCACCAACTGGCGCAGATACAAATGCGCCAAACCTACTCCTCCAGAGCGGACACGATGAAACAGATACGTTCGCCGTCTCCGCTCCCAAGTGCTTCCCCATACAAAAACCGCAAAAACCCGGTGCAACCTCTGCACATTGACTCGAGAACAATGAATTGCTTGCATAACATACCAAAGCTTGGTTACAAAAAATATGTTACATATTCTGGCAAAAATAGACCAACTGAAGCATTTTAGCCTGTCGGCCTTCTCACGCATTACAGCAACTTCGCGTTTCCAATACGGCACAATGTCGCGATAATTCTCTAGCGGCACTCCTAAATATTTTACTGGGGTTACTGTCCAAGGCATGTTCGCGAAAATTGTTGGGGTTGTGGGTCAATCGCCGTGCGAGAACCCCAAACATTTAACCCAGTTCACAGCGCTCCCACTCACAGAACAAAAGTTCTTCACAGTTGCAACAACAACACGAACGCTTTCGTAGTGCAGCGCAAAATACGGCAATGTCATCTGCATACGCGAGAACGCGGACCTCGGCCGCATGCAGACGAAAACCATGAATACTGCTGCTTTGAATTATGCTCAAACAAAAGGGTTCAATATACAAACAAAAGAGCAATGGTGACAGGGGGCAACCTTGACGCACAGAGCGTTGCACTCGGATGCGCGTACCAACCCCTTTATTCACTATCAACCGCGTCGTGCATCCCCTGGACGCCATGGCTATGCCCTGGCAAATGACTGGTCCGACATTCACGTGCTCTAACAGAGAGAATAAGAGGTCATGCGCCACCCTGTCAAAGGCTTTCTCTAGATCAAGCTGGAGCATTGCGATGCTTTCATGCATGGCGTCCCAACACTCGAGCACAGACTGTGGCCATACTAATTCTTGCATAACAGTTTGGAGTCGTTTAGCCAGAATTTTCATGACGATCTTATAATCTACATTCGTCTGTGATATTGGTCGGTAAGCGGTAACTTATCGCAGTCTAGTTTCATCGTCGCTTTTTGGTATTAAAATTGTTTGGGCTGTTAGAAATGACGGGGGAAGCATATCCTTGTCATAAACCTCATTAAACAACGTAGGCAAAACTTGTGCAAAATCATTCTCGAATGCCTTATAGAGCGATGCTACTAGCCCATCTGTTCCTGGAGACATTCCAGGGTTGAGGTCTTGTATGGCTTTCCGCACTTCTTCGGTTGAAATAGCCACTTCTAACCGTTCTTTAGTTTCATCGCTAAGCTTCGGCATAAAGGACAGGAAATGGGTTTTAAAGTCTACGGTTCTTACTTTCGTGTAACCAAAAATCCCGCTATAGTATTCTTAAAAGGCCCTCTATATTTGCTTTATCGGAGTAAATTACACCGTTACACTCTATTTTCAGTATGTCATTCTTGTGGGCATGCCTCTTTTCCAAGCCGAGAGCACGTTTCGTGGGCATTTCGCCCGTTATCAGGCGTTGTGCCCTCGCCACCACGATCGCTCCTTTATACCGCTCCGCATCTATCGCCTCTAGTTTCCGCTTAAAGGGGCTGTGAAGCGGGCTGTAATAAAGTTGCGGCTTGCCTGGGATATTGAAGCACGCCGCTTCACGAATAGTGTCCAGAAAGGATTTTTTAAATGCGCTTTGTAGAAGCTGAGTTATCTGTAGTTAAAATTTGAATTTCAGCGTCTTCGCGTCTTTCCCTCTCCTCTCGTCACTTTTTGCATGCTGGAAGGTAGGCGCTCCTTCGCCGACCCCCGCTCTGGGAGCGGAGCTTCCCGACCCGCCGGAGATAAGCGGCTTATTGTCCGCGGCCATGGTAGCTGCCTGACATCTGAAAGAATCTAACCAATGGCCACCTCTCACCATATCTACGCACATGCGGGGGACGGAGGAGGGTGCGAGCATGAAAAAGTCGCCGGGAAGGGCTCGCCAACTTTGACGCGCGATTGTGGGTTGTCTGTTGCGTGTAGAAGAGTATGATTTGGCTCCGGTTTTCATGGCAACACAGTGCAGTGAATAAGTGAGTTAATGTGCTCTCCTCGGACGGCGTTTCAGAACCCCTTTAACGGAGCGAATTTCTTCGATGCATGCTCCTGGCTGCTTTCACTCTTGCGCTGTCAAAAACCTCAACTCATCTCTAAGCATATTTTCCTTCACTCTTTGTTTTTGCTTTATATCGCACGATCATTCAATAGCTGTCATTTTCATTGTCTGCTTAAATCTTTCCCACTTCACTCCTAGAAGTTCATTGTCCTCGATTTGCAGTTCGCGCATCGCCGATGCTGCACGTTCCATAAAAGATATAATCTTTCAGCAGCTTTTCATTAGGTTTCCAGTTTTCCCACACGAATTTGCTTTTCGTTCCTTTTCTTTTCCCTAGACGGAAGACAACAAGACACTGCATGGTCACTAAACGGCACTGGTTGTACGAGGTATTCGGCGCAGAATGGTATCAGTTCGGCAGACACGTACGCCCGGTCAAAACGTGCGTGACTCGTTCCCTGGAAATGGGTAAAACGAACGCCAGAACCACACCCGAGACAATCGCCAACATCTTCGAGATGACAGCGATCAGTTACGTTACTCAAACAGGCAGTACTCGCATCTCTATAGGGAGTCAAACTGGCCTTGCCGCGTGCCATGCATACGCAGTTGAAATCGCCAAGACAGACAATATTTTCCAACTGTCTCAAAAAGTTTTCGCTTCTCTTCCACGTTAGTGTGCGCGTAAATACAGATGACGCGCCATTTCAGACCAGCAAATGTCATAACACAGAGAATTCAACGACCGAAAATGCAAGTCTGAACTCTTTCCACAATCTCTCCCAGAGACTGGCGGGTCAAAAGCATGCACCCTGCCGAAGTACCCACCGCATGAGACATGCAAACATCGTATCGGCTGCTGAACGGACGCACCATACAGTCGGTCTGGTCTTGACTCTCGATTTTGGTTTCTTGTACCGCTACAATATCCAATTCATGCTCAGTCACGAGTCGTAACAGCTGATTTTACCTCCTCCTGGATGAAAGACCTCTGACATTGAGGTGTCTTTCAAAAGCCGCCATCGCTTAGCAAGACCAAGCCGCCAGTACGGCGCTTACCTTTGTACGCACAAGGTCGCGCCGTGTAGTGTCGTCCCGCCATTATTAGGACTTTGAGTTGTCGCGAGGAAGCGACGACGATCGTTTCCCGCTGGTGACACGCTGCTTTTTCGCCTCGCCGGCGTCCCGCTGGCTTTGTAGCGGACGTTGCCTTTGCTCCGGGCTCATTGCATCGAAGTCGTCGCGGCGCCGTTCAGCAGCAGCAGGGTCGACCTCCATGGATTCCCCGTGGCCTTTTTCAGCGGGGCGTGGGATATCCTGCTGTGGCTCGGTAACCTTGTTCATGACTACCTACTCGGGTGGGCTGAGCGTTGGTTCAGTAGTCGGTGGCGTGTCGTTTTCCTTGTCGTCGCGTTTCAATGCAGCCGTTAGGGTCTCGACCACTGGGTTGGAGGCGGCCTGCTCAGCTTCATCCTCGTCCATATGCAGCTCTGTTTTCGCCGAGTGTTCCTCGCCCAGCCGCGGGGTCGTACTTCATGCAGGCAGCCTCTTCGTGCCCGTACGCGTGGCACTGGCTACACTTGGGCACCTTGCAGTCACGCCTAATGTTGCCTGTGTTGCGGCAGCGGAGACATATCGGCGCACGCCCAGGCACGACGACTAACACTGTCCCCTTCCCGATACGCATCTGATGGGGCAGGCGCTCGAGGCTTGCATCTTCTCGTAGAACCAGCCGCACAACTGGAAAAGTCGAGTCAGCGCTTTCAAACCCGCCGGTCTTCCATCTATTGCTCTAGACTTTTCACTTCGCCGTACACAGCGAACGCCCGCCTCAGAGTTTCGTTGCTCACGTTGATGGCGCACCGATGCACCTTCAGCCGTATACTTCGTGCCTTTCAGGGTCAAAAACCACGCAAGTCTTCCCTTTAACAGTGATATGCCCGGCGTTGAGCAGCTTTTTCTTGTCCTCTTCGCTGCGGAAGTTTACTAACCAGACATGCGACATCTGGTATGCTCCGATACCGCCCACCTGTTCGATAACGCCGGCTTCTTTCATC
The DNA here is from genome assembly GCF_052857255.1 of Amblyomma americanum. Lineage (NCBI taxonomy): Eukaryota > Metazoa > Arthropoda > Arachnida > Ixodida > Ixodidae > Amblyomma > Amblyomma americanum. The sequence continues at coordinate 151,579,317 of NC_135497.1, read as the reverse complement.
GGCTGGCGGAAATCTCTAATCCTGTAAGGCCTTCCAGCGGTGTCGCAGTGAAGAACAACCATTGTTTTTAGTCCTCCTCCGGTAGACAGGGGCGGCAGAACAATCCTGTAGTCTTTCAAACCGTCCAAAAACGATGTTCTGCTGCCAGCATCGGCCGTTATCACAACTCGCGAAGAGCCAGCCATCCCGCGTCCTTTCACGACCGTGGACGGAAGCAGAAAACTACGCTATTTCCAGCCAGCGCATATGTAGTTATCCTCGTCTACGACGCTGGAGAGTGTTTGTGAAAAGTGTCGAATCGGACGGATGCCTCCCAAACGCCCTCCAGTGCGTCCAGCATTTAAGATTCACAAACAATTCTGTACTTAATCACCATCTTAACCACACATGAGTGACACAAGCAGCAACACCGTGCTAAAGACTTTCTCCTCACCGCACTTCAGGTCAACAAAGTGCCCCCTGAATTTTTTTAATCTGTAGTCTTTCATCAATGAGGGATTAATGAAAGCAGAAGAAAAAACAACCACATGCCGCCGGTAGGATCCGAACCCATGACCTCCGAATTTCGCCTGCAGCGAACACTGTTTTGTATTCTTTGTAAAGTTACAGAGAGGTGAGGCTGGTGAGGATCCCATACTGTTGAAGCGTAGTTTAGGACGGAGAAAAGCTAGGATGCTAATGGGTTGATGGATGGCAGATTGCGGCTTACAAAGCCAAAGGTACGGTTAGCCTAGTTAGCGATGTTCGTCATATGAGATGTCCATGTTAGGTTTTGCGTTACTGTAATATTCAAGTACCTCAAGGAAGAAACGACACTTCCGAACCAGAAAGAACGTATTTAGAAGGAGTATGCAATTGCCTGGGGTGGAATGAAATCAGACATGTCTTAGTAATATTGAGACATTAACCACTGTTTGCACCATGTTTTGATTCGGTTAAGACCTTGTTAAAAATGTTAATGTCAGTTCTAGTAGATATTGGGTGGTAAATCGCACGATCGTCAGCAAATAACCGGACGGTAGAAGAAACACTGGAGGGAAGTTGGTTAATGTAGATGAGGAAAAGCGAGGGTCCAAGAACTGAACCTTGGGGAACACCTGAAATGATCGGACTACGAGGGGAATACCTACTTGTTAGCAGAGACAAATTTCCCTCTGTTAGTCAAAAAGTTGCAAAACCATTCCATTACGATTAAGGTTTATGCGCGAAAGCTTTAGTAGTATAGTCTTTTATGCGGTACTTTATGGAAATTAAGCTTTTTCGAAATGTAAGAAAAAATGGCAGCAGGAATGTTTAGGTCAAGGTTGAAGTTTAAGTCGTTTATAAAGAGAGCCAGTTGGGGGGATCACATGAAAGATCCTCCAAGGAGCCATGTTTGCTACGATGAAAACATTTTGGCGTCGTCACATGACTCGGCATCTCCGCAGTTTAGGCTGGCCTAAGGCTGATCGCAGGAAACTTTCGTTTTCGTTAGCCACCATTGTTGCGCGTTGTTAGAAGACCGATGTCACTGCACAACTGTAATTCGGTCCCATCTCGTTGCGTTGCCACGGGTCACGCGCTTGCCACGTCTAATGCTTCCCGAGTGACATCACTCCGAAGGGCGTCACGCGTCGGGGCGAAGCTGCGCAATGTCAGAACACGTTAAAGATATCCAGGTGTTCAAAATTATACGGAGCCCTCCACTGCGACACTTCTTTCTCTCTTCTTTCAATCCACCTTCGCCTCTTTGGAAGTGCGACAGTTACAGTTTATTTTATTTCCTCAAAACCAATTTCATTTTCTCTTCGCAAGAAGCTTTACAGCGGGATGGCGTTGTGGAAACTGTCGCCTTTTGCATGTTTAGAGACATCGACAGTGCAGTTCAGACTTCTCCATGCATTTACGCTTAGCCGTATTCTATACGCAACCCCATATCTGAAATTCAACCGCACGGAAACCGAACGCGTGAACGCCATGATCCGCCTTGCGACTAAGGCAGCCCTAAACCTACCTCATTGCACTAGCACAGCCAAAATTCTTGCACTAGGCATGCATAACACCATTCAGGAACTAGTTGACACGCACCTTCAGACAGTACCTTAGACCTGCCGCGAGCGCCACTGGCCGCCATATACTCTCCTCCCTTCGCATCAACTTATCCGCTAACCAGTCAATCCTTACAGCCATCCCTCGACACATCCATACACCTCTCGTTGTGAAATCCCTTCCTCGAAACGTCCATCCCCAATATCATATCCCTCGCCGCCTACCTCGCTCTAATGCCATGATAACTGCCAAAGCTTCTCGTCTTCTGTATTTTTTCCAACGGAATTTTAAAAGCTCTCCCCAGGTACTAAAAGAAACATTATATTTAACAAATGTCAGGCCAGTATTAGAATACGCTTGTGTAGCATGGGACCCTTTCACGGGTACACTCATTGACAAGTTAGAAAGGGTACGGAAACGTGCTGCAAGGTTTGTGACTGGGAATTATAATTTTCATATAAAGAGCTCAGAACTTCGCGACCGTATTGGGTGGAAGACTTTGGCAACCCGAAGAAAAATTTGCAGGCTGAAGTTCTTGCATAGCATTTACAATGATTGTACCGGTATTAATAAAAACACTTATTTAAAGCAGCCACCTTACATTTCGGAGAGACTAGACAACACGAAAAAGATTAAGAGTTATCAATGCCGCATTAATGTATTTAAGTATTCGTTTTTCCCTAACACAATTCTGGACTGGAATAAGCTTATGAATGTTGTGGTTTGTGCACCTTAATTCCAAAGTGCTGTTGAAATGGTGATCTGATGTATTTCTTCCAGGTCTCGTACGTTTTAGCAGCGCTGTGCCGATCTATGTTACGTATTTTTTTTATAGTCTACTTATAGTATTGTTGTTACCCTGCTGACATGTTTCCCAATATCTTCTTTGCATGTGTTATTGTATGTAGCTATATCCCCCCTACAATATTACCTCATGGGCGCTGTAGGTACTTGCAATAAATAAATAAATAAATAAATAAATAAATAAATAAATAAATAAATAAATAAATAAATAAATAAATAATGCCCTCCATACGTATTACGGGCAAGCCCACGATGCCGTTTGGGTAGACGCTACATGTACAGCGCATGAAGCGGTAGCAGCTGCCTACAATCCAACCCTACCTCACCCCCTAACTCACCGTCTTCCCTCGGGCTCTACGCCCGAGGAGGCAGAGGAGACCGCCATCGCCCTAGCCCTTGCACATTCGGACGCCCGATACATCTTCAGCGACTCCAAAACGGCTCTGTCCAACTTTGCAAGGGGCAGGATTCACACCCCTGCCTGGCAATTGTTGAACACCCCTACCCAAAATTTACCGCGCAGAGTAGAGCTTCAGTGGGTGCCGGTTCACTCTGGGAACCCTGGAAACGAGGCTGCCGATAAATTGGCCCAAGGTCTGATTTGCCGGGCTCAGGACAGTCTCGATCCAGGATTCTCGAGGGAGCGGGCACGCACCTTTGCAGAGCTCACGCAAATAACCCGTTTGGACAGTCGGACTTCCCCTCCTCCCCACCCCTCTCTTGCGCACTCCCAACAGATCTTCTTCGGACGCCTCCAGACTCGCTCTCTGTCATCCCCTCAGCTGTTATCCCACTATTGTGGCATGTCCCCTGCATGCTCCCTATGCGGTGACCCCCACACCACACTCTCCCACATCCTTTTCGGCTGCCATGCTGATCCTCCCCCGCGGGGACAGCACGCCATCTCGAGCTGGGAGGACTGGGAGGTCCTGCTCACGTCTGCAGACCCGACATTGCAGCTTGCTGCGGTGACTCGGGCTGCCGACTTCATGTCCCGACATGACCTGCATGATGCAGTACGGGACCGCGCAGTGGCCCAGGGACCCAGCAGGGTCTAAAACTCACTTGCAGAAATAAAGTTTTTCTGTCTGTCTGTCTGTCTGTCTGTCTGTCTGTCTGTCTGTCTGTCTGTCTGTCTGTCTGCCTGTCTGTCTGTCTGTCTGTCTGTCTGTCTGTCTGTCTGTCTGTCTGTCTGTCTGTCTGTCTGTCTGTCTGTCTGTCTGTCTGTCCGTCCGTCCGTCCGTCCGTCCGTCCGTCCGTCCGTCCGTCCGTCCGTCCGTCCGTCCGTCCGTCCGTCCGTCCGTCCGCCCGCCCGCCCGCCTGCCTGCCTGCCTGCCTGCCTGTCTGTCTGTCTGCCTGCCTGCCTGCCTGTCTGTCTGTCTGTCTGTCTGTCTGTCTGTCTGTCTGTCTGTCTGTCTGTCTGTCTGTCTGTCTGTCTGTCTGTCTGTCTGTCTGTCTGTCTGTCTGTCTGTCTGTCTGTCTGTCTGTCTCCGTCCGTCCGTCCGTCCGTCCCTCCGTCTGTCTGTCCAGCGTGGTCCGATAGCGACAGTGTTGCATCTATCAACGTCATCCAATGCAAGCGACGCCGTTCACGGAGCTCAGCACAGCCCGGGGCCCTACCGTTGGAGCAGCTCCTCCTCGCCCGCTTCACAATGGGAGCCGCCGCTACGCCTCACTTCCGTTAGTTTCCGCTCTGCGGCGCTATCCAAATGGTTCGATTAAAGCCCCTTAATTGAGGGGCTTTAGGTTGGATTGCTTGCGTCATGCTTGCCAACGGTCGCGCGATGCTGGGGTTATCCCTCCTACTCCTATAGTACAGACCTATACCACGCGTCTGTCAGATTCCTGCTTCGTACCCCTTCTTGCGTAGTTCTCGCCTCATTCGCGGCGCAGCGCTTTTTCCAACGACAATCGGCTGGAGCAGCAGCTTTGCTCGCCGTTTGCAGAGGTGGGCTCCGCCTATCACTTCAGGGTGCTGTTCCCTGCCAGACGAATAAAGAGTTGTAAGTTGTTACGTTTGTTCGTTTCGTGGCACCATGATTAACGAAAATAGTTTTGCGCGGATAAATAATGTGGTCCGCGACGCTGAGGAGGTGCCCTCGCAGCAGCACTAAACGGCACCAGGTAATTATGGCAAGCACGGCTGCTGCTTTCAGTTTTGCGCGAAGTGTGGGTAATTGTAAGCTCGTTTGTAGAAAAGAAGGGGACGTTCACGTGCATTTATTTACATATATTTACATCTCTTTACAGCAATAGCATATAAAATACTTTGCATGTGTCTGCTACTATATACATTACAACTCTGTTTATAGCCATTTAAATTTATAGAATTTGTGTATTTGCTTGTATTGACATGTATTTACAGACATAAGAAATATACACTGTAGCGCAACCACATTTGTACGCGCGAGGAGGACAAAACATCTCGTGCGCGAGCGGAACATAACAGTGAACGAAACGAAACACACCTAACGCTCGTCTGGACAACCAGTTCGTACGCCCTCGTGTGTTTGATCGCCCTCTCCTGTGGCCTGAACCGACAACGACGGTAGATTAGACTCTGATGCTGCGCCGAAGAAACGCTGCCTTGTGGTTCGGCCTTTACGGTGACTGCGCCTGAAGACGTGCTGAAGCGGACTTGATTTCGATTTTGTCTGCCTCCTTTCCTTCAAGCGCTTTTTTATTAGTTTTGCATCGTTTTATTAGCGCCTGGTTGTAGTCAAGACCAGGCAGAAAGTCCAAAATGCTTCGGCATCAGCAGCTGCGCCGTGCATTTGCGAATGGAGTTCTTTCCTCTTCTTCAGTCAGAACGCCAGTAGCAAAATAGAAACCGAACGGCTAAGCGAAGAACTCAGAGAAGCCAGGAAGGAGATTGTGGAACTAAAGCAGTATAGCAGGAGCATGAACGTTGAAATGCGGGGGCTACCTATGGTTAAAGACGAAGACCTGCGGAAGGCGCGGTTGGGGACATTGCGCTCAACCTTGGTGCCTCTGTCTCGGAGGGTGACATCGATGTGGTTCACCGTGTGCGGTCGAAAGATAAGGGTAAACCTAACGTTATTGTGAAGTTTTGTACTAAGACTGCCCGAAATAGATTGATTGCTGCTGCTAGGAAGAAAAGGATCAATTCCGCGGACCTGGGATTCGAGGGCGAGGAGCCAGTGTATATTAATGAGCATCTCTGTGTGGAAACTAAACGTCTACTCACCAAAGCCCGTCAACTCAAGAAAGACAAAGGCTGGAAGTGCATTTGGGTGGAACAAAGAAAAATCTTGATGAGGAAAGTGGAAAAGTCGTCTGTCCTACACATTGCGTCAGAGGACGACTTAGGGCGAGTAGACTGACCGAATCAAGGGTAGCATCTTGTTTTGTGTTCTTTGTTTTTATTTATTTTTTTTAAAGGCAGAAAATGCCGTACACTATTTCTCAAATAGACCAACTTATAGAAAACGGGGACACATTCTCAATTCTACACTGTAATGTTCGAACCCTACGTAAAAACCTCAATGAATTGACTGGATATATCTCTCGCCATAAGTCTACTTTCGATTTAATTGCTTTAAGTGAAACTTGGTTGAGGAAAAATGAGACCATTTCAATCCCCGGCTATAAATTATTGTCACTCCCACGGGAGTCGCATGCAAGAGGAGGTGGTGTAGCCTTATTCATTAAACAACACATTGCATTTCGGGCCCTTTCTACAGCATCTGTTAGCGACGATTGTATAGAAGCACTCTTTATCAAACTGGCAAATGGCATAATAGTTGGAGTGGTGTACCGCCCCCCAAGTTCATCACTGGGGTCTTTCACTGAAAGGTTTGAAACATCCCTTACTTCGTTATCGCGTGGGCCTAACGGTAGGATTATTATTGTTGGTGACTTTAACATTGATGCCACATCAGACACACAAAATGATTACACATTGTTGCTGGAATCCTTCAACTTACATAATCTAATAGCTGAACCTACCCGGATTACCACCACCACAAGTACACTGATTGACCATGTCCTTTGTAGCAGGGATGACATTGTTTGTGCTGGTGTGTGCTCTGTTCCAATTTCCGACCATTTGCCAATATTTGCTGCCCTGGAAAATAAGGCTCCAGAGGGTGTGAAGCATAATCACACTAAACATCATAAAAAATAAATCATGGCTTACTTCGCAACTTACTGGAACAAACAGATTTCTCTGCTGCATATGACGGTAATGTTGACACAGAATTTAACAATTTTATTGACGCCCTTCAAAGTATAATTGCACAATGTAGTGAGAAAACATGCATAAGAAACTACAAGAAACCTGTTTGCCCGTGGATGACAAAATCCATTCTTGATGATCTAAAGAAAAAAGAGTACTGGTATAAAAAATGGAAACAGAATAAAAGAAATGAATACTACCTAACCCAATTTAAGCTCCTTAGGAATTCCACAGTCTCCATGATGAGAAAAAGAAAAAAGGAATATTACTCCTTCCTTATTCAGCAAGCAAATGGAAATACAGCGAAAATGTGGAACATCGTAAAGGATGCTATTCGCGCCACCTCTAAGCAACAAGTACAACCTGATGTAATTGATCAGGATGTGGTGGACATATTTAACAATTACTTTGTAAATATCGGGCCTCTCTTAGCCCAGCAGCTGATCCCGATAACTGATCCTAGCAATCTTATAAACCCTGTTATAAATAGTTTTGTAATGAAAGAGCTCGAGCTGGGCGAAATCGTTAGTGTGGTAAGCACACTTCAAGTAAGCAAATCCCCGGGTCTGGACGCCATTCCAGTAAAAATAATCAAAGATAATATTGACATATTAGCCATGCACCTATTACACCTATTTACGCACTCTATAGAATGTTCAATATTTCCTGCAAGACTAAAAGTAGCTAAAGTCGTGCCTATCCATAAAGAAGGGGAACTGTCGGAACCGAGTAATTATAGGCCAATTTCAGTCCTTGGTGTCATCAATACAGTTTTTGAAAAAATACTATGTATACGCATAAAGAAATTTATAGGTAAGTTTAATATTATATGCCCAAGTCAGCATGGCTTCACGCCGCATAGATCAACAGCATCCGTAATCCTTGTCCTATCGCAAATGATAAATACTGCCCTCAACGATAATAAGATTGCCATAGTGGTGTATTTAGATATTAAAAAGGCATTCGATACGGTTAATCATACAATCCTTGTTGATAAACTCAGTAAGTATGGCTTCCGAGGGAAAATGTTAGATTTTTTCAATAGTTACCTTACAAACCGCGTACAGCATGTTGTAATGAATAACGTGATTTCTGGGGCGCAGGTCGTGCTGACAGGGCTCAGTCCTGGGACCAATGTTTTTCTCGCTTTATGTAAATGACCTCCCGTCTATACTAAAACATTCTCAAGCAGTGATGTACGCTGATGACGCAGCTTTAATATTTATAGGAGACACAATCGATGAACTCAACAAAAAGATAAACGAAGAGATGGAAATGGTTCTTAACTGGTTTACTAACAACCACCTCTCCGTTAACATTCAGAAAACCAAATATACTTTGTTCCGCTCTAGGGGAAAGAAATTAAACTACCAAAATGTTGCTTTGTATTTAAATAACCAGCCAATACAAGAAGTAAGCAGTTTTAAATATCTTGGCGTATATCTTGATTCTGATATGCACTGGAAGAATCAAGTAAAGCAAGTTTGCTCAAAGCTGGCATATGGTTGCCATATTTTATTACAAGCGCGAGAATGCTTTAATTTCTCTATACTCCGAATACTCTACTCTGCTTTTATACAAAGCCAGCTAATCTACTGCATGGAGTCATGGGGCAACACATACCCCACATATCTCGAACCTGTAATCCGATTGCAGAAGAGAGCGATAAGAATAATTACTTATTCAAAATATACTGACTCTACTGAACCACTTTTCAAGTCCACCGGCATTCTACCTTTCCATTCCATGTATACATTAAAGATAGCCCAGACAATTCATAAAATACTACAGCTCAATGAACCGCTTCCCCACAGTATCTTTATAACTCCTAAAAGGGAGACTATGGCTGCTAGTGCAAAACATTTCAATTTGCCCGCCTGTCACAATGCTTACGGGCAAAGATTATTAGAATTCAATGGAATTTTAATCTGGAATGGCATTCCTAATAGGGTTAAAACAGAAACAAATTTTGTACAATCCCTCAAAATGTTCCTGATGAATATGTGAAGTATATGGTATGAATTTTTTACTTTTTGTTTCGAGGAGAAATATGTTTTTTGTGAGCGTTTTGTTTGTATTCCTGTATTTTTTCTCCGCAAATCTTATACCGTTCTAATTTTCATTTTAGGAATAGAAATGTTAGTTTCCGCGTGCTGCAAATATGTTGTATTGTATTGTGTTGGACCCGAAACTAGCCCCTGGCTATGGGTCCAGTTATTATTGTACATAATGAATTGTGCTCAGTTTCATTTTCGAATAAAAAAAACAATCGTAGCTGCAGTCTGCCACGCACAGAGTAAAATCTTTATCTAGTCGTAACGATGACAGCTTAGCCTGCAAAAAGTAGAGCTACGACTTGAAAGCTACTGCTACTTGGCAGTTTCGAAAAATGCCTTCTCGGGAAGATATATCATTCCTTCTTTATTTCACTCTCCCATTTTCCGTACGTGTGCAATTCTCTTCCCCTCCTCCGTCGGTGGGGAAAGACATGGGCACTACATTTTGGCAGCGAAAAAGCGCCGTTCATGTCTTCAACAGTCGTTTAACCCGTGGATTAACCATCAACATTTTTTACGCCAGGAACTCAAAGTTTTTCAAAGTACTCTGAGAAGAAAAAATTGACCGACAGTCTGCCATTGCCTATCACGGTTTTAACGTGAGTTAGCATTTTGGTATAGCATTAGCCTGGTTGCCGGCTGCCGCTGTCGTCGTGCCTGCTGTTGCTCCTGCCATCGAGCCCGACGGTACTCCTCATCCGACAACCCGGACGGCCCCGGGTTAGCCTCCAGGCTAACCCGAGAAGAGCCACAGCAGAACGTGTTCACTCTTGCCTGTAGTCGGATACAACTCAAAAACAAAGCGGCAGATGACCCTCAAATGAGCTCCTCCAGCCAATGTCGTTGGCCTACTGTCATGACAGCATGGTCAATCCGATTAAGCCGTGGTTAATCACCTTTCATCTGCCGCCCCCTGCGAGTTCACGCTGGCAGGTCAAAGGGGGTTGACCACGACGTCATGAGAATCGGTCGACGCTATTGTCTGGAGGGCCTCCTTTCAGAACCATTTGCCGCTTTGTTCTTGAAGCGAGGTTTCTCCTCTGCCCCAGGCGCGCCAGCTGCGCAGGAGCCGCCAGTGACCACCACCTGTTGCGCCAGCGCTCTCTGATTGGCTGCGCCGCCTGTGACGTCTCGTATGGAGCGCGCCTCTGCGCCGCAGCTGTTTTCCTCCTGCTCCCCGTCGGCGCTCGCAAAGGTGAAAGGTCAAATCGGGTTCATGAATCGGGTTTTGAGTGGAATGGAAGCCAAAGCATTAAAAAGTTGAGCGAGGAGGCGAGCTTGGATACTGTTCCACCACTGAACATGCACTGTTTCGGGACGACAAATGCACCCCGTAACAATGCTCTTAAAACATTTGAATTTCAGCACTGAACAACTATGCTGTAAATTGCATTTCACATTCCGAACCTCCCAGTCATTTTCAACAAATCGTGTGACGGAAGCAAGGGGGTCCAGTGATCACTGCAGTGCACAGAAACATAGAACTCAGTTGGTGTTCAGAGGAAAGCAGAATGTTGAGGTACAGAATTAATCAGGAGAAGGAGACGCAATGGAATGGTGGTATTTCCTATTTCTCTAAATCTGCGCTTCGAGTGTGGTTGTACCTGTAATAATGTCATAATCGTTAGCAGAGTTGAACCTGTATTGCAGCACAAATGTCTCTCCCAGAGACATGCTGTCTCTCGCCAATCCACCCTCGTCGCTATCCCAGCAGGTTTCCTAAGCTCGTTGCTCATTCGACTCTTCGCCGTCTCGTACTGCGTTTAAACTTCAAAAAAAAAATTGTTTACTTTAGGACGCGATATTATAATTCGAAATTGAAGGCCGTCAACACTGTAGGAGAGCTCAGTTTTTAAAATGTCGGAATCGGCATTCTGGCTCAAGATTTTGAACTTTCACGTTCGAAAACAAGCATTTGGAAAGTGGTCAGTTGGCTTTCTCCAGCCAACTTACTAGCAATTAGGGAGTAATTACTCAGCGTCCACCCAATCGCATCCATACGGCTACAAATAAAGATATACAGATTTCACAGAAACTTCGTAGTTAAAAATTCGTCCTATAGCTTTCCTTTGTACTCGAATGGCTGCGCTTAGGTGGATGCTATTGAGTAATTATTCTCATGCTACAAATTCTACTCCACCTTGGCTGATCCACCTAAAAACATTGAGCTAGCAACCTACCAGCGTTTGAAGACATCTTTTTTCAAGTTCGGTGTCTCGAACCACGTTGCCGGTTCGGAAATTTTAGCAAGTCGGCTCAATTTCGATGTTGACGACCTTCAGTTTAGCAACATAATTTTTGCCCTGTAATCAAAATTAAAAAAGTAGAGTTTAAAAAAAGACTAACTTTAGAAGTTAGTAATCTTTTATTTGCATTCTATAACTTAAATAATACACATCTTGCAGTAAAATTCACACAAAAAAAAACGCACCTGTGTATCTTTCATTGCTTTAAAAAAAATCTGCAACGAATGATTTTAAACACCCGGAATAGTGCCGCCTCGTACAGCGCGGGTAGGTAATGTGTGGCTGTACTGTGTGGGTAGGTAGTACTTAACGTGTCATAGTTGCCATTACGAATATGTTGAAATGCTGAAGTGGTCGTGGCATCCACTTCCAAGCGCTTTATGCCACCTCTCCTGTATCTGAACAAGCCAAGTCAGAAAAGCATAAACATATTGGCCACCGCATGCCAAATTTCACTGCAACAGGTTGGAAAGGCTAGGCCCTTTGTTAAATTTTAGCCAGAGTTATAAGAGTTATGTTAAATAGGAAGGGGGACAGTACTGATCATTGTGGGGTCCCCTTGCTTCCTATTTTAATGGTTTCACTTTTGAGTGTGTTAATATGCATCCTAGCCGTTCTCTTTTGAAAAACGCTGAGATATAATTGTAGGTGTCCTTCCTTACCCCCAGCGACCCTAGCGCCTCTAGAATAGCTTCGTGTTTGACATTGTCAAATGCCTTGATTAAATCTAATGCTAGTATTGCTCGGGTATCCCTACTGCTTTTTGGGTTAATCACTTCCTCGGCCAGCTGCAGCATGACGTCCTGTGTTGACAAGGAAGGCCTAAAGCCCAGCATAGAATCCGGGTATAGGTCCCCCTTGCGCATGTGATGCTGAATTCTGTTTAGTACTACGTGTTCCAAAAGCGTTCCTACACACGATGTGAGAGAAATCGGTCTTAGGTTTTTTAAGTCGAGGGCCCTGGCAGGTTTGGGTATCCTTATTATCTTTGCGTGTTTCCAAGTATCCGGGATTTTTCCCGCTAGCCAACATTGATTGAAGAAGTCTGTGAGATCTGTTACAGATCTGTCATCTAGGTTTCTCAGCGTTTTGTTGGTTACGTTATCTGCTCCCGGCGCCGAGGCGGTGCGTAATTGGTGCAATGCTGCTCTTACTTCCGCCTCCGATACGTCCTCGTCCATATCCGAATTTGGAGTACCGTTCTATTTCTGATGCGGTGCCGAATTGGTGTCGCCAATATTGGTAAGTTCGATTTCCTTTAATAAAGCGCCACCTGTTAAACCTGCCTGGTGTATTAGTCTATTTATACCCTTCCTGCTTTCCGCCTTGCTGCTTTCTGGGTCTAATAAGTGCCTCAGCAGTTGCCACGTGTTTTTATTGCTTAATTTACCACTCATCTGATCGCAAAATTGATTTCACTGTTGCCTAATTAAGTCTTGCGAGTGCTTTCACATGCTAAGATCCAAGTGGGAGTTTCGTTTGAAGGCCCCCGAGATTACCCCACAAAAAGAAACGAGGGCCGGGGGGCGCTGCAAGCAGCCGTCTCGAACTGACGCACGTTCGCATCGCTCCGACTTTTCGAAGCTTTTTGCCCAGACGTTTTTGGGCTAGGCTCCCAGAAATGGATGGGCCAGTGCCATCGTGTTCCTTGTCACCTGTGGACAACAGTTTCAACGCTTCCATGTCGAAGACTACCACAGGAAACCATCCGGGTACATCCGATACGCCCACCGCCGATGCCGCCAACATGGCTCCCGGGGAGCCGCAGCAAGCCGCCGAGGCAACATCGCTTCGTAGCGGCACAGATAACGCGGCGCAATCTGTCGCTGTGCTTGACGCCAACGCAAGCATGACGGACGACGAATCCAGCCAAGTGGTTGCGGCGATACCTGTCTCCAATCCCTTCTCTGTTCTTTCCACGGAAAACATGCCTGGAAATAACCATTCTCAGGTAGGATCTTGCACTTTTCTATTTTCGAAATTTGCCAAGCAGCCTAGGATGGGGTTAGGCACTTCTCAGATAACTCAAGAAAACGCTCGCTTGGTGAACAAACGACACGGCGTAAAATTTGGCAGCTCGCAGACAGCAATAAATGGTTGCTACGCGGATACGCATTTTCAATCGCGGCGCCCTTCCTCGGCCCCCATGGTCACCACATTCGGCAGAACCGATCACTCGGCTGATAATCATCACTCTGAAGAGGATGACTGGCAGCCTGTTAGGCGAAAGAACAAAGCTACAGCTGCCGATCCAACCTGTGTTAAACATACTGTGATAATGAAGCTAACTTCACCTGGACAACTAGGCTCACTCCCCGCACACTGGCTGCACAGAGCCATTGCCGATGAGCTTCAAAAAATCCATTTTCACTCAGGCTTTCAAGTACGGCCTCTTGAAAGAAGCAACCAGTTTGAGGTCGACGTATCGCATACTCATGCCAGGGACCATCTTCTAGGACTGCAGTCTGTCTTAATTTCTGGAAAGCCTACATCTATACAAGCCTATGAAACCATTCGCTCCGGCCAGATCCGCGGGGTCATATATCGGGCCAACGGGCTAACAAGCGAACAGCTCATGGCCAACCTCACGTGCTACTCGTGCAAGATAATCAGTGCCAGACCAATGGGCAAGAACGGAGCAGCTCTCATAACATTTGAGGGCTCCAGCCTTCCCCGCAAAATCCATCTATACAGCATACTCCTGCCGGTCATACCTTATCACCCGAGATCTGTCATATCTGAGACCTGTCATAAAATCGGACATAGGACAAATTCGTGTCCACTAGTCGACCAACGTCGATGCTCGTTCTGCGGTCGCCCCGCACATAGCAACCTCGAGGTATGCCCGACAGAACCACTATGCCGTAATTGCGGAGGTCAACACGTAGCTACAGACCCGAAGTGCCCTGTTCGGCGACAGGCTACCAAAACCCTGAGGAACGGCATTGTCCGCCGAATCCGAGTATCGCGACGAAAGGAGCGCAAGCAACAAGCCGAGCTTCTACGTGGCAACGAAGCGTTTTCGACGGCTGCGCACAAGAGCCCTGCCAGCGCAGAGCGATCACCCTCGGAGCAAATTGTGCTTGTTAAGGAGGACTTCCCTCCAATACAAAGTCAGCCGTTACCAAAGGAACGAGGCAGTGAACATAAAACTAGAGGGAAAAATGCGCACGGCCGCTCTACACAAACCGAGAGCACTAGTCTAAGGAATGCCACACCTCCATTCCTAACGAGATCTCTTGAGCATTCCGCGACGGCGCCAAAGCAAGCACACATACACCGTGCTTATGCTGAAACTCTCCGTGCTACACAGCGCGGTGCAGAAACGCATCTGGCGCAAGATCGCTCACGCACGGTGCACTTAGATGAAGACCAACTCAAGCACATTATCGAAATGGTCACTGCTGAGGTGATCAAGCGCATGCTTCCACTCTTAGGACTGTCGCAGGCTTCTCTGAATCAAGAGCCCGGAATTGGGCACACATCATCTTCTCTTCCGCGCACCTTCCAGTTTCAAAATGGCGGGCACTAGCGCGAAACCTCATGACATTTTTGCTTCGGACTCTCCTATATGGTTCTTACAATGGAACTGCCGGGGAATCCGTCGCAAACAAGCAGAACTTCAACGGAGACTGTCCATCACGCCGACGCTTCCTCTAGCTATCCTGCTTCAGGAGACTGGTACTAATAGGCCCAATCTAATAGGGTACAAACCTTACTGCACCCATTCCATAGAGCACCGACGTCCTGGGCCAGGATCGCGATCCGCGAATCCAGTAGCCTATGGGCAGGCATGCGTACTTGTTCTCTCTCGCGCTGCCCACACCGAGCTTGATACGTCCGCGTGGTGCACGCAGACGCAAGAGGTAGCGGGAGTGCGCCTTACATTAGAACGGGACCAACAAGCATTGGTTTTTTCGGTTTATGCCAGATCCTTCGGTACTACGACATATCGAGTAGATATATCTTTTATAGAACACTTCTTAAGGATATATCCTCAGGATCGCGTTATAGTTGGGGGTGATTTTAATGCCATGCACACCATGCACCTGTGTGAACGTTCCCACAGAATTAGACGAACTCATTACTCAGATCAACGGTGCCAAGAAGAAAGCCACGACGAAGCTTTCAGTTAAATACGACGCCCCGAAGCCGGACTCCCACCTTTTGAGTCTGTGGAATCGTAGGCTTCGTGCTCTCAAGGCGTACCGCCGCTCTGGTCGGACATCCCACCGTAGGCGCGCCCTCACCCGCATTACTCAAGAGGTCGAGCAGTATACTATGCAGCTCGCTCTCCAAGATTGGCAGCTGCTGTGCCACTCGCTCAATGGAACAGTTAACTTGTCGAAGGCCTGGCACATATTTCGAGCTGTCCTTGGACGCAAAAGGCCGATTCCCCCTTCCCAAGGCATGGCCCTGAAATTGAACGTCTCCCCGGCTGATCTAGCTATACAAGCAGGGAAGGTCTTTTTTCCCCAACCTGAAAAGGTGGATGCCTTGCCTGCGGACCCCGTCTCAGATACATCGAATGATTACGACGTTCCCTTCACATTAGACGAACTGGAGGCAGCCTTGTATGACTCAAACCATAAAAGTGCCCCGGGACCGGATGGTGTACGCTATTCAACACTTCTTAACCTTCCCAAATCACATAAACTTGCCCTGTTGCAAGTATTCAACGAATGCTGGACCAACGGTGCTCTATCCCCTGCCTGGAAGGAGTCAGTTGTCATACCAATTCCAAAACCCGGTAAGCCAAGTCGGACATTACAAGACCTCAGGCCGATATCGCTGACGTCCAACCTTTGTAAAGTCATGGAACGTATGGCTCTGAGAAGACTGGAATGGTACTTAGACAAGTTCAGCGTCCTGTCTCCTATGCAAGTAGGTTTTCGACGAGGACTCTGCGCGCAAGATATTCTCAGAAGACTTCATAACGACGTTCTCGCATACCCTAGCAGCGCACAGCTCCGGGTGGTTGTTGGGGTTGACGTCAAAAAGGCTTTTGATTCCGTGCCCCACTCTACCATACTTCAACGGCTCCAGGAAGTGGGGATACGCGGGAACCTCTACCGCTTCGTGAAAGCGTTTCTTGCGGACAGAACTTTCTCGGTAATGGTTGGGGATACTCAGGGTGCACGGCAACCTAACCGAACCGGCGTACCCCAAGGCGCCGTCATATCTCCGGCTCTTTTTAATATCGCGATGTCAGGTCTTCCGCCAATTCTAACGTCGATACCCGGTCTTAATTTTGCCGTGTATGCGGACGATATAACGCTCTGGACCAATTCTGGGTCCCCTGCGGAGCAGGAATTAGCCTTGCAGACAGGCCTTAATGCCGTCCACGACTACACCAAGAAATGTGGCATGAAAACCTCTCCGGGAAAAACCGAGTACGTGGCTGTCATAAACGGTCCGCGGCTGCGAGCCTAGGCCGAACGAAATCTTATCTCTCTTCATTTAGGGGTCTCGGTTATTTGCCGGAAACAAACAATCCGTATACTCGGAATGCTTATTGACGAGGATGGAGGAGCCAAAAGCTGGATTCATAACACGGTGCTTAGTTGCCATCAGGCTTTGCATCTTATGCGCCGCGTCTCTGCTCGTGGGTGGGGAATCAAAGAGGTGGGACTCCGTCAGATAGCCCTGGCACTCATAACATCAAAAATACTGTATGCATATTACTACATGCGGCTTAACGCGACCCAACGCCTTCAGCTTGAGCGAATAAATCGGAAGGCGATGCGCCTTGTTACTGGCCTACCACAGTTCTGCCCAGTAGAGGACCTACACGCATGCAGCAAAATCAATGCCCTACAGGATGTGGCAGAGCAGCACTTGCAAGCCCAGCGTGTCCGTCTCTCCACAACGGCGGCTGGCCGTCAGATCCTGCGGGCATTAGGCTACAACACTGACAAATTAGAGCTGCTGTCGTCTCCTGCCCCACCATGGGAACTAATCGATTTAGTAGAGGGTATGCCACTACCAAAGAACATGAGTTCAGCTAATCCCCAAAGGCGCAAAGCGGCCGCTAAACGTCACGAGAAGATGTCATACAAGCTAGCCCAGGAAGGGGCTATCCAACTATATACAGGCGCCGCTCAGTTTCAACTTGGCGCCGCAATAGCTTGTCACGACTCTGTGTCAGATACCACAATAGTTGAACGGCTCTCCGAACAACACACTGTCACTAATCTCAAACTCATTGCCATACGCCTTGCCATTACTCGAATAGTAGATCGACAGGATCCGGCTCCATGCACCTACCATGTTTACACTGATTCGCAAGCAGCGTACACCGCATGCCGCGCTGGGTGAGCAGACTATGCCGTTCTTAGCGCAATTCGAACTGAAGCCCGACGCCTGCGAGAGGAGGGCTACCCTATTGTTATTAGATGGATTCCTGCACACGAAGGAATCACTGGAAACGATAAGGCACACCAGGCAGCGCGCGCTGCAGCTCTTTCCGCACCTTTGCCTGGATGCACACTCGTTTCCGCTTCTTGGGCCCGTGATGACGTTGCACATCCGTCGTCACCTCCTATGGATAGGGCCCAGACATGGCATCGCGCACAATGCTATCGCCGCCGCATCCTCCAGCACGTGGCGAACCCTGAGCAATTATACCGCCGCCCACCTAGAACTTTCCGAAGGGTAGAGGCGGTACTCCTCCGCCGCGCCCAGACTGGCCAGCTTCTGTCGCCAGCAAAGCTCAACCTCATCAACCCGCACTCATACCCGACCCCTCAATGCCCGGCATGCCCGGCCAGAGGCACGGCCGAACACCTTTTGTGGCGCTGCCCTGCTTTTGACGTGGTGCGGGAGCGAGCACTTCAGTCCCTGGGCGGGCACCGACCTGGCACCTTGCAGGAATGGGTCGATCCACCATTACACATCGGATCATCGGACGCACTCCGGCTCCTGCGGGCTTTTCTCCTATACTTCAAGGAAGAAGAAGGGCCTGGCCGTTTCTTCGCAGAGCCGACCACAGGACCACCCCACTTCGAAGAAGAAGTGGAGACCGGCCCTCCTCCCCCTCCCCCTCCCCCACCTCCACCCCCCTGAAGCCCCTCATTTCTGCCGCAAGGCTAGGCCTATTTTATGCAGAAATAAAGACGTATAAAAAAAAGCTCCAAGTGGTAGATTTTAAACTTCTGTTTCCGGTTGTGCTTTTGCTTTAGCCACCTTTGCATCAAGGAAGCCCTTGCCTGCCACATGTGTAATATCCTACTGTCTAGCGCTTGGGGTTTTCTCTCTATCGGCACAAATTCTGTTGCTGCAGCAGCGTCCCTTTCGAGCTGTCCAAACCAAGTGCTAATATATTTAGGGGTTCCTTCCCCTCCCCATTGGGTTCTAATCCGTCTGAATTTGTCCCAATTAGTTATTTTCGCTTGTAATTGCGGAATGTCTCTTATATGCATATTCGGTAATCTGGTTTCAATAATAAGATGGCCGCTGCCTAAGCTGTTTTGGGTGCTTTGCCAATTTCGGTCCCCCGCATTTTTACACGTGGTCAGGTCTGGGCTGGTGCTTCGTTGGACGCTGTTCCCAATCCGGGTGGGCTTCATTGGATCACTTAGAAGCGTTAGGCCTTCGTCCTGTATGCAGTTCCAGATCCCTACGCTTTTTGGTTGGTCTATTTTGTATGCCCACGTAGTGTGCGAGGCGTTTAGGTCTCCAACCCCTATAAGTGGCTGTCTACCGCTCACACTAAGTGCCTTTTTAATTGCTTGAACTACCGGGGGATGCTTTTCTCTGGGTGTACTATACACATTTAGTACGAAAAGACTGGTTTTGCCTTTTTGCGAAGGTATCATCTCCACTAGGAGGCAGTCTACATCTGCGGGGCCTATGTCATGTTCTATAGCCGTAAGGTTTCTTCGCACAAGTTTTGCCGTATTTTTCTTTTGGAGTGCCTTGTAGTCCTTTAATTTAGTAATTGCTTGCGTGTCGTGTAAGGCAATCACGTCCGGCACATTCCCTTCCTCCAGGTTTTGGATATGAAGCTGCAGGTCCTCCCTTTTTCGACGGTATCCCCTGCAGTTCCACTGCCAGATTATAGTTTCCTTTTTCTCGTTAGCCATTTTGCTCTTCCTGGGCTGGAGCTATGGGTATGGTTACCTCGACCCTTTGTGTCTCAGGCTGTGCTATCTTAATTTTGTGCTTGATTTCATGTAATTGGATCTGATGGTCAGCCACCATTGCCTCGACTTTATGCACCCTTTTTATCAGGTTGGTTATTCTTTTTGCTTTGTTCCTGCAACTGCTGCATTATTCCGTTTATTCCATCCTCTATCCGCACATTTCTCTTGTTGTTCCTGCTCTCTATTTCTACGAGAGTTATAATTGTGCTGAACTGGTCCTTGTGGTCTTGATCCTCATTAGACCGCTTTTTCGACTGAGGTTGCCTAACCGGTGAACTGGCTCTCGAGAAGCTCGCTGACGCTACCTCCATTGGTGTATTACTTTCCACGCCGAGGGTCTTAGGTGCAGTAAGGGTATGTGTCGTGGGCGTGGTTACGGTTTGAGCCTTTTTTGTAACTTCGGCTGGTGTGGTGTAGATTTAGGGGTTTCATCCTGTTTACTTTGGGCCTGCCCTCGCTTAAGTTCCAATATCTCCATCTTTAGCTGTGCTATCTGAGCCTTTAATTCTTCCTTCTTTCTTTGCCATGGAGACTGCGGTTCCCAGCTTATATGTTTAGTTGTTTCTTTATTTCCCTCCCGGCTGAATGGCGGGAAGTATTCCGAGCGACTCCTGGCCCGGCCCCGGCTGCTGTCCCTGTCGGATCCCCTGGCCCTGTTCCTCGATGCTCGCTGATCCGAGCTTTTCGATTCCCACCCGAGCGGTGGTCGACCGGTGTTCGTTCTTTGCGGGGTTTCTACCTCACTTTGTTGTCCTTGAGGTGCGGTGATTCGCCTTGCACGGTTGCACGGTACTTTCAAAGCGCAGCTTGCACTTTTTGGTTCCCGTGAAGTGGTCTCCACCACAAATGATGCGCTTGAGGCACAGTCTGGAGAGTCTTTTCTGGGGTGGTCTAGTCCACACCTAGCGCACAGGTTAGTCCTTGGCTTGACGCACACATATTCGCTCGATGTCCAGGTGTTCAACAGTTGAAGCAAGCTTCTACTTTGGTCTTGAATTTGTAGCATATACAGATGACGTTCCTGTACCTAATTTGTCTTGGAGGGTGCTCCAAATCAGAGAAAGTGATGATCATCGAGTTGGTGTGCCCTAGTCTCCTTGCATCTGCGATCGGGAGCGTTTGGTTCGCTTCTATAATGTCTTTAACAATTTCCTCGTGCCCTCCGTCCGCCAGGACATTGTATACGATGCCTTTAACTCCATTTTCGGCAGTGGGTATGTATGCCCTGACGGGATAGGTCTCATCATCCAACTTGAGGTATAGCAGCTTTACATATCCAATGGCTCTTTCTCTACCTCGTATGCTTATAGGCACCCTGCAGATGTAACTCCGGCGCCGACGCGGGCGCCTCTAGCGGCGGCCCGAGCGTCCCTTGGGGGCCGCAGCGAGCAAGCGCGCCGACCGAGTAGCATCGCTGTTTCCTTAATTCCTAATTAATGACATGCTGAATAAAGAATATAAATTACTCAAACCTCTCGGGAAAGTTAAGTCGTTTGAAAATCATTCTGCCTCCGCTTTCTTGTAATTGATAACAGTGAAAGCTTTCTCCTTTTCTGGGCCATCCAAAAAGTTCTAGTTCCTTTTCAGAGCATTCGGAAGCCGCTGGGGCGACTTCGTCGTTGGGTAGTGCCTCTGCGCGAAGCATGTCAGTCAACGGACATTTGATGTCCGCGAAAAACCTTATCACATGGCCGACATCAATGTTTTTCGCACGCACTGAAAAGTAAAATAAGATTACATTAATGTACATTCGCAAATATCATCAAGGGATCTTGCTTTCGGAACGAGTGGGGTGATTGCATTTGAGAGCGTGACCAAAACAAGTTACCGTTTTCCTTTCTCGGCCCATGAACTTTGGACAGTTTCGGGTAAGTTTTGCGCGATGACGGAAGGCCCCAGGCTCGCGGTTGGCTCGTGCAGGAGCTACATTTGTACTGTTGAATGTAGAGAGCAACAGCCGCCGTGTGCTTACATTTTCCCGCCACGCCAGCGCGGCAGTCACAGCTAGCTCTGCGGATTCTTCGGCTTCCGTCGATCTAAAGCACCAGTACAGCGATAAAAAATTGTAAGTCGGCATCTGGAATCTCACATTTGTTTAGAGCACTTGTACAGTGCTTTCGAAGAAACTAAACTTACCTCAAGCGTCACGCGTTTTGTCGCTGCGTTTATTCTTGTCTGCGGTATGCATTTTCCCACGATTTCGGAGCCAGCAGCAAGCACAGCTTCACTGACGTCATAGACGTGGCCCGCTTGCAGTAGTAGTTGACCCTTTTTTAGGTTTGCACCACGAAAAAAAGCGCCAACGTCTTGAAGTTCAAGGAAACCCGTCGATAAAACAAGGGGCACGCCGTTTACCGCCATACCGCTGCACCGCGTGAGGCGCGTCGTCTGCTGCAGCTATCCCCCGGCGAACGCAAAAGCGGCTACGCGGTGGCGCTTCACGACAACCGAAGGTGGTGGCGCCTGGCGGATGCAGGGTGCCTATAGTAAGTGTTATTCACCGTGTTTATCCGGATCGCGTCCTGCTTGAGGGCCGCGGTCAATTCCTTGCATCCAGCGCCTTTGATGACTGCTCCAACGATGCTCTGGGATGAGGCTCGGCTGAGGTATAGGCCTCCTGTTGGCCCGAAAACTCCTCTTGACCTGTACTTTTCTGGGCTCATATCTTCGCCCATAACGGCGTAGCCATGGTTCGCCATGCGGGCGGCGGCCTTTAGGCCTATCACTGCGCCGCAGGCAGCCCCTTCGGTGACGCGTACTCCTAGTCAGGCTTAGCTCCTTCTCGCGCGTTCCCGTGATTGTAACGGTTGAAAAGTGTCCAAATATCCCGGGTTGGTCCCCAAAAACTGTAGCGGTTAGGTGAAACTCACTTTCGCTGATCTTGTGAGTAGGTCTTCTATCTGCCCAGTGTCGAATTTCCGCCAACTGGAGCATAAAACTCGGGAGCTTATGCGAGACGCGTCCGGACGGCGTCATTAGAAATTGACAAAAATATTAGAAACGGCCTGCGAGTTTTCTTTTTCTGGAAAATATAATTTCAGATGCACAAGCAGTCCCGTTCCGGATGAGACAGCGCCTGTTCCGTCCTGTCTTCATCTGTTCTCATCTTAAGAAGAAAAAAAAGAGTACAGCGATGAATTACTTTTTCTCAACAACAACAGCAACAACAACAACTACTTTTTCACAACTAGCACCGCCGCGTCTTCTGTGCGAGTTATGCACGAACCACATTAAAATGATTCTGCAGCTTCTTACAGGCAAGTAGACTAAAGCAACGATAAATGCGTTGAACAGGCGGGTATGACCTAACGAAAAAAATTAAAACTCAGTTGCTTGCCTAAAACATTTTTCACAATGTACCCGGTTGCTAAATGCAGTGAAATGACGAATCTTTCAAGGACTTTGAGAGTACTCTTTCTCGTTGATATTATTAGCTTACGTAATTTTTATTAAGCATTATCTTTTCATCTGTGTTATTAAGTTATATTTCGTCGCGCTTAACGCGGCCCATTCTCAAAAACCACTTTAATCGCCGACGCACTTGAGCCGCCGAACTTCCAAATGGCAGTTCGTAAAACGCTTTGCCGTTTCCAGTGCGGTTGCTGCAGTCCGGCGCACTGCACGCAGTCATAGCTGACGACGGCGTGGCTCACTGCCACAGCAGAACCCCAAACCTGACGCCACAGGTGTGCACGGGAAATGTGTGAAATGTAGCCGACAGCGTGGCCTCGCGTGAGGCGTCGAGCTGACAAAGGGTCGCTCGACACCGCGCCTGTGAAGTCAGCTTCCCGCGGAAATTTGAACACCTGACGTCACGAAAATCATGTGACCGCCTCTCGGCGAATGGCGTTTGGAGCGGCGAGGGAAAACAGACGCGCAACTCTGCTCCCTGCGGGAGCATATATAGGAACACTACTCCGCTCTACTACGCTCATTCGGACGTTTTAGACGCTGCGCTAAAACTCTTAATTATGGAGTACGCAGTAGAAGTAGGCGGTATGGTTGTTGTACAGGACACCGGAAAGCTATCTCAGGAGACGAAAGATCTGATTAAGAAACGTCAAAGCATTTAAGCCTATAATCCCACCGACAGAATATAAATGATAGAGCTGTCCAAGCTAATAAATAAGCGCAAGGTAACCGACGCAACCAAAGTTAATATGGAGAGAATAGAGCATGCTCTACAGAACGGAGGCAGCCTAAAAGCGATAGAGAGGAATCTTGGCATAGGTAAACACCAAATGTATGCGTTAAGAGACAAAGAGGAAAATGCCATTAGCAATATGGATTAGATAGTTAAAGTAACCGAAGAGTTCTACACAAATCCCTACAGTAGCCAATGTAATCAGGAGGTTGACGAGAGAAGCAGTAGCGTACAGCAATGGGACGTCCCACCAGTAACGAAAGAGGCAGTAAAGAAAAGCCTTAAGACTTAGGAGAAAAGCAAAGGGGGAAAGCAGCTGGTGTACTCAGGTTGTTGTCAGCCGTGGGCTCATAGCCACCTAGCGCAGATCATCTCAATTTGCATTTTCTGACAATATAAATGTTTTGCAATCCAATATGCCCTGTTGCGGCGCATTGCAGTGCACAATTACGACAGCGTGAAAATGGCTTCGAGGGGTTCGCGATTCCTTTATCGCTTGAGACACTCTCGTTTCCTGTGCCGCTGCTTCTCCAGACGTACCTCCCGTTCTTCGTCGGTTTCATCAACCCGGCGAGCCGGTTACGCGACTTATCTCTAGCCAACGCGGCTTCGTGACGCTCTCTGTTGTAGGGATCGCCGGAAGCAGCCCGGCGCCTCCAATGCTCAGTCGAAGAACTCGTCGCGGTGACCAGTTCTGGCTCCATCTCTCTGCGGTGTCTAGGCGGCTGGCGCTGACCTTTATTCAGCAGGAGCGAATCACGTGGTTAATCACGCGACACAACTGGCGAGAGCAAGCGGTAACAGCTGCGACAAGTCACGCGGTATGACGTCACAGCCACACCTGCGGCGAGCTTCCAGTTAGAGGTCAAATCCAGGCTTCCTTTGACCTTCAGCTTTGCATGCGAGAAGTGGAACTTTCCAAAAAAAGTGAATCCACAATATCGGCCTTAAGCACTTCGTTCCGAAAAAGCACACCGTCCTTTGCGAGGTCGCATTTCTTGGTACCTAAAGTAGTGTGTATACTTGAAACGCCTTGCGAGATCACCAGGAAGCTGATAATCTTATTAATTCGCTGACCGTTGTGTGTCGTTTCGCACGCTACTCTTTCCACTTGATGGCATTGCTTCGTGTGTTCTATTTGCGATTGTTTGCGTACGGAATGCGCGTATAATTGTGGCTTCAATTTCTGGATCTCAGTGTGGGTTTCCACGAAAAAATTTTGCATCGCAGACGTTATTTTTTGCCAGCAAATAGGCGCGCTTCTAACGTGGCGCAGAATAGAAAACTTCTTGATTTTCGTAGCTTATACGGCAGTCCCTTTGCCCCAGAATTCTTGTGTAGTAACCGTAACAGCGTTATACCATCGTCTGTCTAGGAATCAAGGCGGTGTTAATCTTTAGAGCAATTAAGGCGTTCGTTCGACCGTCGCGACTCAGAACTGTACCGCGATTCTGAGGTCTCACGCCGCGTGAGGCGCGAGTCGTGAGGGCGAGCGTGAGGGCGTGAGGGCGAGCTTTGACTCGTCACAGGCGAAATCGTTATGATATACAACACTGAATTATGTTTTCAAAATAACATCACATTCTTTACTCCGTAGTTTATAAAATAGTACGAAATGTTTCTGTGAAGCTGACTCCGCCACAGAATGACTACATATTGTCTTATTGGGCTTTACAGTGCTGAATATTGATGCAGCATGGATATCTGAAGCACTCCTTAAAGGGGCCCCGAAACACATAATCAGTGCATTGTTTAGCCTGTTGGTTGCATAGAATGAGGTATAGTAATGCTATTAGCATCAGTCTCGCCGCGTATACTCCGGTTTTTAGTATTTTAATTAGATCGCAAAAACAAATACATGGCGCTGACGATGTCACCTTACTGTGGCGGTTTTAAGCAGTGTATATGACATCACTGGGCGGAAGCTTGATAACTGGAAAACAGTAAACTGCAAATTGTATTAATAAATAGAGTTACATTTCGTCAGGTTATTGCGTTTTATATTACGTAAACAAAACCAACGTGTTTGCCTTAGATAAAAGGGCTGTAAAGCAAGTAAAGCATATATACACCACCAGAGGCTCTCGGTATATTTTTGCTTCGAATGACTTTGCTCCTGTCTGTACACATCCTACGACCTAGCACACAGCACAAAACACACAGCAAGTTTTCCAACTGTCATTATCTAAAACCGTTGGACACAGGCTAACATTGAAAGGATCCGACTGGAGGTACACACTAGAGTCTCTGTGTAGACTGCCGAATACGATGCCCTACAGCTGCGAGCAGTTACACGGCTGTGATCACAATAATTTCGATGTAGGATGATTTGCCTTACAGTGGATAAACGGCAGCCAAAAAAGTCTGCATAACCACTGCTTCTTCCTAATCTCTAGCACTGCGTGATTCACTAGAATTGTGTTCGTTCAGGTGACTGTCATGAGTCGGCACAAGCTATAATGCCAAGTCTCTGTGTAGACTGCCGAATACGATGCCCTACAGCTGCGAGCAGTAACACGGCTGTGATCACAATAATTTCGATGTAGGATCATTTGCCTTACAGTGGATTAACGGCAGCCAAAAAAGTCTGCATAACCTCTGCTTCTTCCTAATCTCTAGCACTGCGTGATTCACTAGAATTGTGTTCGTTCAGGTGACTGTCATGAGTCGGCACAAGCTATAATGCCAAGTCTCTGTGTAGACTGCCGAATACGATGCCCTACAGCTGCGAGCAGTTACACGGCTGTGATCACAATAATTTCGATGTAGGATCATTTGCCTTACAGTGGATTAACGGCAGCCAAAAAAGTCTGCATAACCTCTGCTTCTTCCTAATCTCTAGCACTGCGTGATTCACTAGAATTGTGTTCGTTCAGGTGACTGTCATGAGTCGGCACAAGCTATAATGCCAAGTCTCTGTGTAGACTGCCGAATACGATGCCCTACAGCTGCGAGCAGTTACACGGCTGTGATCACAATAATTTCGATGTAGGATCATTTGCCTTACAGTGGATTAACGGCAGCCAAAAAAGTCTGCATAACCTCTGCTTCTTCCTAATCTCTAGCACTGCGTGATTCACTAGAATTGTGTTCGTTCAGGTGACTGTCATGAGTCGGCACAAGCTATAATGCCAAGTCTCTGTGTAGACTGCCGAATACGATGCCCTACAGCTGCGAGCAGTTACACGGCTGTGATCACAATAATTTCGATGTAGGATCATTTGCCTTACAGTGGATTAACGGCAGCCAAAAAAGTCTGCATAACCTCTGCTTCTTCCTAATCTCTAGCACTGCGTGATTCACTAGAATTGTGTTCGTTCAGGTGACTGTCATGAGTCGGCACAAGCTATAATGCCAAGTCTCTGTGTAGACTGCCGAATACGATGCCCTACAGCTGCGAGCAGTTACACGGCTGTGATCACAATAATTTCGATGTAGGATCATTTGCCTTACAGTGGATTAACGGCAGCCAAAAAAGTCTGCATAACCTCTGCTTCTTCCTAATCTCTAGCACTGCGTGATTCACTAGAATTGTGTTCGTTCAGGTGACTGTCATGAGTCGGCACAAGCTATAATGCCAAGTCTCTGTGTAGACTGCCGAATACGATGCCCTACAGCTGCGAGCAGTTACACGGCTGTGATCACAATAATTTCGATGTAGGATGATTTGCCTTACAGTGGATAAACGGCAGCCAAAAAAGTCTGCATAACCACTGCTTCTTCCTAATCTCTAGCACTGCGTGATTCACTAGAATTGTGTTCGTTCAGGTGACTGTCATGAGTCGGCACAAGCTATAATGCCAAGTCTCTGTGTAGACTGCCGAATACGATGCCCTACAGCTGCGAGCAGTTACACGGCTGTGATCACAATAATTTCGATGTAGGATCATTTGCCTTACAGTGGATTAACGGCAGCCAAAAAAGTCTGCATAACCTCTGCTTCTTCCTAATCTCTAGCACTGCGTGATTCACTAGAATTGTGTTCGTTCAGGTGACTGTCATGAGTCGGCACAAGCTATAATGCCAAGTCTCTGTGTAGACTGCCGAATACGATGCCCTACAGCTGCGAGCAGTTACACGGCTGTGATCACAATAATTTCGATGTAGGATCATTTGCCTTACAGTGGATTAACGGCAGCCAAAAAAGTCTGCATAACCTCTGCTTCTTCCTAATCTCTAGCACTGCGTGATTCACTAGAATTGTGTTCGTTCAGGTGACTGTCATGAGTCGGCACAAGCTATAATGCCAAGTCTCTGTGTAGACTGCCGAATACGATGCCCTACAGCTGCGAGCAGTTACACGGCTGTGATCACAATAATTTCGATGTAGGATCATTTGCCTTACAGTGGATTAACGGCAGCCAAAAAAGTCTGCATAACCTCTGCTTCTTCCTAATCTCTAGCACTGCGTGATTCACTAGAATTGTGTTCGTTCAGGTGACTGTCATGAGTCGGCACAAGCTATAATGCCAAGTCTCTGTGTAGACTGCCGAATACGATGCCCTACAGCTGCGAGCAGTTACACGGCTGTGATCACAATAATTTCGATGTAGGATCATTTGCCTTACAGTGGATTAACGGCAGCCAAAAAAGTCTGCATAACCTCTGCTTCTTCCTAATCTCTAGCACTGCGTGATTCACTAGAATTGTGTTCGTTCAGGTGACTGTCATGAGTCGGCACAAGCTATAATGCCAAGTCTCTGTGTAGACTGCCGAATACGATGCCCTACAGCTGCGAGCAGTTACACGGCTGTGATCACAATAATTTCGATGTAGGATCATTTGCCTTACAGTGGATTAACGGCAGCCAAAAAAGTCTGCATAACCTCTGCTTCTTCCTAATCTCTAGCACTGCGTGATTCACTAGAATTGTGTTCGTTCAGGTGACTGTCATGAGTCGGCACAAGCTATAATGCCAAGTCTCTGTGTAGACTGCCGAATACGATGCCCTACAGCTGCGAGCAGTTACACGGCTGTGATCACAATAATTTCGATGTAGGATCATTTGCCTTACAGTGGATTAACGGCAGCCAAAAAAGTCTGCATAACCTCTGCTTCTTCCTAATCTCTAGCACTGCGTGATTCACTAGAATTGTGTTCGTTCAGGTGACTGTCATGAGTCGGCACAAGCTATAATGCCTCAGTTGATATATATATATATAGATATATATATATATATATATATATATATATATATATATATATATATATAGATAGATAGATAGATAGATAGATAGATAGATAGATAGATAGATAGATAGATAGATAGATAGATAGATAGATAGATAGATAGATAGATAGATAGATAGATGTATTGTAGTCGTTATGGAGAGCGCGAAAGAGACGCAACAACGACAGAACGAAGCAGGAAGAGAAAACGCGCTCAAGAGACGCCAGAAGAACGCACCGCATGACCCGGGAAGCGCCGTAACGAAGATGCGGAGGCTGCCGCACAAATCCTCCGCGGCTGCAGTCTCGACAGCACTGTAAGCTTAGTGTGGGTACCCGCCCACGCGGGGAACGAAGGGGTCGACCGTTTAGCCCGATGCCTAACCAACCGGGCAGCCGACCCCTTCGAACCCGTATGCTCTCGCCGAGGCCCCCCTATCCTATGCGGAAACACCAACTTCTACAAGGAGACAAGACGCGTGTACCCGCCTCCCCACCATGACCTCGACCGAGCGCAAGCCACCATGCTACTCAGACTGCAGACCAATTCCATTCTCAGTCATTCTCGATTATACCTCATCACTGACGGAGAATATGACTCCGTCTGTCCTAATTGCGACCACAGAGTGTTTGCCACTCAGGCACATGTCCTCTGGGGATGCGAGGGCAGCCCGCCCCCACAAATTTTACTGCCAGCTTCCTCCTTGGAGGTTTGGATCCAACTTCTTGCAAGACCAGACAAGAAGACAAACCTTGCACTCGTCTCGTGGGCTGAAGACGTCGCTCCCACCTGGGGACCACACTCAGCCCACCTGCCCTAACTCCCAACCCTCAAGTGGCAAATAAAGTTGTTCTCTCGCTCTCTCTCTCTCTAACGAAGATGCGGCTAGAAGTCGTGCCACGTCCCGGAGTGACTCTTTAACTGCGGAAGAGACCGGTTTGAGTTCTCGGAATGAGACGCTGCGTAGACGACCGGCCGAGGAGACGAAGCTTTCGCTATTCAGCTAGAGTTAACCAGAGCTAAACTGCAGTCAATTTTTCTCGCGCAGCTGCCCGTCGACTACGGGGCGTCTTCGCGGCTTTTCGGCCGGGCAAACATGTGAACAGCGTCTCTCTTCCCTCCCCGACGCACTGATCACCGTAAAAACACAGCGCACGGAGCAGTCGGCCCGACAAGGTTGAGAAAGCTTCGCCCACCCCACGCTGTATTGCTCGCAGCTCGACGACGGAGCTTTCGCTGAGCGGCGCACACAAAGTTGCAGCACACGCCCGATAGTGGGCGCACGTCCAGGCGCCGGTTTTTTTGCGGAGCATGTGGGGAATGTTTTCTCTTTGAATTCGACGATGGCCATGCGTGCACTGCCGGCAGCCTGGAGAGAGTCGACGTCTTTGCTGTCGGGAAAGCGGCCGAGGTGCCGAGCACGGTATATACAGCCCCCTTTAGGTCGCCGCCTCCGCCGCGGAAGTATCGCGCAGCAGCACTGCACCCGTGAATCATCAGTGAACGAGACGGGGCTGACAAAACCCGTAACGCCTCGCCAAGCCCTGTCCGCATCGACGCACTCAACAGCGGATCGAATATTTTCGCCGGCAACTTTTTCGAACGATAGCCAAGCAGCCGGCGTCCATTTACTCTCCGGCTCGATCGCTTCCTACTGTTCTGCGGAGATGAATCTTACCAACATTTTTTGCGTGACCACTCACAAAGCAGAGTGCCCGCAACTGATAATAGAGTCAGGCAGTTGATTGAAATACATGAAAACATACATAAATGTGTAACTTGGCTATACCATTGAGTGAACAAAGTGTCCACAAATCAGTAAACGCTTTCAGTGTAAAGAAATGCGGCCGGCCATTGGCATGCATCGGGATATGCAATGAGCGCTAGTCGTGAAAGTGTGGTATATAGTATCTTTTTACTTCGTTATTGAAGTGACGTCTCATTGCTACCGCAGTGAGAAACCGGCACAAACATGTCGTATGAACGGAAGGTCATAAGAAGTTCAGTTGTGTCACGAGCTCTCACTCACATGCTATGGCCCCCGACGTGCATTGATGCGCCAGATATGGTTGAAAGCTGGATCGCACTGTTCGCTATACCTTCGCAATAACCTTCCTGTTGCGCATAGTGTGACGGCAATTCACCGAACGCGTGGGATTTTAAAACCAGCTTTTGTGCATCTTTTCTTTCGTGATAATGAACGACCTTTGCAAAGTTGTCAACGCCAATGAACTCTATGAACGCCGTCGGCTCACTTGTTCTGTTTGGTTTATAGGAAAGGAAATGGCACAGTAACCGTCTCGCATATCTCGGTGGACACCCGAACCGCGCCGTAAAGGAAGGAATAAAGGAGGGAGAGGAAGAAAAAAGAGAAAACTGAAAAGTGAAAGTTGGATTTTGAGGAAAGGCGCGGCGCTGCCCAGCGGCGGAACACCTGTGGCTCGGTGCTACAAATGGCGCATGCGTAGTAGTGACTAGGGAGCGAGAGAGAGAGAGAGAGAAATATCTGCTGCGAGGTGCGCGTTGTGACGTCATGTGCCTCCTGGGGGTGCCACCAGGGCGAAATCGCAAGTTCGCGACCAGTAAAGCTTTCGCTTCAAAAGTCTGTTCTCTTCGCCTTCGGGTGGGGCAAGCGCTCACCAACGATCACTTGACAAACCTCTGCACGCAACGAAAAAAATTGAAAATTCGTTTTTGGGGAAAGGAAATGGCGAAGAATCTGCCTCACATTAAGGCTGACACCAGAACCGCGCCGTAAGAGAAAGAATAAAAGTGGGAGTGAAAGAAGAAAAGACGAAAGAAGTGCCGTAGCAGAGGGCTCCGGAATGATGTCGACCTGCTGGAGATCTTTAACGTGCGCGGATATCGCACAGCACACGGGCGCCTTAGTGTTTCGCCTCCATCGAAACGCAGCCGCAGCGGTCGGGTTCGAACCAGGGAACCCCAGATAAGTAGCCGAGCGCACTAACCACTAAGCCGCCGCGGCGGGTACAGCACACGGCCGCCTTTTGCATTTCGACTCCATCGAAACGCTGCCGCCGCGGTCGGGTTCGAACCCGGGTACTCCGGCTCAGTTGGGAAATTTTTTGCACTCGTGATACGGCTAAGCTGCGCGAGTTTGCACGCCTGGCAAGCAATGCAGTGAAACTAAAAATGTCATTGGGCTGCGATTGAAAAAAAAAGTACGCACGATTGCGTAGCCAGCGCTTTCGAAATGCCTGCTTGATCTCTACACGTAAGCAGTCTGGCGTTAAAGCTGGCAGAAAAACACTTCCGCGGGTTTAGTCAATGCTCATATTGACATGCGCTCACGTGTTTACTCCGGAATCCAGATACTGTACGAAAGTTGGCCGTGTTCAGGCAAAAGAGCGTTCGTGAAGTCTGGCCGCCCAGGTAATAATCGCGTTCGCGCCAGTTTTAGGTTATTGAATCTGCGCGTTAAGCTACAGGCGGGCACTACGCGTTTCGCAACCTCGAATCGCTGTGCAAAACATCGATAAAGAGAGGTGTGGGCGAAGGAAGGCGTGGAGGTTGCACCGGTCAGAGTTACAGCTGATTACAACAGGTTTGCGTGTAATTAGTGAGTCTCCCTCTCTCTGACACACATTGGTTAGCAGAAGCGCACACAACCTCGCTCCTAAGCACGTTCTTTTTTTTTTCGCCCTCTTCTCTTTTTCCAAAACGTTTTGCCTTCCGTGCTTGCCCGCAGGTCAAAAGCCGCGCAGACGGCCGCCTCACTGAAGGAAGTGTCGGAAGGCGCGGCGGCTGCGCAGTGCATGCCGATCACGCAGCGGCGTATTGTGCGCCTTTCAAAGCGAAAGCTTTACTACGTCAGCCAGCGAGACATTTCAGCTCGTCGCGGCGCATGCCGTATGTAGGAGGAGGAGGTGAAGGAGGAGGAGGAAACGCAGAGAGGTTAACCAGACGAATGGCCGGTTTCTACCCTGCACGGGGGGAAAAGGGTGAGGGGAGAAAAAGATGAAGGAGAAAAGACAGTTGCAGGAAATTAGTCACGCAAAGTCACAGCGTTCAGTAAATTCACAGCCTATCGTGCAGGCCACAAGCCTTCAAAAAGCCGAGCAGTGCCTTGGATGCCTTCACCGCCGACGACCAACGCGGCCAGTGGCCGAGAATCTTTGTTTCCGTCAGTGGGCGCAAGTCGAGAGGCTCCAGTGCACGGCAGAGACACTGTCTTCAGTCGCTGTAGGCAGGGCATTCACAAAGAATGTGGGCTATTGTCTCATCACACCCCTAGATGGCACATGCAAGGCTGTCAGCCGTGCCTATTAAGAATGAGTAGTGTTTGGTGAAAGCTACACGAAGCCACAGGCGGCACAACAAAGTTGCTTCACGTCGTGGTAAGCCGGATGGAAACCGAAGCTTCAGATCTTGGTCTATTGATTTTAAACACGAATGCGAGAATTGGCCTGAACTCCGCGCGGCAAGCGTGATGTCCCGCGACAGTGGTCTAAGCCTACCCGCTGCGTCGGTTCTCGAGATGGGGATGGACACACAATCACCCTCATGGTGAGCAGTTCGCGCGGCCTCGTCCGCGCGGTGGTTGCGTGCAATGCCGCTGTGTCGTGGCAGCCATTGGTAAACAATATCGTGCCCTATGTTGATGGCTGTGTGATGGAGCTCTCGGATTTCGGAGACAAGTTGTTCATGGGACCCATGACGAAGAGCAGATTGTAACGCTTGGAGAGCTGCCTTTGAATCAGTGAAAACAGACCATTGCTGGGGTGTTTCTTCACTGATATGCTCAATGGCGACATGAATAGCAGTAAGTTCTGCACCAGTCGATGGAGTCCGGCGTGATGTTTTCACTTTCTGAACTATGGTTCTTACGGGGATGACTACGGAGCCCGAGGAACTGGAAGGGGTCACTGAGCCATCGGTGTGTACGTGCAGTCGGTGTCTGTGTTTCTCATGCAAATATTCTAGAGCTGTCTGTTTTAGTGCTGCCGTCGATAAATCAGCCTTCTTTTTGATACCCGGTATGGAAATAAGCACACGAGGTTGGCGCAGACTCCATAATGGAGAAGACGGTCTAGAGGCTGGTGTAAATTGGGTTGATAGGAAGTCGGGATGGGCATCAATAATTTTCGCAAACGATGTACTCGGCCGGTTAGCAGGAAGACTGGCAAGATGGTGGGCGGGAATCCGAGAGAGGTGACGAATATACGCTCTCAAGGCTTCGATTGTGACATTGGCAGTCACTGGATTCTCCTGAGCGATGAGTACTGTTGCGGCTGTAGACGCGCACTTTGGCAGTCCTAGGCACGTCCGCTGAGCTTGAGCCTGAACACTTTGCAGACACCGTATGTTCGTTTTCCTCAAGTTTCCTAGTGCATGGATACTGTACCGAAGGAATCCCATGAATAATGCGATGTACAGCTGGAGCATATCGACTGCACTGATGCTCCCCACGACTTCCCTCCGTGAAAGCAGAGAACGTGAACGATCGATGTCGGTCACCTTTTCATGCACGAGACATGTGGGCTCCATGTTAGATCATGATCGATGATTACTCCGAGGAAGCGATGGCTTCTTTCATAGGGTATTGTTGACCCATTTATGCGTACGGGGTAATGGGACATGCTCTTGCGTGTAAAGGCAACCACGGGACATTTTTCAGAAGAAATCCCCAAGCCTTGCAGGCGGAGGTAGGCCGCAAGAATGCTTTCCGCCTTTTGAAGCCTTGCTCTAACTTGTGGTCACCTAACTCCTGATGCCCAGATACAAATATCGTCTGCATAGACTGAGACTCTTGCCGACTGGGGTAGTACATCGACAAGGCCGACAAGCGCAAGACTGAAAAGCGTTGGGCTGAGTACTCCACCCTGTGGGACCCCACGGGAAGTGTAATGTGAAGATGTTGCTCCGTCTTCAGTCTGCATAGTGATCGGTTGGATAGATAACTGCGTATACAGCAGAACATGCGACCACCAAGTTCTGCACCTTCCAGAGAGTCAAAATAGCTTGATGAGTGACGTTATCATACGCCCGTTTAACATCCAGAAACAACGCCGCGGTCAAGCGCTTCAGATGCTTCTGATGTTTAACTGATGAAAACCAGGTCAATCACGCTATCAATAGAAGAACGTCCCCGCCGAAACCCGGACACTACATCTGGGTAAATTTCATAGCGCTCCAGATACCACTCAATTCGCGTTAGTACCATCCTTTCCATGAGTTTGCCCACGCATCTAGCCAATGCGATTGGGCGGTACGATGCTAGGTCAAGCGGCGATTTTCCAGGTTTAAGGACTGGAACCAGACGACTTGATTTCCACACGTCCGGAATTGTACCCGCACAACATGATGAGTTGAAGGGGTCTAAAAGAACACGTCGAGACTCCTGAGCAAGGTTTTGCAAGTGCAGATTGTTACTCCATCGTGCCCCGGCGATGAAGACCGTCTGCAACCGGCCATGGCGGCGTCTAGTTCTTCCATGGAGAAAAGAAGGTCCATTCGTGAATCCCTAGATCTAGGCACTTCGCAGCAATTCAGAGTTGTGGATTGGTTCCTGGGACCTGCTATTCTTGCGCAAAAATCTTTACCAATCTCCGCTTCGCTACGTCCTTGGTAAAGTGCGAGAGACTCAAATGGTTGGAGCTGCTGAGGAAATGTTCGCAAACCACGCACCACACTCAATTCGTGAGAGAGGCTTTCGAGGATCCAGTGATTCACAAAATTCTTTCCAACGGTAAGCCTGCAAGATTTGAATTTTGCGCTGAATTTTCTTCTGTGTGCGCCTTGCATCTCTTAATTTGTGCAGCAACTGTGTGCGCCTGTATCTTCTCTCTGCTCTTCGTCGAAGTGATCGGAGGCACTGCAGCTCCACATCGAAGTGTGTGGCATTGCAGTGAAGAAGCATCTCGCGTGTTTCATAGCCTCCTTGATGCGCTCTTCAATGTATGTTGTAATGTCTTCTCTGCAGGCTTCTTTCATAAAGGTTTTAAAAATAGACCAGTCTATTCGTTGCAAATGTTTGGCAGATCTGCATCGAGCGAGACCAGGAACAATAATATATGTGGGGATGTGGTGATTTCCA
This sequence comes from Amblyomma americanum, assembly GCF_052857255.1. NCBI lineage: Eukaryota > Metazoa > Arthropoda > Arachnida > Ixodida > Ixodidae > Amblyomma > Amblyomma americanum. The sequence continues at coordinate 151,543,469 of NC_135497.1, read as the reverse complement.
TGCGTTTCTACGTCGGCAAACCACAGGACGCATCTCGCGAGGCACCGAGACACAAACGCCAAGTCCAGACAACTGCTGTAAGAAAGCCCGTGAATGTACGTTGGCGAACCGTCGTTAAGGCATTATAGGTCGTGGTCAGATGCGAAACAGACAAGACGTCTTCCCTTCGAATTCATTCGGATGCCTCCCCACATGGCGTGATGCGCATTAAAGTCACCAGTGACGATCCAAGGCCCAGGTGTTGCAGCCAACAATTCCCTCAGCCTGTCGGCGTCAAACCTTGTTGTTGTAGATATGCACGCGCCCACAAGCGTAAACGTCAGAGTGCTGCTTTTCACCGTTACACAGACGTACTGGTTATGGTTGTGAGGGGGAACCGTATGGTGCACATAAGTAAGCTCCCTTCGAATGTAGATGATGACCTTGCTATTTTCCCTGTGCGTGGAGGATGCAAACGCTTCATAGCCAGAAATTCGGATGGAATTTTGTAAATTGGACTCACAAATCACAAGGATTGTAAATCTGTGTTTATAGACGTGTTCGCGAATCTCCGAAATTCGGGAATTGAGTCCACGAGCATTCCACTGGAAAATTGACGCTTCCCTGACTTGACTTTGAAATGGTAACTCTGGGAGAGCCATTGTGTCTGCCTCTGGAAATCTGAAAGGACTGGATTTAGCGCGTCCAGTACCTGCAATGCATTCCATGCTGCTGGCGAGTGAAAGCTAGACTGCATCGCAGGCATGGCGTTCATAAGGGACCTCAAGATGGCGAACACCTGCACTTCCTCACCTGGGGCTGGATCTCTGCCTTGGGCTCGCTCAGCTGTAGGCGCGGGACAGAGGGGGCGTGGTGCCTGCTCAGACACCAAGGTCGAGCGTGGCTTCGGCAATGGTGGCCATGTCACCTCTGAAGCACTCGTTCCGGCTTCACCAGTCACCGGGCTTACATTACTCGGTGGAGGGGGAGGACAAGTAGCAGGAGCGATGGGGGCTTCCCTGCCGCTGTCGGCCTTTTGTCTAGCGGATCGTCGACGACGCGAACGACGCCGATGCACCGTGGCTGAACCCCCTCTGTGCGTTAAATGGTCTCGCACCATTTCCTTCAACACCGCTCGTTCTTTCTTCAGGCGGGGGCAGGCTTGTGAAGAAGCGTCATGAGGGCCACGGCAGTTGGCACACTTCAAGACAGTAGCGTGGCAACTGTCACCGCTATGTGCTTCAGAGCAGCGCGGGCACGCAATGGTGCTATTAGAAACACCACTTACATGCCCAGTTTTCATGCACTTGCGACACTGAAGCGGCTTCGGGACGAATGTGCGAACTGCATGTCGAAAGCGGCCAAATTCACGTGCGATGGAATACAATCGCCCTTAAAAGTGAGCTTGGCGCACCTTGACTTGCCGAGGCGCTGAACCTTGGTTATTTCGATGCTGTTCGTCGCTGGTTTAATGAGTATCGGCAGGTCGGCGTCAAAGATGTTCGCATCGATGTCGTAAATGACGCCAGCGGTTCTGCCATTGTTTTCAAGAACAGGAGAGTGGTTGGGAATGTCTTCGATCTTCCTGAGGGTGGCAAGAAATTCCAAGGCGCTCCACTCCGTTACATCGATGGCAAGGAGGTTCCTTCGGCTGTTGATCCTGACGTCCTTGATCACCCCCGGGACGCGAGCCTCGAGGAACACAGACGTAGCTTGTCTGCTCAGCAGGTCAAGGTTGTCGGTGGGCGTTTCAGGCGCAAACAGGACTGTATGTGCCGGTGCACCACGCGTCGTGATGACGGCAGATGTGCTTGAGAGGACGAGTCCATATTCTTACGTATGTTATGCCATGTGTATGTATGTCATGTGTATGTACGCCATGTGTATGTCTTATGTATGCCATATGTAGGCAGCCGTATGCTGTGACCGACGAACAACCTTTAGCCGCCGTTGCCTAGCAACACCGCAGCCGCGCTCCAACAGATGGCGGCGCCGTCGACGCCGCTGCCGTCGCCGCTCGCTCCAACAGATGTGCTCCGCTGGGGTAGAGGAAGAGGAGGTGTCGCCTCGCGGGGAGGGGGGGTTTACATGTGCTTCTCATCAGTGTAATGTAGTCGTTACGGAGAGCGTGGAAGAAACGCAACAACGACGGAACGAAGCGAGGAAGAGACAACGCGGTCAAGAGACGCCAGAAAAACGCGCCGCACGACTCGGGAAGCGTCGTAACGAAGATGCGGAGGCTGCCGCACACATCCTTTGCGGCTGCCCTGTCGACTGCACTGTAAGCTTAGTGTGGGTACCCGCGCACGCGGGGAACTCTGGGAACGAAGGGGTCGACCGTTTAGCCCGATGCCTAACCAACCGGGCAGCCGACCCCTTCGAACCCGTATGCTCTCGCCGAGGCCCCCCATCCTACGCGGAAATCACCAACTTCTACAAGGAGACAAGACGCGTGTACCTGCTTCCCCACCATGAACCTCGACCGAGCGCAAGCAACCATGCTTCGCAGACTGCAGGCCAATTCGATTCTCAGTCATTCTCGACTATACCTCACCACTGACGGGGAATATGACTCCGTCTGTCCTAATTGCGACCACAGAGTTTTCCACTCAGGCACACATCCTCTGGGGATGCGAGGGCAACCCGTCCCCACAAACTTTACTGCTAGCTCCGTTTTTGGAGGTTTGGATCCAACTTCTTGCAAGACCAAACAAGAAGACACAACTCGCACTCGTCTCGTGGACTCAAGACGTCGCTCCCACCTGGGGGCCACACTCAGCCCACCTGCCTTAACTCCCAAACCTCAAGTGGCAAATAAAGTTGTTCTCTCGCTCTCTCTCTCTAACGAAGATGCGGCTAGAAGAAGCCGCGCCTCGTCCCGGAGTGACTCTTCAACTGCCGAAGAGACCGGTTTGAGTTCTCGGAATGAGACGCTGCGTAGACGACGGGCCGAGGGGAAAAAGCTTTCGCTATTCTGCTAGGGTTAACCAGAGCTAAACCGCATCCAATTTTTCTCGCGTAGCTGCCCGTCGACTACGGGGCGTCTTCGCGGCTTTTCGGCCGGGCAAACATGTGAACAGCGTCTCTCTTCCCTCCCCGACGCAGTGATCTCCGTAAAAACACAGCGTACGGAGCAGTCGGCCCGACAAGATGGAGAAAGCTTCGCCCGCCCCACGCTGTGTTGGTCCCAGCTCGACGACGGAGCTTTCGCCGAGCGCCGCACACAAAGTTGCAGCACACGCCCGATAGTGGGCGCGCGTCCAGGCGCCGGTTTTGGGCGGAGCATGTGGGGAATGTTTTCTCTTTGAATTCGACGATGGCCACGCGTGCACTGCCGGCAGCCAGGGGAGAGTCGACGTATTTGCTGTCGGGAAAGTGGCCGAGGTACCGAGCACTGTATGTACTGTCCCCTTTAGATCGCCGCCTCCACCGCGGAAGTGTCGCGCAGCAGCATTGCACCCGTGATTCATCAGTGAACGAGACGGGGCTGATAAAACGCGTAACTCTTCGCCAAGCCCTGCCCGCATCGACGCACTCAACAGCGGAGCGAATATTTTCGCCGGCAACTTTTTCCCAACGATAGCCAACTAGCCGGCGTCCAGTGATTAGGGAATGCTGGTTTCTGTCGTGTAATCGTCACGCATAACGCCCAGCAGCCTGGACTACCACGGTAAATAAAGTAAGATTTCGTATGGCAACCCCTTATTAGGAAAGGTGCAAGGCAAGAAAAAAAAATGAGCGTCATATGACCAGTCATATTTGCACGTCTATTCGACGGCCGAGACGACGGCCGTGAACGTGCTTGCGACTATGCTTAATGGAGGTCTTCCCTTGCATACTAAAATATTATAAGCCCACTGATATGGCGTACTCAAAAGATTTCTGCTGCTACTATGCCTATAGGCAGAGTAACGGCCAGCTTTCGTAACAACCACTCGAAAACATACGCTCAGCATTGCGCGCAACATCAAAGCTATAGACAAGCTTCGCGAGCAGCTTGAACAGCGGGCACATTAACATCGAGAACTGCCGCTTTATAGTCTCGAGGTCGTGAGCGAAGGAGTCCAGCTGCAGCAAAACAAATATATATGCTGAGCAATGCGCGCAACATCGAAGCTAGACCTGCACAGTGTGACATTCCTTGTGTGTGCTACGAGGTTCCGCGTTCGACGGCGCGGCGTAGACGGAGACCCAGATGACAGCGGCATCATCAATTACCCAGCCATGCTCTTTGAGTGACGACCAGAACGAAGGGGTTTAAGCCCAACCGGACCCAACCGGACCCGCCGCCGCCGCCGCGGGGAAACGGGCTTATCCTCCCCAATTGGCGTGGCGGTTCCAGGGGCGGCCCTCCCGAGCACATTCCAGGACAAGGGAACTGTCAGCGGGCCAGAGCGCGCCTTACCTTGAGGAGCGAGTGTCAGTTGATGGATGGAGAATGGAGGCCGGTGACCCGCGGGAACTGTCAGCGGGCCAGAGCGCGCCTTACCACAGCCGACGCTATGCGCTACCTCGAAGACAACCTTCTTTCCCTCGGACTCAACACGTGAGGGGGGCGAGACAATAAGTGCGGTGGTATGTTTGTGCGCCCAAGTGAAAGCCCTAGCCCCCTCCTTCCCCTCCGGCGTGGGCGTCCTCACCCTAGGGAGTGTGGAGAAGAGGATATAAAAATCGAGAAGCAGTACGGAAGAAGGACGCTCAGGACGACATCGTTCGCCAAGAGGGCCTTCAGCGCCGAAGCCCGACGGCGTGCAGCTTCTGCCAGCAACCGCTCGAGCCCAACTCCGGAGCCGCTCCATCGCCCCCATGAAGTCGTCGGCACGTAAGCTCGGACGCCCCAGCCTCTGAATCTTAATCATGTATAATCATTGAATATATCTGTTTGTTTAAACTGAGCCATACGGTGTCTCTTTGCCTCTCCGTCCCGTGTGGACCTGCGCATTATGGGGGTCATCACACTGGTGTCAGAAGTGGGGTCTCAAAAGCAAATGTCCTCTGAATGCTGCGACATTCATGACTTCAAAATTGTAATCAAAAGGGAATCACGGGACTGATTGTGGGACTTTTACCCCCATTTGAGAGGCTTGAGGCACTGGAGGGCTTGAGAAAAAAAAATGTCTGTATCTGAGGGAGCTCCCACTCCACAGCCGTCGCTCGGAGCAAGCATGCTGGCATTAGGAAGCGTCATTCCGACGTTTACGGGAGATAAGACAGGGGTTCCAATCTGCGATTTCTTTTCCATGCTAGAAGAGATTGGGAAAATGGGGGGATGGTCCGATGCTCAAATGCTGGGAATGGCGAGGTGTAAGATGGCAGGAGCTGCTCATGATTTTGCTTGGCGAGACGAAAAAGTAAAATCCACAAAATCATTTGCGGAATTTAAGAAGCTCGCGTTTGAGCATTTCGACACTGAACCACGTCACGTGCGGGTACAGAGGTTCCGTGACGCCGGACAGATGGTAGGGGAGGACGTGCGAACGTTTGCGTCGCGGCTTCAGCGCTTAGCGCGCGATACGTTAAGCAGGGAGGAGGAAGGAGACCAGCTAAAGAAGAAATACGCGGAGGATATACTTAAAGAGGAAATGACCGCTTTGCTCGTGGCTGGTCTGCAAGACCCCGTGCGCCGGTTTGTGCTCTCGCGCAAGCCGAGCAATTTCGACCAAGCCGTGGAGGCCGCATTGGATGAGGAACGAAATGAGGCGTTAACGACAGCCGCAGCGAGAGTACGCGTCATAGAGAGAGCGGTGCTCAACCCTGAGGTTGCTCTCTTGACAGAGCGGTTAGATCGCTTAGAACAGCTGCTATCTCAGCAGGTAGAACGCCAGGTTGAAGCGCGCGCTCAACAGCGCCCATTCGCTGGAAACCGGAGACCGCCACAAAGCTACAGGCGCGGTATGCGAGATTTTGAAGACATCGTATGCTTCGCTTGCCAGGGTCGCGGACACATCGCCAGGTTCTGCCAAAACGTGCGCCGTGGGGAGCCACAAAGAGAAGCAGGCGAGACACGCCCTAAGCAAGCCTACAGCGGGGCTCCAGATACCGAGACAAAAAACTAGATAGTCCTCCCCAGCCTGAGGAGCGTGGGGAGGGAGCAGTGGATGATGAGGTGGCGGTAGTTTGTGTGGCCGACGAGGCATGCCCTGTTGTGCGTTGCAAGTTAAATGGTTGTTGCATGGAATTGTTGATAGATACGGGGTCAAAGGTGACATTGCTTAAGGAGAGCAGTTTTAACACGCTTCGAAGGAAGGGGGACCACGAGGTGTTGGAAGCGTCTGGTGGTATGGCAACCAAATTTGTAGGCATAACGGGGGATCCTCTTGGCATAAGTGGACTCTACCGGTTACACTTCTCTCTCGGCGGAATTGCATTGGAGCACCCCTGCTACGTATGCCCGGACACGGTGTCTCTGCCAAACGGAGTGTCAGGTATATTAGGGCAGGATTTTTTGAGAAAAGGGAAGGTAGTAGTCTCATTCTCTGAGGAAGAGGTTAATGCGGGCGGCTCAAAAGTTCCGTTTTTGAACAGGAGAAGGGCTGAGATTCGCATTACCGATATTGACACCCGTCAAACAGTGGGATCATTGGAGAAGGTATATTCGCGGGTTGCCGTCAGGCTGGTCGAGGAGGCGGTCGTCCTTCCTTGGTCGGAGCACATTTTGTACGCGTTTGTGCCTTCAGATGTAGAGAGCGGCGCCGTGGGAGTGCTTGAGCCGGTCGACTCTCTCAGCAATGGCCTGAAGGCAGCCGCGTGCCTCGTGACAGTTAATGACGCCCACAGAGTGCCCCTACGGGTGGTTAACTGTAGCCAGCAGCCACTGAGCCTTCCCAGGAACAAAACATTGGCTTTCTTCACCTCTGCGATAGAGAAACGTGAGCCCACCGATACGGTACTCGCAACTGTAGAGCATGCTAGTCCCTCGGCTGCTCCAAAGGTGTCGTTCGATCTTTCTCACGTAAAATCCAGGGAGAGGGAGGCTCTGGCTGGTTTGCTGAACGACTACTCGGAGGTATTCGCCGCGTCCAACCTGGATTTGGGCTGCTGTGGCGTTATAAAGCACAGGATAGAAACCGGCACTTCATCGCCCGTTCACCAGCGTGCGTACAGGATTCCTTACTCCCAACGTGAGGAGATGGAGCGGCAGGTGCAGGACCTGATTGATCGCGGCATTGTCGAACACTCAAAGTCACCCTGGGGAGCACCAGCACTATTGGTGGAAAAGCCAGATGGCTCGTATCGATTGGTAGTGGACTACCGCAAACTAAATGCCGTAACTCGCATCGATCCATACCCCATCCCCAATATACAGGAGACGCTTTCACAGCTGGGCTCTGCCAGGTACTTCACGGTAGTGGACATGGCGGCGGGATTCTGGCAGATAGCAATGGATCCGGCAGATGCCGAGAAAACGGCATTCAACACGCCCTCAGGGCACTATGAATGGAAAAGAATGCCGATGGGTCTGGCCAACAGCCCTGCTGTCTGGCAGAGAACCGCTGATGTTATCCTGGCAGGTCTTCTAGGGAGGCTGTGCTTCGTGTATATGGATGACATTATCATATACAGTGACAGTTTGAGAACCATTTGCGCGATATTGAGCAGGTTTTGGTGCGACTAAGAGGAGCGGGTCTCAAGCTGAAGCCCTCTAAGTGCCAATTCCTCAAAAACGAGGTGAAATACCTCGGGCACGTTGTTTCAGCTGACGGCGTGCGACCGGACCCTGAGAAACTAAGGTGTGTCTCGGATTTTCCATCCCCGACTAGCGTCCGCCAGGTCCGGCAGTTTCTCGGCCTGATCGGTTACTACCGAAGGCACATAGAGGAGTTCGCCAAGCTCGCTAAGCCGCTCACCGCCTTAACAGCCAAAAATGTCGCCTTTCGCTGGGACGAAAACGCGGAGGATGCTTTTGGGGCCCTGAAAAGGAAGCTAATGAGTGCACCGCTGTTGCGCCACCCGGATTTTAATTTGCCCTTCGTTATGGCCACAGATGCGTCAAAGTTCGCAGTTGGTGCCGTGCTATCTCAGGTTATCGAGGGCAAAGAACATCCCGTTGCTTTTGCTAGCCGACAGCTGAGCCCCACAGAGCAAAAATACGGAGCTACGGAAAGGGAGTGCCTCGCCGTTGTCTGGGCAGTAAAGCACTTCAGATGCTACCTTTACGGCCGCAAATTCAAGCTAGTCACAGACTGCCATCCTCTGAAATGGGTGATGAGTGTCAGGGACCCTAGCTCGCGACTCGCTAGATGGAATCTACACCTGCAGGAATACTGCTTCGAAGTTGAGCACAAGTCAGGAAAGACACATCTGAATGCTGATGCACTCAGCCGCACAGCTGCCGTGGCAGCTATAGAAGAGTTTGTCCCCGTAGTCGACCCCGCCGAATTACGCACAGAGCAGTGCAAAGATCCTGACCTGAAGCGAATAATCGAAAGCTTAGAGGGCGCACCGTCTCACCCCGAACAGCTAGGTTATTTCATTGGCAAAGACGGCACCCTGTGTCGGCGCACGAGGCCAACCAGGAAAGGGAGACCAGAGAAAACCGCTTGGGAGAGAGTCGTCATACCTCGGTCGTGGACAGAAAGGGTTCTTCGCGCGTTTCACGATGCGCCATGCGCCGGTCATTTTGGCGTAGCGAAGACACGCAGGCGTGTGGAGCGTTTGTACTTTTGGAGTGGCATGCGACAGGATGTTAGAGACTACTGTGCGAAGTGTCATTCCTGTCTCGAAAGAAAAACACCCAAGGGACGAAGACCAGCTCCAATTCAGCCGTTCCCTGAGGTTTCGGCTCCCTTCGAGCGGACAGGTATGGACATAATGGGCCCATTGCCCACGACCACTTCCGGAAACAAGTACATTTTAGTATCAAAATGGTGGTTTGAGCTAGTTGGTACATATTCACAATTTCACCAGCGCTGCGACAAGGAACAAGAACAGAGAAGGAAGACAAGGACAAGCGCTACTAACAACTGAAAGTTTATTTGAAAAAAAACACAGATTATATGCACACAACTGACAACCCAAAGCGCCTGCGCTTCCCCCACCAGGCACGCAAAAGAGAGTTAAAAATCTAGATACAAAATTTCACACTCATGTAAGTTTACAGATGGTGTGCTAACGCACGTGTCGATGTTCTTGTGAATGTGATAGGCTTCACACAACTCCCTAGTTAACTGATCTGGATGTCTGAATTTAATCTTAGCCCTGTTAAGCAGAGGAAAGCATGCTTTTTTGTTAGACACACCGGGTTTGTTTAGAAGACAATCTCTGTAATGAAGGGACAGATTTGATGAAGGAGCACCATTCAAAGAGGTTCTATGCTGACGTAAGCGTGTATTTATGCATTTACCGGTTTGCCCAATGTAACTCTTGCCGCATTTAAAAGGTATGTCATAAACCACTCCCTCTGCACATGGCACAAAGGTTGACTCATGATCCACCTGGCATGCATTTTTTCTTTTGCCTCTTATTTGCTTCTGTTCCCGGGCTCTTTTGTCAACAATAGCACAAACCTTGCCTAGTTTATTAGGGACCGAAAAGAGCACTTTTACCCCATATCTAGTGCCAACCTGCTTAAGCCTATGGGATAACTGATGAATGTAGGGTATTACCGCATACTTCGTTCTGTCATTGCCGGAATTTTCCTGTGCTTCATGTCTACCACACGACTTCATCTTCTTCAGGATCTTGTTGCTAGCAAGCGCTATCACATCTTTGGGGAAGCCCGCTGATCTTAGCCTTTGAACTTGCTTATCGAAACTGCTGCCTAAAGTATGAATACATGACTTAGTAAGTGCAGATCCTAAACAAGACACTGCTATGCCACATTTAACTATTTTCGAGTGCCCAGACTGATAATTTAGCAAGGGCTTTTCCGACCGCTGTAGGAAGGACCAACAAACATGATTCACCTTTTTCTCCAATCTAATATCCAAGAATTGCAGCTGATTATCTTCCGGTAATTCAAAGGTAAATTTCAGACCAAACCCGCAGTTTTCAAAAGTCTTTAAAATGTCATCCACATGTGCCTTGAAGTCATGGGATTCAACAAAAACAAGATAATCGTCTACATACCGGAAGATTTGTTTTACACGGTTGTCTAAGTTAACTTTAATGCTCCTATCTGCATAGGAAAGAAAGATATTACTAAGTACCGGAACCACTTTTGAGCCAATGCACACTCCTGTTTTTTGAACATATAGCCTGCCTTCCCAATCAACAAATGTGGATTTGAGATAAAATGACACAAGCTCCAAAAACGAGCCCACAGAAACGCCACACTTTGAAATGAATGCTTCTTCATCATTATCCTCTACTATACATTTCTTAACACACTGGAGGAGCCTATCATGTGGCAATGAATAGAATAAATCCTGCACATCAATACTAAACATATCACACCCACCAGGATTATTTAGTTTCAGATATTGCACAACCGCCTCGGAATTAGATACAAGAAACGGGTCTTCTACTGTCAGTGAACACAATTTACTTTGCAAAAAACTTGAAACGGCATGTTGCCAAGTTCCCCGTTCAGTAACAATGCAACGGAAGGGGATGTCAGTCTTATGAGTTTTGGCAGCAAAAAACACTTCTAAAAAGTTGCCTTTCGCCTTCTTAATGGATGCTTGCAGGCCAACTAAATTCATATCACCTACCAGCCTTAACGCCTCGCTTTTTTGTTTAAGGGCACTGGAACGCACAGGCTTAAAGTTTTTGGCAACTGAATTCCTAGCCTTCTCACGGAAAAGTTTCTCTGGCAGCGTAACGAAATAACCTTCTTTATCCGAGACAACCACGCGAAGTTTTTCGGACGTCAAGAAATCGGTCAAGTGCGCAAAGTCCCACCTTTTGGCCGGCCCTCCGCCACTCTTCTTGAGGGCCTCAACACATTCCACAACGCACCTAGGCTGCTCCTCTTTCCGTGCTTGGCGCGCGATTGACCTTCCAAGAGCCAAGTTTTCTTCTTTTCCCAAAGAAGGGTGGACACCGAATTTTGGACCCAACTTTAGAATCTTCTGGAACTTCTCTGGCACCGGCTGATCACCCAGGACCAAGAGCTTTCCTTCGGAGCACGGAGACGCTGTACTGGAGGGAAACCACGGGCGGGCGGTGTACCAAAGGAACTCGGTATGTTTTTTCGCTTGTTCGCACCACTCATGGAAGTGCCGCACACGATTTTTGTCCTTCCCACACACCACCCAAAGGCAATCCTTGTAGTATCGATGTTGACGCCACCACTCTGAAGATGCAATCCGGCAAATCCTGCGGCTGTGCCCTTTAGATGGGAGGAGGCCACCGCACATAACTTGGACCTCAACTGGGCAAAGAGCACGTCTGGCATGCCACGAAGCTACCCTTGCTTTGAAGGCACAAACTGCAATTAGGGAAGCCAGGGCTGCCTGGTTGTCAAAAGGAGCGGGATTAGGACATAGAAAAGAGCTCAATGTACTAGAAATGAACTGTAGCAAAATGGTGGTTTGAGCTAGTTGGTACATATTCACAATTTCACCAGCGCTGCGACAAGGAACAAGAACAGAGAAGGAAGACAAGGACAAGCGCTACTAACAACTGAAAGTTTATTTGAAAAAAAACACAGATTATATGCACACAACTGACAACCCAAAGCGCCTGCGCTTCCCCCACCAGGCACGCAAAAGAGAGTTAAAAATCTAGATACAAAATTTCACACTCATGTAAGTTTACAGATGGTGTGCTAACGCACGTGTCGATGTTCTTGTGAATGTGATAGGCTTCACACAACTCCCTAGTTAACTGATCTGGATGTCTGAATTTAATCTTAGCCCTGTTAAGCAGAGGAAAGCATGCTTTTTTGTTAGACACACCGGGTTTGTTTAGAAGACAATCTCTGTAATGAAGGGACAGATTTGATGAAGGAGCACCATTCAAAGAGGTTCTATGCTGACGTAAGCGTGTATTTATGCATTTACCGGTTTGCCCAATGTAACTCTTGCCGCATTTAAAAGGTATGTCATAAACCACTCCCTCTGCACATGGCACAAAGGTTGACTCATGATCCACCTGGCATGCATTTTTTCTTTTGCCTCTTATTTGCTTCTGTTCCCGGGCTCTTTTGTCAACAATAGCACAAACCTTGCCTAGTTTATTAGGGACCGAAAAGAGCACTTTTACCCCATATCTAGTGCCAACCTGCTTAAGCCTATGGGATAACTGATGAATGTAGGGTATTACCGCATACTTCGTTCTGTCATTGCCGGAATTTTCCTGTGCTTCATGTCTACCACACGACTTCATCTTCTTCAGGATCTTGTTGCTAGCAAGCGCTATCACATCTTTGGGGAAGCCCGCTGATCTTAGCCTTTGAACTTGCTTATCGAAACTGCTGCCTAAAGTATGAATACATGACTTAGTAAGTGCAGATCCTAAACAAGACACTGCTATGCCACATTTAACTATTTTCGAGTGCCCAGACTGATAATTTAGCAAGGGCTTTTCCGACCGCTGTAGGAAGGACCAACAAACATGATTCACCTTTTTCTCCAATCTAATATCCAAGAATTGCAGCTGATTATCTTCCGGTAATTCAAAGGTAAATTTCAGACCAAACCCGCAGTTTTCAAAAGTCTTTAAAATGTCATCCACATGTGCCTTGAAGTCATGGGATTCAACAAAAACAAGATAATCGTCTACATACCGGAAGATTTGTTTTACACGGTTGTCTAAGTTAACTTTAATGCTCCTATCTGCATAGGAAAGAAAGATATTACTAAGTACCGGAGCCACTTTTGAGCCAATGCACACTCCTGTTTTTTGAACATATAGCCTGCCTTCCCAATCAACAAATGTGGATTTGAGATAAAATGACACAAGCTCCAAAAACGAGCCCACAGAAACGCCACACTTTGAAATGAATGCTTCTTCATCATTATCCTCTACTATACAGTTCTTAACACACTGGAGGAGCCTATCATGTGGCATTTTGTATCTAGATTTTTAACTCTCTTTTGCGTGCCTGGTGGGGGAAGCGCAGGCGCTTTGGGTTGTCAGTTGTGTGCATATAATCTGTGTTTTTTTCAAATAAACTTTCAGTTGTTAGTAGCGCTTGTCCTTGTCTTCCTTCTCTGTTCTTGTTCCTTGTCGCAGCGCTGGTGAAATTGTGAATATGTACCAACTAGCTCAAACCACCATTTTGCTACAGTTCATTTCTAGTACATTGAGCTCTTTTCTATGTCCTAATCCCGCTCCTTTTGACAACCAGGCAGCCCTGGCTTCCCTAATTGCAGTTTGTGCCTTCAAAGCAAGGGTAGCTTCGTGGCATGCCAGACGTGCTCTTTGCCCAGTTGAGGTCCAAGTTATGTGCGGTGGCCTCCTCCCATCTAAAGGGCACAGCCGCAGGATTTGCCGGATTGCATCTTCAGAGTGGTGGCGTCAACATCGATACTACAAGGATTGCCTTTGGGTGGTGTGTGGGAAGGACAAAAATCGTGTGCGGCACTTCCATGAGTGGTGCGAACAAGCGAAAAAACATACCGAGTTCCTTTGGTACACCGCCCGCCCGTGGTTTCCCTCCAGTACAGCGTCTCCGTGCTCCGAAGGAAAGCTCTTGGTCCTGGGTGATCAGCCGGTGCCAGAGAAGTTCCAGAAGATTCTAAAGTTGGGTCCAAAATTCGGTGTCCACCCTTCTTTGGGAAAAGAAGAAAACTTGGCTCTTGGAAGGTCAATCGCGCGCCAAGCACGGAAAGAGGAGCAGCCTAGGTGCGTTGTGGAATGTGTTGAGGCCCTCAAGAAGAGTGGCGGAGGGCCGGCCAAAAGGTGGGACTTTGCGCACTTGACCGATTTCTTGACGTCCGAAAAACTTCGCGTGGTTGTCTCGGATAAAGAAGGTTATTTCGTTACGCTGCCAGAGAAACTTTTCCGTGAGAAGGCTAGGAATTCAGTTGCCAAAAACTTTAAGCCTGTGCGTTCCAGTGCCCTTAAACAAAAAAGCGAGGCGTTAAGGCTGGTAGGTGATATGAATTTAGTTGGCCTGCAAGCATCCATTAAGAAGGCGAAAGGCAACTTTTTAGAAGTGTTTTTTGCTGCCAAAACTCATAAGACTGACATCCCCTTCCGTTGCATTGTTACTGAACGGGGAACTTGGCAACATGCCGTTTCAAGTTTTTTGCAAAGTAAATTGTGTTCACTGACAGTAGAAGACCCGTTTCTTGTATCTAATTCCGAGGCGGTTGTGCAATATCTGAAACTAAATAATCCTGGTGGGTGTGATATGTTTAGTATTGATGTGCAGGATTTATTCTATTCATTGCCACATGATAGGCTCCTCCAGTGTGTTAAGAAATGTATAGTAGAGGATAATGATGAAGAAGCATTCATTTCAAAGTGTGGCGTTTCTGTGGGCTCGTTTTTGGAGCTTGTGTCATTTTATCTCAAATCCACATTTGTTGATTGGGAAGGCAGGCTATATGTTCAAAAAACAGGAGTGTGCATTGGCTCAAAAGTGGCTCCGGTACTTAGTAATATCTTTCTTTCCTATGCAGATAGGAGCATTAAAGTTAACTTAGACAACCGTGTAAAACAAATCTTCCGGTATGTAGACGATTATCTTGTTTTTGTTGAATCCCATGACTTCAAGGCACATGTGGATGACATTTTAAAGACTTTTGAAAACTGCGGGTTTGGTCTGAAATTTACCTTTGAATTACCGGAAGATAATCAGCTGCAATTCTTGGATATTAGATTGGAGAAAAAGGTGAATCATGTTTGTTGGTCCTTCCTACAGCGGTCGGAAAAGCCCTTGCTAAATTATCAGTCTGGGCACTCGAAAATAGTTAAATGTGGCATAGCAGTGTCTTGTTTAGGATCTGCACTTACTAAGTCATGTATTCATACTTTAGGCAGCAGTTTCGATAAGCAAGTTCAAAGGCTAAGATCAGCGGGCTTCCCCAAAGATGTGATAGCGCTTGCTAGCAACAAGATCCTGAAGAAGATGAAGTCGTGTGGTAGACATGAAGCACAGGAAAATTCCGGCAATGACAGAACGAAGTATGCGGTAATACCCTACATTCATCAGTTATCCCATAGGCTTAAGCAGGTTGGCACTAGATATGGGGTAACAGTGCTCTTTTCGGTCCCTAATAATCTAGGCAAGGTTTGTGCTATTGTTGACAAAAGAGCCCGGGAACAGAAGCAAATAAGAGGCAAAAGAAAAAATGCATGCCAGGTGGATCATGAGTCAACCTTTGTGCCATGTGCAGAGGGAGTGGTTTATGACATACCTTTTAAATGCGGCAAGAGTTACATTGGGCAAACCGGTAAATGCATAAATACACGCTTACGTCAGCATAGAACCTCTTTGAATGGTGCTCCTTCATCAAATCTGTCCCTTCATTACAGAGATTGTCTTCTAAACAAACCCGGTGTGTCTAACAAAAAAGCATGCTTTCCTCTGCTTAACAGGGCTAAGATTAAATTCAGACATCCAGATCAGTTAACTAGGGAGTTGTGTGAAGCCTATCACATTCACAAGAACATCGACACGTGCGTTAGCACACCATCTGTAAACTTACATGAGTGTGAAATTTTGTATCTAGATTTTTAACTCTCTTTTGCGTGCCTGGTGGGGGAAGCGCAGGCGCTTTGGGTTGTCAGTTGTGTGCATATAATCTGTGTTTTTTTTCAAATAAACTTTCAGTTGTTAGTAGCGCTTGTCCTTGTCTTCCTTCTCTGTTCTTGTTCCTTGTCGCAGCGCTGGTGAAATTGTGAACATTTTAGTATTTGTCGATCACCTTTCAAAATACGCGGAAGCAGTAGCACTCCCAGATCAGAAGGCAGACACGGTTGCAAGAGCATTTGTCGAACAGATCGTGCTCCGACATGGACCCCCGAGGCAACTATTGACAGATCGGGGAACGAACTTCGTGTCGCAGCTAATGAGGAGAGTTTGCGAGCTGCTTAAGATCGCTAAGAAGCAGACAACACCGTACCATCCGGCTTGCAACGGCGCGGTGGAGCGACTGAACCAAACCGTGGCCGGGTTCCTGTCGCATTTTGTTTCGCGCGACCAGCGGGACTGGGACTTGTGGCTCCCGTATGCAATGTTTGCCTACAATTCCGCAGCACACGAGAGCACGGGCGAATCGCCATTCTTTCTTCTCTACGGCCGAGACCCGGACCAGCCTAGTGAAGTGCCAGAGGGCCCCCGTCGTGTCCCATACGCTTCACTGGACGACTATAAGGTGGAGCTAGAATCGCGCTTGCAAGTGGCGAGGGACATCGCAAAGGAGGCCTTAAAGAAAGCGGCGAAGCGCAGGAAGGAGGTGCACGATCGCAGTGCTAGAGACGCGCCGTTTAATGTGGGGGACAGCGTGTACATTGAAAACTGCCAAAGGCAGATTGGGCTAGCTCGTAAGTTCCAGACGAAGTGGAGAGGACCGTGCGAGGTTGTCGAGAAGCTTTCTCCGGTAAACTTCAGAGTCCGAGACGTGAACCGGCGCTCGATAAGGATACACGCAAATCGCCTCAAGTCGGCACCGGTTCAGTATTCACGAAATGAGGAAAGGGAAAGCGCGGATTTTGAAGGGGACAGAAGTGAAGCGGAGCGCGGATAGTTCGCAAGAAACGCCCTCTCCTGCATTTGTTCGGCAGGCGCCAGAGGTGACGGCCGGAATGCCACCGGATTTACTTCATGCATTGCTAGAAGAAGAAGCGCGCGAGGTTGCCGCGCAGATAACGCCAGGGGAGGCTCCTGCCACGAGCCCTCGCGAGTCCCAAAGCAGACAAAGGGTCACAGACTTACTTAGTATGACTCATGAAGGCCGATATCCGCTGCGAAATCGGAAAGCTAAGTCGGACTAATGGCGTAAACAGAGCGGAGTTGTGAACTGGTTAGAATTGTGTAATGCCACAGCTCATAACATTGCTATGTGCTTATGTGTTAAGTTATCGGAGTTGGTAGTTAAACCTTTCTGTCATTAAGTAACACCTTCACAGGAGAGCATGCGGAGCGCATGCAGAACCTGCCCTACTTCCTTTCGTTATCTATATTTTTGTCTGTGCCGTGATCGTGCTAGAAGTGGGAGCTCCTTTGTAACTGTGGTAAATTTATTTCGTCCAGTTTGGACTAGAAAGGAGAGGCTTGGGTGCTGAGTTTCATGTTTATCTTGTGGAAATACGGGGGAAACAAAGCCTTTCGCCCCGCCCGCACTCCCACTCCGCGGATGCAGCGTTCCCGCTCGCTAACCGCGGAGGGGTTCGTGCTCGAGGGACAAAGGGAAGGGACGACACAGCGTTAACACTCATATGCTATTTATTACACTTGCAATTAATACACAGAGTGGGCCAGCTAGCTACAAAACATCAACGAGGCATTCCTCGGAAATAGAAGGCTACGTAAGAAGGACTTCCGACTTACCGGCTGGGGCAGGGGCGCGACTTCGGAGGTATCGGCGGCGAACGTTTGTATGCGCCGATAATGGCGGCCGGGTTTTCCCGTGCGCGCTGCATTCTTGGGGCAAGGCCATTCCCTAGCATTTGCCGGGGAAGGCGACCAGAGCGCGCGTTTGCTGCGCTCGCTTCGCTTCGCTGCCTGGAACCAGAAGTCCAGCGGCAAGGCACAACGGATCCCCGTGCGCCTGCCGCGGAAGGTGACGGGAGCGTGCGGCTCCAACCGCTCACGACGCTGGCCGGATCCCGAAGGGACTCTCTCCCGTTCCGCAGAACTCCGCGTAACCTACGAGGTGGCGCTCCCGTCGCCGTTCCCTTTCCCCCATGAGGGAGACTTCCCTCCTCGCCCAGCCGGGGGCTGTCCGTCCCGACGGCCGGCGATGAAGATGGGCCGCATCGAAACGGAGGGGGGAAATAGGTTCTCCACAATCTGTAAAAGAAGATCAGTGCTGCCCCTGGAGACGCCAGTTATGACAGCGGAGGCATATGGTGTTGTGCAGTGGTGTTGAGTGCAGCGAAAAGTGTTTTGTCGGACGCACTGTGCGAGGCGATTCAGAAAGACAAGGGGAGCTGCGTGGACTCAAATGTTCGGAGAACATTCTTCTGGAGGGTGAGCGAGTGTGACATTCCTTGTGTGTGCTACGAGGTTCCGCGTTCGACGGCGCGGCGTAGACGGAGACCCAGATGACAGCGGCATCATCAATTACCCAGCCATGCTCTTTGAGTGACGACCAGAACGAAGGGGTTTAAGCCCAACCGGACCCAACCGGACCCGCCGCCGCCGCCGCGGGGAAACGGGCTTATCCTCCCCAATTGGCGTGGCGGTTCCAGGGGCGGCCCTCCCGAGCACATTCCAGGACAAGGGAACTGTCAGCGGGCCAGAGCGCGCCTTACCTTGAGGAGCGAGTGTCAGTTGATGGATGGAGAATAGAGGCCGGTGACCCGCGGGAACTGTCAGCGGGCCAGAGCGCGCCTTACCACAGCCGACGCTATGCGCTACCTCGAAGACAACCTTCTTTCCCTCGGACTCAACACGTGAGGGGGGCGAGACAATAAGTGCGGTGGTATGTTTGTGCGCCCAAGTGAAAGCCCTAGCCCCCCCTCCTTCCCCTCCGGCGTGGGCGTCCTCACCCTAGGGAGTGTGGAGAAGAGGATATAAAAATCGAGAAGCAGTACGGAAGAAGGACGCTCAGGACGACATCGTTCGCCAAGAGGGCCTTCAGCGCCGAAGCCCGACGGCGTGCAGCTTCTGCCAGCAACCGCTCGAGCCCAACTCCGGAGCCACTCCATCGCCCCCATGAAGTCGTCGGCACGTAAGCTCGGACGCCCCAGCCTCTGAATCTTAATCATGTATAATCATTGAATATATCTGTTTGTTTAAACTGAGCCATACGGTGTCTCTTTGCCTCTCCGTCCCGTGTGGACCTGCGCATTATGGGGGTCACGACAGCTGTACTATAACTCCATTGCAAGGGGTTACTTAGGATAAGCAGATGCTGCGGTGGCTCAGGGGTTATGGCGCTCGGCTGCTGACCCGAAAGACGCGGCTTTGATTCCAGATCGCGGCGGTAGCATTTCGATGGAAGCGAAAGGCTAGAGGCCCGTGTACTTTGCGATGTCAGTGCACGTTAAAGAACGCCAGATGGTCGAAATTTCCGGAGCCCTTCACTACGGCGTACCACATAGCCTGAATCGCTTTGGGACGTTAAACCCTCATAAACCATACACTTCTGATAAGCATATATTTTAATTCTCCTAAATTACAGTCTTCTACGTCATTTTCGATCCTCGTTGAGTTCGTATTGAATGCGGAGAAGCGTGGATGGCTTGAGATCGAATAAGGTGGCGGTTTGGGCTTGTTGGTAGTGCATGACGTATAAAATAGCGCAACATCAGACAAGGACATGAAAGAACACACACGAGCGCTAACTTGCAACAGTTTATTGCGGAAGGGAGCCTGCAGATATATATGACATGGCGATACATTGCGCAAGCGCGGCAGAGAGTCATTTGTTAGTGGCTTCTGAGGTAATCTAATTCCTTACGAGATAGCCCAACAGATGGTTTCGCTATGCAGTTATCACCTAACCTATCTATCATTTCTGCTTCGATTATTTCTCGCGTGAGTTTGCAAGTGTTTTTGGCAATGACCGTGCATGCTTGAAAAATATTTTTACACTTTTATTCACATTTTCGGCATTCACACTTTCCCTTGTACTACAGGTATCTCGACGTGCCTCAGCGGATTACACTTCGCGCTGTGTATCGGAGGGTGTGGACGCCTTGAATCACGGAAAACCCCCTGCGCCGAAGGTATCTGTCAAACGCGCTTTGTCGTTCTTGAGGAACCACGAGCTTTGCGTATTGTCTGCGGACAAGGAGGGCGGTTTTGCAGTTTGTCGCATGGGCTGTTCAATGCAAAAGCCTTGGAAGCTGTCTCCAATGCCTTTGATCATCTGCGGAAACGAACATCTAAGTTGAAAGCAGAAGCCAAAGAGCTGTGCAATAGGCTGCAGCTGGGCAGTCTCTCTAAAGGCATAGAAACGTCAAAGTATGATCACCTTTACGTCTTTTTCAGTGCAAAAACGCACAAGGTGGGCGCTCCGTTCAGGGTGATTGTTTCTGAAAATGATACGTGGCAAAAATCTATTGCTATGTTTCTCCAAGAAAAGCTCAACCTATTGCAAATAGATGATCCCTTCCTTGTAAAGGATTCCTATGCTGTCATAGATTACATAAAGTCTTCATCGCACAAGTACTTGAGATGTTTCTTTATAGATATTAAGGATTTGTTTTATTCGTTACCGCAAGCTAGTCTGCTTTCTTGTGTTCAGAACTGTATTGACAAGCTCGGAGTCATACCATTCCAGAATGCTTCGGGTACGTCGGGCAGTGGCTTCCTAGAACTTTTAAGCATTTACCTTCGGTCCACTTTTATTCAATGGGACGGACTGCCATTTTTGCAGTAACAGGGTATATGCATAGGGTCGTGCATTGCACCCGTCCTTAGTGATTTATTTCTAGCCGAACTTGACATAGGCCTTTGTTGCCGCCTTGCTAACTTAAAAGTAACAAAAGCATTTAGATTTGTTGACAATTATTTAATATTCCTTGACTGTGATTCTGGGTCCTTCGAATCACTTGTCACTAACACACTAAACGTAGTACGTGCAGACTTATCGCCTCTTATCATTACCCATGAACTGTCATCAGAGGACAGTCTTCGCTTCCTTGGTATCAGGCTTTTATTTCAAGACGATCAGATTTACTGGAAATACGAACCACGTGCCAACAAGCCCCTGCTGTCTTATGACTCTGCGCACTCCAAACTTGTCAAGAGGGGCATTGCCAAGTTATGCTTCACAAATGCCATAAAAAAATCCTGCCCTCAACTGATGACCGAAAGTTTTGCTCAACAAGTAGAGGCTAATTGAAGCCGGTTTTCCTATGCACATCCTTGTAAGTGTTGCCGAAAGGCTCCTAAAGGAGATCTGTAACCCTCATTCTCTACCACCGTCCATTTCACTAAACAAACAGAAACTGGCTGTGATTCCGTACACTCACGGCTTGTCCCACCGCTTGAAGAAGATTGGACAACGGGCAAAAGTGAAAGTAATTTTTTCAGCTCCAGAGAAGCTGCAGAAACTTTGCAGATTGACAAGACAAGGCCCTGCTACAAAGAGTGGGTGCAAGATAAATCATCAAACTAAGTTCGTTAAATGTACGGAATCTATTGTGCACAGCATACCATTGACATGTGGAAAGAAGTATGTAAGTCAAAGTGGAAGGTGCTTAAACAAGCGCCTTCGTGAACATCGTTACAATTTTAAAGAAAAGAAAGGTGGTTTTCTTAGATGCGCACTGCAGAAAATGTGAATCCAAGTGTAAACCTCTTTTTCAAGCATGCACGGTCATTGCCAAAAACACTTGCAAACTCAGGCGAGAAATAATCAAAGCAGAAATGATAGATAGGTTAGGTGATAACTGTATAGCGAAACCCTCTGTTGGGCTATCTCGTAAGGAATTAGATTACCTCAGAAGCCACTAACAACTGACTGTCTGCCGCGCTTGCGCAATGTGTCTCCATGTCATATATATCTGCAGGCTCTCTTCCGCAATAAACTGTTGCAAGTTAGCGCTCGTGTGTGTTCTTTCATTTCTTTGTCTGATGCTGCGCTATTTTATTCGCCATGGCTTGAGAAACATCCGTGCATCATTGCGTCGGAGCGCAATGATTGCGTCTCGCGTGACTCAGGGAGCGATTTGATGTGCCTTTGGCGATAGAGGCTACAATTTCGGTTTAACTGCAACTATGACGTATGCATGCTGTAGTGCGAGTGAGCAGCCGAAGTACACGAAGAATCACTCACGTTTTCGCTCACTTCATGGTGACAAAGGCGGTCTAGATGTCTTCATCCCGGAATGAAGATGATTAATCTTTATGGCGCAAGGGCAGCTTTGGCCAAAGAGCGCCATGGCACAAGCTAGTTTTCCTTGCACAAGGTGGGTTAAAAGACCTACTTCCCAAGCATTTCACCCTAGAGAAGCCGAGAACCACGCAGGGGAGCGCTTGTACCCATTGTATCACCGGTGGGTAGCCGACAGCAATGAGGATCGAACCCCGCACCTCCCGCATGCGAGGCGGATGCTCAAGCCACTAGGCCACCGCTGCGGTCCATAACGAAATCATTTTGTAGTTTAACTACAGTACATGGTGTATACGAAGGACTTTTCCTTTTGCGGGTAAAACCCGATTTTACCTGATGATTGCGCCCCAAACCCATTTCTGAATAATCGGGTTGACCCCAATTTCTCCCTGAAAATGAGGCTCCTATAGTTGGATACAACTCAAGAACGAAGCTGCAGGTGCCCCGCAAAGGAGGCCCCCCAACCAATGGTGTCGACCGATTCTGATGAAACAGTGGTTAGTCCGATTAAGCCGTGGGTATTCCTTTTCATCTGCCACCCCCTGCGATTTCACGCTGTAGTCGGATGCAAGTCAAGAAAAAAGCCGCCTTTTTCGGCCAAAGGACCCCCTTCCAGCAAATGGCTTCGCCCGATTCTCATGAACCTGCTAGCATACCGCAGACGCACTAGCGGAGACGTACACCGGTATTACGTACGGGAGCTGCGCATGTGCAGTGGCAAGCGTGCAGCCGGGTAGGACAAGTGCGCGTGCGCAGCAGGCGTACATAAAGGTTTACGTCTCCGCTAGTACGTCTCCGGTATGCTAAATCTTCCTAATGGAGGGAGTGGCAGATGAAAGGGGATAGTCCCCTCCTAGCATTGTTCGGGATAGCCCCTCCCTGCATTGTCACGCCACTCCCTGCATTGTTGCTAGCAGGGTCATGAGAATGGGCCGAAGCCATTGGCTGGGAAGTGGTGCTTTGACGGGGAAAGGTCTCTTTTTTCTTGACTTGTATCCGACTATAGCAGGTCCAAGGGGATCGGTCAAGGGGGAAGGGGAGAATCGGTCAAGGAGGAGAATCTGTCGATGCCATCGGTTGGAGTAGGGTTCCCTTGAGAGACATTTGCCGATTCGCACTGCAGTTGTATCCGATTGGTTTTCGAGTTCAAAATGCTGAAGACGCCGCAAGAAAATATGTGGATATGTCGCGCTTATTTCAGAGAAGTGTATTCGGTCGGCTAGGGATCTTAAATTTCTTTTGACACTCGTTTTCAAGAAGCGGATGAATTTGAAGATAAGTTCGAAAAGGGTAGTTCAGAAGTGAGGGGCTAAAACCTGGATCAGACAATGTCTTAAAAAAGCTATCATCGCTTCACTGTATGAAGGGCTACCCATTCTAACGATACCCTGATCCAAGCACCTGGATGTGGACTCGGCGGCACTGCGACGACCAAGTTCGCTAATATGCCTAACCTTTGCCTTGTGCAGCTCCTTATCCTGTCATGCTACTGGCCGTCCGGATCCATCCCCAGTTGTGCTGCGGCCCATACCGCTGCGACTTCGTGGTGACGGAAACCAACCACTATTGTGGAGGAGCAGTGGCAGCTGCGCCGCCCACCATCGACCCAGGAATCAACCGCATCTGGTCCGAATTGATGCCCTGCACGCGTCACAGCTGGAAGTACCACGTGCCCCGTAGCTGTCGGCTTGTCACCAACGTAACGAGATTTCCAACCCAATTTCATTTCTGTACACTAACATGAGAAGCCTCCTACCGAAACGCGATGTATTGGCTAGTATCATTGACACGACTGAATGCAACACAGTCATACTAACTGAAACCTGGCTAAATGAATCCATACGTAACATTGAAGTACAGACCATATTTCCTAACAACGATGTTTTTCGCCGCGACCGCATAGGAAAACGAGGAGGCGGCGTCTTGATAGCCACTCATCGCACCCTTCAATGCTACAGCTTAAAAGTAGAGTCACCTTTAGAAATATTATTCATCTCCTCTAGCACCTCATTCCCTCCCACCGTAGTCTGTGCTTGTCAACTGTCCCCCCCCCCCCCCCCCCATAGCGCTGCTTCCTTCATCCCTCTATTGCACAGCGCCCTTCACACGGTAACCACGAAGCTTCCACATGCTACTATTTTCTACTGGGTGACTTTAACTTCCCCATTATAGATTGGTCTAACCCGTCTGAGACGTCATCAAATTCTCCTGAGTGCGATTTCATCAAAACGTGTCAAACCTTCGCTTTAACCCAGCTGATATCCTCTCCAACAAGGAAAACTGTTCAATCGTCTAGCATACATGATCTAATTCTAACGTCGCACCCCGAAACCCTATCTTCACTTTCTTATTTGCCAGGACTTAGTGATCATTCAGTAATTCATGCCATATTTTTCAGTCACCTGCCCAAACCAAAGAAAGTAACCAAAACAATCACACTTTACGATAAAGGCGATTACACTGGCATTAACCAAGAACTCGAAGCAGATCTGTAGTTGGTTTCTAATCCACGTTGAAGAAGGCCCCCCTGAGACTAACTGGGCACTCTTTAAAAACAAAATACACAGCCTCATTAAAAGATACATTCCTCCAATTACCGTAACTGAGCGCCTTACATCACCTTGATTTAATAATACACTAAAGCGCCTTAACAAGAAAAAAAGAAGGCTTTTTCGATCCGCTACATGATCTAAGAACCCGAACACATGGAATAAATATTATGAAGCTGAAAAATCTTATGCCTCAGAAGTTCTCAAAGCCAAGCATTCATTTTTTTCATCTACATTGCCCAATATGCTACGCACAAACCCCCGTCAATTCTGGAAGTACATCAATCCTACGCCGAGCGATACGATAACACTTTGCGACGATGATAATAATCCAATCGCGGAGCAAGACGTTGCAGAAATCTTAAATTTAACCTTTAGCTCTGTTTTCACTCGCGAACCAGATGGTGACCTTCCTGATTTCCCTTCCTTTGATTTTCCGTCCATGCCTGATATTACATTTGACCCTAATGGTATTGTAAAATTTATAGACTCGTTGAAACCAACGTCATCTGCAGGTATCGACGGCATTAACGCAAAAATACTCAAAAACACAAAACATACTACTGGCGTCATACTGTCCCATATTTTTCGCCACTCTCTTTCATTAGGTGTCATGCCATATGACTGGAAAGTGGGCAAAGTCATTCCAGTTCCAAAAAAAGGGCCCATCGTCTTCTCGTCATAATTACCGACCGATATCCATCACTAGCATTCCTTAAATGTTAATGGAGCTGTAATATACTCGCATATTATGAAATTCCTAGTTCCAGTAAATTTTTTCCATCCGTTTCTTCATGGTTTTCTAAAAGGTTTATCGTGCGAAACTCAACTATCATTGTTTGCTAACGACTTAAGCTCCAACGTCGACCTTAACATTCCAGTTGACGCTCTGTTCCTTGATTTTGAAAAGGCCTTCGACAAAGTTCCTCATAAGCGGCTCTTTCTAAAACTTTCACGCCTAAATCTTAATTGCTTTGTTTTGGAATGGATTCGGAACTTCCTTACTAACCGACAGTAGTTTGTTTTAGCTAGTTAGCCTACATCTTCTTATGAAGCAGCCACCGCGGTAGCTGAGTGGATATGGCGCTCGGCTGCTGGCCCGAAAGACGCGGGTTCGATACCGGCCGTGGTGGTCGAATTTCGATGGAGGCGAAATTCTAGAGGCCCGTGTGCTGTGCGATGTCAGTGCACGTTAAAGAACCCCAGGTGGTCAAAATTTCCGGAGTCCTTCACTACGGCGTCTCTCATAGCCTGAGTCGCTTTGGGACGTTAAACCCCCATAAACCAGTCTTATGAAGCAGGGCAGAATGGTGGGCGTGTTGGTATGGCATGTTAAAGAAGAAAATACCAGCCAAAAAAGACGAACACACCAGGAGAGATCAACACAGGGCAACGGCTGGACTAACAACTGAATTCTTTATTGAGTACAGAACGCCGAGTAATCTCAACGCATGCGCCAAGGCAGGACAGACGCTCAAGCATACCTATTCAAATAATCAAGTTCTTTTATCGTCAGAGCTATCGATGGTGAACTGACGCAAGCATCGCCATGTTTTGCTATATGAAAGGCCTCAAAGATTTCGCGGGCCTTCCGTGTTTTCCCATAGCCCAGAATGGTGACTTCAGAGAAACGTGGGGAACACTTGCCAGGACATGTACTACAGTGCCAAGCAACTGTACTACCAGTGCCAAGCAACTGTACAAGCAACTGTACTAACATGTACTACAGTGCCAAGCAACTGAAAGCATTTATGATGGCGTAGGTTAACACGATTTCATTGTGGTGTGGTGTGGAACACAATATTGGGCTGCAAATATGCGTCCTCACTTTAAGGAAGGATCACGATGTTTGTCTTTCCATGCATGATCCTTCCTTCGTGCTTCTGTCTGTCTACGCTGAACTCGCCTAATATGTGAGAAGAGACAGATACATTAACCGTGCAGCGCATGCATGAATCCACTGTCGTGCCAAAATAAGGCCGTCTCATTTTGCTGAATGTCTTGCGCAGCCTGAAGTCACTCACGGTCCTCTCTGGCTGCGGCTCCTGAACTCCTCGGACGAGTAGACGGGCGCGTGCGAAGCGTCCGGCGCCCAGTACAGGAAGAAGGGCTGGCGCCGCGCAGCCTGCTTCTCGATGAAGTCCACAGCTTCCTGGAAGGAACGTCCATGCAGGTGCTCAGACAAACGGGGGGCGCAAGGGACTCCCTAACGTTGCCCCAATGGCAAGCAGTCGCTTTCCATTCCTCCAGAACACGCTTACGTTTCTCCTAACTTTGCCTCACGAATCTTCGCTGTTCAGCGACAAGGACTAACTGTGCACCGCCTGAGCTGTGCCTTGCCTCACCGAGGTGAGGTCGGCGTAACGTTCTCGTAGTTTCAGCAGCATATTAGGAATAACCTGCTGAGATCAAACGCTTACCTGAGCGTACACCTTGGTCAGGTTGGAAGTGCTCGTTGTCAGGTTTATTTTGAAGTCCTCGAAGTACCTGTAGGCGGTGAAACACGTCAAATATTTTGATGGTTGTTGAAGAGGTAGCGCCAGATATATCCCAAATTGTAGCGACTAATATATCCCATATTAAAGAGACATTGAGGAAAAATTGAAGTTGACTTGTATCAATAGAAAGAAGACCGCTCTTACTGAAAGCAAAGCTCTAACTTCTAAGGTAGAAAAAAGCAAGAAATAAAAAGGCGCAAGTGATGTGCGTGTTCTCCAACAAAACCTAGACAGAATCAGCGAATGGTGTATAAATGGCATATGAGATTAAACTTACATAAAACCGTTTGCTTGATATTTACCAGAAGGAAAAATCCACACGTGAGCAGTTAAAATTTAAATGGTATAGCGTTACATGAAGTTTCAGAGTATACATACTTAGGTGTTTACTTTACATCTCAACTAAGGTGGCAGAGAAAGGTTGATTATGATGCAGGCAGAGCTACAAAAGCTTTGGGCTTTTTACGTTGAAATGGCTGATCATTTCCTTAAACTACTAAAGAATTATTGTACAAGTCCAATGTTAGGTTGATTCTTGGATATACCTGCACAATTTAAAACTCTCCAGCGGTACGAGACAAAGACAAATTAGATTGGGTCCAGAATTTAGCTGCTCGGTTTATGTCAAGAATTTACAGTAAAGATACTTCTGCGGAGACTGAAAGAAAGATTGCAATGGGAACACTTGGAAATCTGTTAAATTCAAAAGGCGGAATATTTACTAGCACCACACTATATCTCTGACCACGAAGACCACAGTTTCAAAGTACGGGAGATCACCTCCAAGGCTGCTTTACTTCGTTACTTCGATTGTCTTTTTTCCCCAACACAATACGCGATTGGAACAAATTGCCTTTAAACACAGCTTGGATTATGTTTAATAACGTTTTATTTTCTCTGTTACAATAATCATTTCAATTTTGTGGTGCTGTAATCATTTCTGTCTTTTTTCTGTTTTGTCATTGTTTCTTGAAACGATGTTGGTTTGTTCTGAAAAGATTTGTTCTGTGTCCGACATGTTTTGTCTTTTTATGTACCCTCCCCAACTGTAATGCCAATTGGCGATGTGGATAAATAAATAAATAAATAAATAAATAAATAAATAAATAAATAAATAAATAAATAAATAAATAAATAAATAAATAAATATAGGTATTATCGCCCCAGGCCAATCTCGCAAGTACGAACGCGTTGACTAAATATCCGAAAACCGCTACGGATCTTTGAAGCTCACAAACGCTCTTGAAGGTTACGCGTTTCAGATATTGAAGTATATAAGTTTTGTCTTGAAACCGCTAATGCACTTTCATCACACAAGATGGGAAAAACACAGCCTGAATGCTAGAAACCAAAGAAAACCTATAGCATGCTTGGCGGCGCAGCAGGCGGCCAATAGAGTTTGTTTTGGTGCTTTGCGGCCACGAGCTTTGCTTGCCCTGTGGTTTCATCTTTGATGCGCCTCGATTTAAGTACGAAGCAGCAAAGGAACTCAATGTGCCCATCTAAGAGCTCCTCGGACGAAGTTCTTGCCGAGCCACGCACCTGCGACGAGGAAAGAACCTGTGGCTAGCTAATGTTGCACGAGCCTGCACGTCAGCAAAAGCACCGCTCGGCGTGTTCACTTCGTCAACGTACCAAGACGTTGGGCTGCACAACCAGCGCTACGAGGACTGTTGTTACAAAATTTAAATATATCCGTACGTCCCAATCTCTACTCATCAGTCATGACCACTTCTCGGCGGTGACAGCTGCCGCGCCAGCAGATGGCTCGCTGCTGATGCTGCCGACTCCTCGACGCTCGGGCTATCCTGCCAAACCCGCCGCCTCACCCCTCAAAATCATCGCACGCTCTGTTGTGGTAAAGTCGATGAAGTGCAGGCCGCAGTATTTTTGCGAGAACTTTGTTGTCGGAATCGGGAGCGGGAGCCATCGTAATGCTGGTGCAAACGTAAACGAAGCGACGGTAGCGACGGGCGATAGAGGCCATCAACGTCCGGCTGGTGGCAGTGTTCATTTCGGCTTCTGCTAGGCTGCACCGCTCGATATGTGTAATCACGGAGCCCATGTTTACGCCAGTTTACGTCACGTTTTGGTTATATCGTCAAAAGAGAGTCCCAGATTTGAATCAGAGCGACGGGAAAAAGTTTTTCAACTTACGAGCACAAATCTCAGCAATAAATGCATTTCTCGCCGCCGGACGAGCGACAACAAAGCCACGAAATGCCGAACTATTCGATTTTGCTAAAAAAAAATCCAGAGCTGTCCTCAGTGTCCTCTTAAGCAAGAAATGAACGTTCAATGTAGTTCAAAAGCGTTTTCATCTACCTCGCAAATGATCTGGAGACTGTACAAGTAACTAAACTTTTGAGGCGATGTGATCAATATCAGACTTCCACTGTTTTTTTGCGCTGGCTAAAGCATGCTGACAAGGTAATCGGCCACCTGCACAAGTCAAGTCAAAGCCCAGCCGCCGCGGTGGCTGAGTGGTTACGGCGCTCGGCTACCGGCCCGAAAGACGCGGGTCCGATTCCGGCCGCGGCGGTCGAATTTCGATGGAGGCGAAATTCTAGAGGCCCGTGTGCTGTGCGATGTCAGTGCACGTTAAAGAACCCCAGGTGGTCGAAATTTCCGGAGCCCTTCACTACGGCGTCTCTCATAGCCTGAGTCGCTTTGGGACGTTAAACCCCTATAAACCAAACCAAACCAGCACAAGTCAAAGCCAGTGCATGAGATATGGACCAGCGGCTGAACGCATGAGAGTCGATCATTTTGAAGGCAGCGCCCTTAAAGAAGAAAACATGGTTGTTGAAGGCAAGCTAAGGTTTAAAAAAAATGCATTTCCATGCATAGGGTGCGTTCTGATATGTGCTGGCGTCAAAGTAAGCGTCTGCGACAAGCACACGCGGCAGGCATCGAACACAAGTCAGGGCAAGCCTTCGACGCTTTTCTGATCCACGCATAGATGTTTCATTGCTCGAGTGGAATACATTGAGTTCCGCAGGGAAAGGAAATAGGATACTTAATAATCTGCCAACGTTCCTTGTTATGTTCGCTTGTTGTTACATTTGCGGCTGCATAACTAAACGCACATCAACCGCGCGGACACTTTTTTTCATTTGCAGCAACCTGCAGTAAGTGCGTTTCATGTATCAGCTTCAGGCACATGTGCGCAACTGAAGTACGGAACTGCAGCAGATATTTTTACCTGCAGAGAGCAAGCTGAGAGTAAGCTGTCTACAGTGCATAAACTAAACCACTAACCTCTATATGATATGGGCTTTCATTATTCTATGCTATGCCTCTACGGCAATCTATCTAGCCATAAGGGAAGTTATACTGGGAGTATATTTTAAATACATTTAATGTTGTTGAAGCATTTAAATACTTCACTGCATTGAAAAAGTCAAAAGCACCAAAATTCTTGGGCTCATAAGCGCATCTTGTGATTAACTTTTTTTTTTAGGTTACGAGGAATGCTACAACAACGGACATAAGTTTTCTTTATCGCAGAGACACTGTATGGCAATCATGAATGTGGGCGGAGCTTCAGTACAGAATAAAACTGTACGCAACTGCACTGCACTGCAGAGGAAAGGCGTGGAAAGCGACTAAGCCTTTAGACGGGCCCGACGCAGACCCAACGCTGGATTGCGGTGTTGTTCATTATTTTCTATTCCTTTCTTCACCTTCCCCTTCCCGATGCCGTACGCGCGCGTTTGCGCTAGGCAAATAAATTTTGATGCGATAACAGTGCAAACGAAAGCTGTTTCGTTTGGTCCTGAAACTGCACCTGCCGATCATGTGGTCATCGCGGAAGAACGCGATGTTTGGCCGTTGAACGTTGTCGTAGGGTCCGAAGTGGCAGTTGGACGAGCCGAACCACTCATGGAAGCTGTGTCTCGAAGGCAGGTACCGCTCCTGGTGGCCGAGGTGCCTGCGACGGGCAAAGGCGAGGCACTCCATGGACACGCTTGAAATTCACGATCTCAGGATAGGCCAGCTCTTCGCGCCCGTTGGACCCGGAGCGAGAACGGAGCGGTCGGTAAAATAAGCAAAATTCGTGCAAAATGTCACGCTGAAGGATATTCTCCTTCGAATCAGAGAGGATATTCTAGACAACCCCGGCAAATGACAGGTCAAGGCGATCCTTGCGCTTGATTTAAAAAGGGCATTTGGCAATGCCACCCACCAGGGAATACTGGAGGAGCTTAACAGAATCAACTGTTGCGACCGTACATACAATTACGTGAGGGGCTTTCCAACAGGAAAGGGTCAATAAGTATCGGGGGTCGGACCTCCTCTCCGTCCAATGTAGGTTCTAAGGGCACTCCGCAGGGAGCGGTCTTGTCTCCGCTTCTCTTCAACCTGGCCATGCGTGGGCTACCAGAGAAGCTAGACCATATCCAAGGCATTGAGCACGCTATATACGCCGCTATATATGTGTGATATACTGTACGTATGAAATATAATAACAAATAAAGACTGATGATATTACAACCCGGTGTTGCAGCGGTAATAAAAGGAAAATTCAAGACCGGCTTCCGGAAGCCGCGAACGTCGTGTGCCAGCGTGCGGCGAGGCTTAGTTTAACGTGCTCTCCTGAGAAATCCGAGTTACTCCTGATCGACAGTGGCAAGAAACAGAATAATTCACTTTTCCCATCCACTCCCCTGTCGCTATTACGGTCCAGGGTATGAGCATTCCGACCAAGAAAAAACTCAAGATCCTGAGAGCCATCATACCTAGCGGGAACTCTAACACCACAACAATCAGACAGCTCCAAGCCTATTCCGAGCAAGTCTCTAGAATGCTACGCAGGGGAATCAAGAAAAGAAATAGGCTAAGAGAAAAGGCGGCCCTAAGATTAGTTCAGGCTTTCATTCTCTGTAAGATAACATACGCCACCCTGTACTTGCTGCTGAGCAAAAAGGAGATGGGCTAACTGGATGTTATTATTCGAAAGGCAGCGCTGGGACTCCCTTTATGCACATCCACAAATCGCCTACTACAGCCGGCGATCCGCAACACCATCAAGGAACTAATAGAGGCCTACCGTGTCAACCAAATTGTCAGGCTCTGCCAGGAAATACTAAGCCTGGCAGGAAAATATTGCAGAAGCTGAGAATCCGTCTACCCCGGGAAGTCGCAGACCAGATCGACATGCCTATGCAGATGAGATCACACATCACAACAAACCCCGTACCAAAGCACATGGATGAGGAACACAACAGAGGACGCGGATTAGCCAGAGCTGGACACCTCTCTAAACGTTGGGATGGAAGCAAGGACACGATCTACGTCGATGCGGCTGGACCCGTTAGTGGGGTCGCGGCAATTGCAGCAGTTTCACCCCGGGGGATATAATCGCTAACAGCCTTATCCAAGCGGTGCATACCACATCGGCTGAAGAAGCAGCTATCGGACTAGCGATATCAAAGAACATCGAGGCAACGGTAATGTCCGACTCACAAGTAACTGTACACAATTACCTCAGAAGTCGTGTTGGCGCTCTGTGCAGGGAAAGTTTGGAAACGTCTAATCCTTCGAACGTCCAGATCTTCTTGACACCAGGGCACCTCTCAACGACGGGCAATGAGGTGGCCAACACATCTGCTCGAGCTCTCCTCCTCCGAGCATCTGGCACGCAGCCTCTCTCTGACACAGCCCCTCATTCTTACTATGCTGCGCAGAAATTACGGAGTACTACACGATCATAAGAAAGAGATATCGTCTTCCTCACGAAACCCTTTGCAAATTTGAAGAGCACATAATCAGGAGACTACAAACTAATACTCTGCCCAATCACTACTTGATGAGTAAATGGTATCCAGACACATGCGAATCGTCCTGCCCCTTCTGTGGAGCAGTTGGCACACTCTTTCATGCGGTTCGGGAATGCCATGAAAACGCAGACTTGGACAGCAATGCCGATCCGACATATGAGCGCTGGGAGGCAAAACTTCATAGCCACAGTCCCTTCGACCGGAAATCGTTGGTTGAGAGGAGGTGGATTGTGATGGCGACCATTGGATTCACCTACTGAACCCACCCAGTATTTATGTTCTTAATAAATATTTTCCCTCCTTGATGCTAAACATTTTTTTAGGGGATTGGGGTGGAGGGGGGGCAAAGCTTCTCTTCAGGGCACCTGCTGCGAGGGGTTAGTTCAGTAGCTTTTGTTATCGAGAAGAGCGCAAAACATCCTTCAGCGAGTGTGGCCTGCCTGCCCACAGTCACGTGCTTTCCTTATCGCCCTTTCCTCTTCCTTAATTCTTCTCTCCAGGGCACACCATTCATGAACAACAATTTCAAAGGGTCCGTTCTGGAATTACGTCCAGCTGGTCGTAGGTGCGATCCATTTAGTTCAATTAGCAGGTTCCCTTCGTCTTCGCTTCCACGTCCTCCAGGCAGCACCATTCTCCTACACGTGACCGCAGCCTGGACGCTAGCCCAGGCGAAACGCTGACCCCGCAGCAATGCGTGCGTCGCTGGACATCGCACCATTTTCCGACACTCTTGTTGCGGTAGCCGGCCTCGGCCAAGAGCTCGGGGATGAGCACTTCTTCGTCCTGAATGCCACCCACGATCTCCTGGGGCGTGTAGCCTGCAGGGGCGCATGCGGGATGCGCGCTACATCAGCATGGACCCGGCGGTCACCACACGCCGTGCGTATATATATGCGGTGCGCTTACCGTTTCTGGAGTGGTTGTTGGTGGTGTAAAAGCCGTTGCTGATGGGCAGCCGGCCGGTCAGCAGCGCCACCCGGTCTTGGCGAAGAAAAGCGTGGCTCAACGTCGCGGTTCGTGCTCGTTCTTCACACTGATTTAGTCAGACATTTTCACAAAGATAAGCAAACTGTCCTATACAACTCAAGAAAAAAACAACGTAACGGATGCCCCTCAAAGGATATCTAAAGCCAATGGCGTCTACCTATTGTCAGGTGCCGCGGTCAACAGCCCTGCACCTGCTAACATGGCATCACAAGTGCCTAGTAAGCGATATGCGGTTGATCGCGATGTTATGACAATAGGTAGACGTCATTGGTTAGAAGATATCCTTTGAGGAGCACTTGTCGCTTCGATTTTTAGTTCTGTCTGACTAGTTGCGCTTGACTGGAAGCAACAGTCAGCGCGTGTGTGCATGTTTGTGTGCACGCTATCAAACTTGTTATCGTTTCACATATGCTCTCAGTGAACTATATATGCGGCATTTAGTTATATTTTAGTAATTCAGAGTTACTCGCTACATTCCTGAAACAGGTTCATTCAGTGTTCTGTTATGGATGGCGCACCCATTTAGACAAACAAATTCGTACAGCGGTACTTCCTCGGCGCATCGGCATCGCGGAATTTTGTACAGTAGTTTCTTTTTGAACGTGCGCTAGCAAGCATTTGCTTCTCATTACTGTTCAACGCTGGCCAGCTTGTTATTAATGCACCATAGAGTTATTTGCCTATACAGGGTGTTCTACGATAACTATAACACACACTTAGACACATACAAAAGGAGAGCGCACATGCACCCGCCAAAGATGCAAAGACAAAAACACCCGTACAGTGGGTGTTCCGCAACAATTACGCCGGTCCTATTAGTTAAAAATGTTCGGAAGGAGCAGACGGGTGCTTGAAACTGTTGTAATTTCTGCATTCTTAACGAAAAGGTGACCTGCCCTCCTTAGGAAATTCGAAAAAGGTTAAAGTTGCGCCTCCACAATCACCAGTACACCCACCCGCCGGGAATCAAATGACACCAGCATGTGGCGTACAAAGAGTCACCAGAAAACGGGGGATCAGGTGAAGACGTGGGAAGAATTAGGCGTACAGAGCACCATGCGAGACCGAGGTGAGCTTGTAAGGAAGCGTGCGCAACATTCATGGAACAGCAACATGGTGAAGTTCCTGTGAGTAGTGACACTGTGGCTTTTCGCCGGTGATTGAAGATAGTTTACTTAATTTTGAACCCATTAAAGCACAAGCGGTAAAAGTATCTGTACGCTTCTAGTTGCAGGAACCTTTTATCAGAAAAGGGGACCGTTTTCACTCTTAACTCGCGCTTTACAATTACTGTTACGAAATCATAAAGGCACGCAAAAATGCCTAAATTATCGCCGCTCACTCCAAAGAACAACCTCAGGTGTGGCCATGCCGCGATGTACAGTATTTCTGATAACAAGAGTAGTTTATCTATTCTTTAGTGCTCTTTCGTCTAGTGTTCTGTCCTCGACCTTTCTTGCGTGTTTTGCGCTAAAAGTATTCTCTTTATCTATCTCTATTCTTTAGTGCCAATATTCTGTCCCGTTGTTATTCTACAGTTGGCCAGTACTGTGGGTGACCCAGCCGCTGCCTGCAGTTTGTATTCTGTCTTTTTTTCTTGTTTTGCAGTTCTTATTTCTTCGAATGCAGCGATTTGTTTTCATTTTTGGTAAGACTGAATGAACGTGCAGCAAAGGCACCCTTCTTCGAAGCAATTTGTAATGCATTGTAAGTTCGTAACCATCTTCTTTTTCACCGCGTTATCGCCTCGTTTATAATAGAGAGTTTAGGAAAGGGGAGCAGTACTAGCATGGACTAGCGCAGGTGCGCCGTCAGATGAGGCCACAGTGCGTGCGCAGTAGGTATCCGGTAATTCGGTATAAGCCTATGCACTAATGCCTCACCGCTATGTCTATGCGT
Organism: Amblyomma americanum; assembly: GCF_052857255.1. Taxonomy (NCBI): domain Eukaryota; kingdom Metazoa; phylum Arthropoda; class Arachnida; order Ixodida; family Ixodidae; genus Amblyomma; species Amblyomma americanum. Next base: position 151,507,926 of record NC_135497.1, on the reverse strand, counting down.
CAAAGCCACGTTGTAAGTGAAGGCACGCCGACAAAAACGCCGGATGCACCATTTTATGACAATGACACGACCCACAGAGGATAGATTGGGCTAAAGAACGATACGACCTACAGGGCGAGCACAGCGGGTTGGCCGTGTAGAAGTCCGTCAGAAGCGCACCTTCAGCTGCCATCCTGTCCAGGTTGGGGGTTTCCTTGGCCGGGTTGCCGAAAATGCCGAGATCTCCCCAGCCCATCTGAGGACCACGGGAGGACAGAAAGCTTATATCAACGAGTAACGCCGCCGTGAATACCACACAGTGATCCGCGCCACTGGTGGTGTCATATGAGCAGACAGCTGATCCGCCGATTGAAAGATTTGACACGCGAAAGGCCCCAACGGCTTCCGCCTTCGAGAAATACAGAGAGGGGGAGAGCGGGGACAGAGAAACCATGGACTCCGCAACAGGCATGGAAGAGGGGAACGCATTTTTGCCCCCATATTTTTTCACCTATCCGAAAGATAACGAGCAGAGTTTGCTTTTAACCATGAACTTCGCTGCCTCCCTTGTAGACAGTCCTGTGCACGCCTATATATGCTGGTCCATCAAGCATTAATCGAATGACAAAGGGCAGCGTTCAGGTCCTCTGAAACACCGTTATTAACCGATTCCTGGGATTCTTTCTCACGCTATTCTTTGTGGTTTATGGGTCGTGATGGTGGCCTTGTTTCTTCAGCAGAACAAAATTAGAGATCACATGCGGCTACCCGAATTGGAGGAATGCGAAAGGATTGACGCCTCTTCGACACTCGTCGCCTTTCAAATAGCCCGCCATGGTTGCTTTCCCGTCCACTTAATTCTTCATTTTATTCTCATTTTCATAATTACTCAATCAATTAACCAGTTTTATTTCGATATATGCCCTCTTTTCATCTCAGTGACACATTTTGGGCTTTCAAATTTGGCGCTATGGTTACTTTCCCGTCCCCTTAGTATCTACCCGTCTGACCTATTCAACCATCTATTGACTTTTGTTTCTAATTGATTAACTAATTAATCTATGTCAATCATACTTTTTGTTCAATTAATTATCACTCATAAAACACATTTCAATCCATTTCAAACTGTATTTTCACTTCTTTGCCTATTTTTCTACTATCTTAGCACCCACGACTGTTTTCCCGTCCACACACTATATCGACGTCCGCGCTATTTCGGCGTTTTTTAAAGATTATTGCCTCTAATTAAATAACCAATCATCCTATCGACATCCATTTTTTCCGCATCATCCTCACATCGTCCTGTATCGGTGACACCCATTCGTTTGAAGCTACCTCTTCTGAGAACGTCACAATCGCTGCAGGCACGTTTCGGTGACACGTTTCGGTGACACGACCCCGCCGTTATAGCCTAGAAATGCTTTCGCGTTAAAAAAAATTAACAACGATAATGAGCGGTCTTCTGTCACGAGAAGAGCATTCATGAGCGTACACCGTTAAGGATAAAAAAAGGGGGGGGGGGAACCAGCAGCGCTGGGGACAGCATGCCTGGCATGAGTGCGCACATTGCCCCATGCTGCGCGCTGTCTGCTTTCAGCACGCTGTGGTAGTGCCGGGAAATCCGCAAAGAAATTGCAGCGTCCGAGAGGGGTGTTTCAGGCTGGGCACCTTCTATCAAGTGGATCGATGCCATGACAACACTGTGCAGCGTGGATTGAGAGTTAATGGTGCAGTTCGCTTTTATCCATTACATTGTACAGATTACTGTGATTGGTATGCCACAAGTTGAGAATAAAATTCACTCACGTCATCCATGAGCATTATAACGAAATTGGGCTTCGGAGAAGCGTCCGTGTAAGGAAACGCGAGCGTCGTAAAGAGCATTGCGCAAACACACACATGCACAAGCATCGCCATCGAAGGTGCTTCCAAGCGATGGTGCCACATTCAACAGTCCGGTGATCTTCCCGCACTCGGACAGCGTCTTGTCTTACACGGGAAGAGGAACGTTCCTCTGCCTCGAGAAGCCCTTTGCATTGATGCTCCTGCCTCTTGCATGGCTTTTTATCTAGCCGCCGAGAGCCTGCTTGTCTGATTAGCAATCTCTGTTCTTGATACACCTCCGACACTCCCGACGGGCTAGTCTGACCTGGAGAGGAAGGCGCCGTCGACTATTCACATTGTTAGATTAAAATTCGGCAATAATACAACATCCTCGCCGATTTGATATGTCTCAAAGCGCTCATATTCCAACCGCGACTCGAATGAATGAGTTTAGAAAGTGATACGAAAGAGGGCGCGCTAATACAAGAGAAGTTGCGCAAATATAACAGACCGTGCCGATGGTCCACAATGTGTTCGCAGCTGCGTCGTTAAAGACAACAGTTGATCACCATCTAGAGCGCAGGCGCTGAATGAGAGCTGTCAACTCACTAGGCAGGATAAACGATCGCTTATGAATGCACTTCGAAAGAACGTGCTCGATGCACACAATGAAACATGATGTGTCTGAACAACAGTTCTACTGTTTATCAAGTGCACACGAAAAACGGTGTCATTGTGTCTTTTATTAGAAGATAATTGCACCCCGATGAGCGCAGCAAGAAATACTACCTCAGAATTTGGTAATTAAGTGAACATATCTTACCTCAACTGAAGAACCACAATCAGTCTATTGCAAGTTGAAGTAAATGTGGCATGTAAACGTACCAGAGTGAGCTTCTTGATTGTATACAGCGGGTACCACTGTTTTTCATGTCGAGGTTAGTGATACGCTTGCTATAACCTTAGAAGCTTCGTGCAAAGTGGTCTTCTCATGCCCTCACACCACACGTGCTTGCATCTATGCGAGTGGATGATGCTGGTGGTTGGCTGGCACTACCCCCCTGGAGGGCCTCCTTTCAGAACCATTTGCCGCTTTGTTCTTGAAGCGAGGTTTCTCCTCTGCCCCAGGCCCGCCAGCTGCGTAGGAGCCGCCAGTGACGCCCCCTGTGGCGCCAGCGCTCTCTGATTGGCTGCGCCGCCTGTGACGTCTCGTATGGAGCGCGCCTCTGCGCCGCAGCTGTTTTCCTCCTGCTCCCCGTCGGCGCTCGCAAAGGTGAAAGGTCAAATCGGGTTCAAGAATCGGGTTTTGGGTGGAGTGGAAGCCAAAGCATTAAAAAGTTGAGCCAGGAGGCGAGCTTGGATACTGTTCCACCACTGAACATGCACTGTTTCGGGACGACAAATGCACCCCATAACAATGCTCTTAAAACATTTGAATTTGAGCACTGAACAACTATGCTGTAAATTGCATTTCACATGTTGTGGTTGTTAGCCTATCAAAAGATGGCACATACCCACACTGGGGGATCGGCCAAGAATCGGGTGGCTATTCACCTGAACGCAGTTAACAAAAAGGAAAAGCACGTGGGAGCGCAAGACCGGTGAATTTTTCGAAATGAACAGAAAAGGGATGAGTGTTTTGATTTTAAAATTTTAAGAATAATAATAAAGAGAGGGATTAAATATTAATGATTTAGTCAAAATGTAATAATTGATAGAAAAGAAAAGGTTGGAACACTTAGCAGGGCAGTCGGTGAGATTCTATCAGGAAATTTAGAACAGCGGTACAAACAGATCTGTGGCTGAACCCAAATGTGGTGGCGCCAAATGATAGCAAGAGCGGGCTGCTCAAACTAAGGCCAAGATGCTGCAAGGGCTCCTCCAGCAACCTTTTTCTCAGTGAGTTGAATCGGCGACAATACAGCCAAAAATGTTCAATAGATTCAGGCTCACGGCAAAATGCACAAAGGGGAGAGAGCGCCAAACCCGACTTGTGTAAATAGAAATTTAGAGGGGGGATGCGGCAGCGCAGCCTCGTCAGTGATACTTCAAGCTGCCGAGAGCAACAAATTTTTCTGTTCCAATAATATTTAAGGTACTCATAATCCGCCGATGTTAAAAGTGATGCGTCTTGCGTGCTTAAAAACGCACGTCGCCGAAATCTAGATGCTGTAATATAGGCTGTAGCCGGGATGATTGGCAACACGGGGCCGCTGAGGGAAGCCTTTGCGAGATTATCAGCAATCTCATTTACTGTCACACTGCTGTGACCGGGAACCCATACTAAATGAACAAGGCTCAAATGCGGAGGAAGTAGGGATAAGAAAGTTGTTAAAATGGGACCGTCAACATGTGCAGCGAGGGACGAACACAAAGATAAAGATTCAGTAATTACTGCAACTGCTGTAATAGAGGGGTCTAGCTTGCGTAGAGCAAGTACAACTGCTAGAAACTCTGCTTGAAAAATAGGGGTGAAATCTGGAAGGCGCAGAGAAAAGGACCAGTCTAAATGCGAGCAAAATATTCCCACACCTGCTTTTTCATTGCATTGCGATGCATCAGTGGCTATTGCTATATCTGTAGGTAGGGTCCTCAGATGATCTTCTAGAAGACCATTTAGAATACTCGGTGGCAAAAGTTTTGCATTTTTTGGGAATATGTCGTCGAAAACAATGTGGATAGCGGGCCCATTGCGAAGCGCAGGAAGGATATCATAAATGTTTACATCTAAAGGCTGAAGTAATCTTCCGAACCTCCCTGTCATTTTAAACAAATCGTGTGACGGAAGCAAGGCGGTCCAGTGACCACTGCAGTGTACAGAAACATAGAACTCAGTTGGTGTTCAGAGGAATGCAGAATGTTGAGGTACAGAATTAATCAGGAGAAGGAGACGCAATGCAATGATGGTATTTCCTATTTCTCTAAATCTGCTCTTCGAGTGTGGATGTACCTTTAATAATGTCATAATCGTTAGCAGAGTTGAACCTGTATTGCAGCACAAACGTCTCTCCCAGAGACATGCTGTCTTTCGCCAATCCACCCTCGTCGCTATCCCAGCAAGTTTCCTAAGCTCGTTGCTCCATTCGACTCTTCGCCGTCTCGTACTGTGTTTAAACTTTAAAAAAATTTGTTTACTTTAGGGCGCGAGATTATAATTCGAAATTGAAGGCCGTCAACACTGTAGGAGAGCTCAGTTTTTAAAATGTCGGAATCGGCATTCTGGCTCGAGATTTCGAACTTTCACGTTCGAAAACAAGCATTTGGAAAGTGGTCAGTTGGCTTTCTCCAACCAACTTGCTAGCAATTAGGGAGTAATTACTCAGCGTCCACCCAATCGCAGCCATCCGGCTACAAATGAAGATATACAGATTTCACAGAAACTTCGTAGTTAAAGAAAAATTCGCCCTATAGCTTTCCTTTGTACTCGAATGGCTGCGCTTAGGTGGATGCTATTGAGTAATTATTCCCATGCTACAAAATCTACTCCACCTTGGCTGATTCACCTAAAAACATTGAGCTAGCAACCTACCAGCGTTTGAAGACATCTTTTTTCAAGTTTGTATCTCGAACCACGTTGCCGGTTCGGAAATTTCAGCAAGTCGGCTCAATTTAGATGTTGACGACCTTCAGTTTAGCAACATAATTTTCGCCCTGGAATCAAAATTCAAAAAATATAGTAAAAAAAGACTAACTTTAGAAGTTAGTCATCTTTTATATGCATTCTTTAACTTAAATAATGCACGTCTTGCAGTAAAATTCACACCAAAAAAACGCACCTGTGTATCTTTCATTGCTTTAAAAAAAATCTGCAACGAATGATTTTAAACACCCGGAATAGTGCCGCCTCGTACTGCGTGGGTAGGTAATGTGTGGCTGTACTGTGTGGGTAGCTAGTACTTAACGTGTCATAGTTGCCATTACGAATATGCTTAAAGGCTGAAGTGGTCGTGGCATTCACTTCCAAGCGCTTTATGCCGCCTCTACTGTATCTCAACAAGCAAAGACAGAAAATCGTAAACATATTGGCCCCTGCATGCCAAATTTCATTGCAACAGGTTGGAAAGGTTAGGCACTTTGTTAAATTTTAGCCAGAGTTATGAGAGTTATGTTAAATAGGAACGGGGACAGGACTGATCATTGTGGGGTCCCCTTGCTTCCTAATTTATTTGTTTCACTTTTGAGTGTGTTAATATGTATCCTAGCCGTTCTCTTTTGAAAAACGCTGAGATATAATTGTAGGTGTTCTTCCTTACCCCCAGCGAACCTAGCGCCTCTAGAATAGCTTCGTGTTTGACATTGTCAAAAGATTTGATTAAATCTAGCGCTAGTATTGCTCGGGTACCCCACTGCTTTTTGGGTTAATCACTTCCTCGGCCAGCTGCAGCATGACGTCCTGTGTTGACAAGGAAGGACTAAAGCCCAGCATAGAATCCGGGTATAGGTCCCCCTTGTCCATGTGATACTGAATTCTGTTTAGTACTACGTGTTCCAAAAGCGTTCCTACACACGATATGAGAAAAATCGGTCTAAGGTTCTTGAAGTCGAGGGCCCTGGCAGGTTTGGGTATCGTTATTATCTTTGCGTGTTTCCAAGAATCCGGGATTTCTCCCGCTAGCCATCATTGATTGAAGAAGTCTGTGAGATCTGTTACAGAGCTGTCATCTAGGTTTCTTAGCGTTTTGTTGGTTACGTTATCTGCTCCCGGCGCCGAGGCGGTGCGTAATTGGTGCAATGCTGCTCTTACTTCCGCCTCCGTTATGTCCTCGTCCATATCCGAATTTGGAGTACCGTTCTATTTCTGATGCGGTGCCGAATTGGTGTCGCCAATATTGGTATGTTCGATATCCTTTAATAATGTGTCATATGTTAAACCTGCCTGGTGTATTAGTCTATTTATACCCTTCCTGCTTTCCGCCTTGCTGCTTTCTGGGTCTAATAAGTGCCTCAGCAGTTGCCACGTATTTTTATTGCCTAATTTACCACTCATCTGACCGCAAAATTGATTTCACTGTTGCCTAATTAGGTCTTGTGAGTGCTTTCACATGCTAAGATCCAAGTGGTAGATTTTTAACTTCTGTTTCAGGTTGTGCTTTTGCTTTAGCCACCTTTGCATCAAGGAAGCCCTTGCCTGCCACATGTGTAATATCCTACTGTCTAGCGCTTGGGGTTTTCTCTCTATCGGCACAGATTCTGTTGCTGCAGCAGCGTCCCTTTCGAGCTGTCCCAACCAAGTGCTAATATATTTAGGGGTTCCTTCCCCTCCCCATTGGGTTCTAATCCGTCTGAATTTGTCCCAATTAGTTATTTTCGCTTGTAATTGCGGAATGTCTCTTATATGCATATTCGGTAATCTGGTTTCAATATAAGATGGTCGCTGCCTAAGCTGTTTTGTTTGCTTTGCCAATTTCGATCCCCCGCATTTTTACACGTGGTCAGGTCAGGGCTGGTGCTTCGTAGGACGCTGTTCCCAATCCGGGTGGGCTTCATTGGATCACTTAGAAGCGTTAGGCCTTCGTCCTGAATGCAGTTCCAGATCCCTACACTTTTTGTTTTTCTATTTTGTATGCCCACGCAGTGTGCGAAGCGTTTATGTCTCCAACCCCTATAAGTGGCTTTCTATCGCTCCCACTAAGCGCCTTTTTAATTGCTTGCACTACCGGGGGATGCTTTTCTCTGGTCGTACTATACACATTCAGTAGGAAAAGACTGGTTTTCCCCTTTGCGAGGGTATCAGCTCCACTAGGAGGCAGTCTACATCTGCGGGGCCTATGTCATGTTCTATAGCCGTAAGGTTTATTCGCACATGTATTGGCGCATTTTTCTTTTGGAGTGCCTTGAAGTCCCTTAATTTAGTAATTGCTTGCGTTCCACTGCCAGATTATGGTTTCCTTTTCTCGTTAGCCATTTTGCTCTTCCTGGGCTGGAGCTATGGGTATGGTTACCTCGACCCTTTGTGTCTCAGGCTGTGCTATCTTAATTTTGTGCTTGATTTCATGTAATTGGATCTGATGGTCAGCCACCATTGCCTCGACTTTATGCACCCTTTTTATCAGGTTGGTTATTCTTTTTGCTTTGTTCCTGCAACTGCTGCATTATTCCGTTTATTCCATCCTCTATCCGCACATTTCTCTTGTTGTTCCTGCTCTCTATTTCTACGAGAGTTATAATTGTGCTGAACTGGTCCTTGTGGTCTTGATCCTCATTAGACCGCTTTTTCGACTGAGGTTGCCTAACCGGTGAACTGGCTCTCGAGAAGCTCGCTGACGCTACCTCCATTGGTGTATTACTTTCCACGCCGAGGGTCTTAGGTGCAGTAAGGGTATGTGTCGTGGGCGTGGTTACGGTTTGAGCCTTTTTTGTAACTTCGGCTGGTGTGGTGTAGATTTAGGGGTTTCATCCTGTTTACTTTGGGCCTGCCCTCGCTTAAGTTCCAATATCTCCATCTTTAGCTGTGCTATCTGAGCCTTTAATTCTTCCTTCTTTCTTTGCCATGGAGACTGCGGTTCCCAGCTTATATGTTTAGTTGTTTCTTTATTTCCCTCCCGGCTGAATGGCGGGAAGTATTCCGAGCGACTCCTGGCCCGGCCCCGGCTGCTGTCCCTGTCGGATCCCCTGGCCCTGTTCCTCGATGCTCGCTGATCCGAGCTTTTCGATTCCCACCCGAGCGGTGGTCGACCGGTGTTCGTTCTTTGCGGGGTTTCTACCTCACTTTGTTGTCCTTGAGGTGCGGTGATTCGCCTTGCACGGTTGCACGGTACTTTCAAAGCGCAGCTTGCACTTTTTGGTTCCCGTGAAGTGGTCTCCACCACAAATGATGCACCTAGAGGCACAGTCTGGCGACTCTTTTTTGGGGTGGTCTAGTCCACACCTAGCGCACCGGTTAGTCCTTGGCTTGACGCACACATATCCGCTCGATGTCCAGGTGTTCAACAGTTGAAGCAAGCTTCTACTTTTGTCTTAAATTTGTAGCATATACAGATGACTTTTCTGTACCTAATTTGTCTTGGAGGGTGCTCCAAATCAGAGAAAGTGATGATCATCGAGTTGGTGTGCCCTAGTCTCCTTGCATCTGCGATCGGGAGCGTTTGGTTCGCTTCTATAACGTCTTTAACAATTTCCTCGTGCCCTCCATCCACCAGGACATTGTATACGACGCCTTTAACTCCATTTTCGGCAGTGGGTATGTATGCCCTGACGGGTTAGGACTCATCATCCAACTTGAGGTTTAGCAGCTTTACATATTCATTGGCTCTATATCTCGTAGGCCTATAGTGAAAGACTTATTCCCCGTGTTTATCCGGATGGCGTCCTGCTTGAGGGCCGCGGTCAATTCCTTGCATCCAGAGCCTTTGATGACAGCTCCAACGATGCTCTGGGGTGAGGCTCGGCTGAGGTCTAGGCCTCCTCTTGGCCTGTATTCTTCAGGGATGATATTGTAGGCTTAACGCCTCAGGAGCGAAGGAAACGAGACCACTGCTACGAGCAGACACCAGAACAGAACTGCCAGCCGTGGCTGCACGAGCCACGACCAGGTGCCGTCTTTATTCTCTTCGCAGGGTGGCGCGCGCTAGCCGGGTTGTCGGCGCCGCCCAAGAGAGGGTGCTACAGAGCCCCCGCCTAGACTGGAAGTCGAAACGGACGGAGGGCCGGCGATGGCACTCGAGCACTAGGTCAGGCGGCGCTGGGAGTCGTTCCAGGGCGGTCTCCATGTAAGCCGGTTTAAGGCGGTCTAGACTGACGGTCTCTTCGCGGCCGTTTTGGAGGATGGTGGCGGTTTTCGGGGTGCGGCGGAGAACGCGGAAAGGTCCGTCGTAAGCCGGTGTGAGTGGAGCTCGGACAGCGTCGCGGCGCACAAAAACGTGGGTCGAAGTGGCCTGGTCGGGGTTTACGAAAATGGTATGGTGGCGGGACGGACGTGGGGGAGTAGGCCGGAGGTCTTTAACGCAGTCCAGCAGGCGTTGGAGGAATTCTTGGGGCTGGGCTGGAAGCTGCTGGGATGTAAAGAATTCGCCTGGAAGACGCAAAGCACTACCATACACGAGCTCTGCAGCTGAGCACTGTAAGTCTTCTCGGATGACGGCCCTTAGGCCAAGCAGCACAAGGGGCAAGGAGTCGACCCAGGAGGCGCAATTGAGGCGGGCAGCGAGGGCGGCCTTCAATTGGCGGTGAAGGCGTTCCACCATGCCGTTAGCACACGGGTGATATGCAGTGCTACGGCAATGCCTGGCGCCGAGAATATTATTCATCATCATCACCATCAGCCTTACTACACCCACTGCAGGGCAAAGGCCTCTCCCATGTCTCTCCAATTAACCCTATCCTTTGCCAGCTGCATCCACCCTTTGCCTGCAAACTTCTTAATCTCATCCGCCCACTTAACCTTCTGCCGCCCCCTGCTACGCTTACTTTCTCTTGGAACCCACACCGTTACCCTTAAAGACCAGCGGTTATCCTGCCTTCGCATTACATGCCCTGCCCAAGCCCATTTCTTTCTCTTGATTTCGACTAGGATGTCATTAACCCGTGTTTGTTCCCTCACCCACTCTGCCCGCTTCCGGTCTCTTAACGTTACACCTATCATTTTTCTTACCATGGCTCGCTGCGTTGTCCTTAACTTAAGCTGAACTCTTTTCGTTAGCCTCCACGTTTCTGCCCCGTAGGTGAGTACCGGTAAGATTAAGCTGTTGTACACTTTCCTCTTGAGGGAAATTGGTAAACTACCACTCATGATCTGCGAGAATTTGCCATATGCGCTCCACCCCATTCTTATCCTTCTAGTTATCTCCCTCTCATGATCCGGATCAGCTGTCACTACCTGCCCTAAGTAGACGTATTCCATCACAACTTCTAGGCTCTCGCTGCCAATTGTGAACTGTTGTTCCCTTGCTAGGCTGTTGAACATTACCTTGGTTTTCTGCATGTTAATTTTTAGACCCACCGATCTGCTCTGCCTGTCTAACTCATTGATCATGATTTGCAGTTCACCTCCTGAGTTACTCAGCAAGGCAATGTCATCAGGGAATTGCAGATTATTTAGATATTCTCCATTTATTCTTATTCCCAACTGTTCCCATTTCAGGCCTCGAAATACCTCCTGTAAACATGCGGTGAACAGCATTGGCGAGATCGTGTCTCCTTGCCTGACGCCCTTCCTTATTGGAATTTTATTGCTGACTTTATGGAGGACTATAGTAGCTGTACTGTTGCTATATATATCTTCCAGTATTTTGACATAAGGCTCTTCTACCCCCTGATTACGCAATGCCTATATGACTGCTGAGGTTTCCACTGAGTCGAATGCTTTCTCGTAATCAATGAAAGCTATATATAGAGGTTGGTTATATTCAGCGCATTTCTCTATCACCTGATTGATAGTGTGAATATGATCTATTGTGGAATATCCTTTACGAAAGCCTGCCTGATCATTTGGTTGATTAAAGTCTAACGTTGCCCTTACTCTATTAGCGATTACCTTAGTAAATACTTTGTAGGCAACGGATAGTAAGCTGATCGGCCTGTAATTTTTCAAGTCCTTGGCGTCTCCCTTCTTATGAATTAAGATAATATTTGCATTCTTCCAAGCTTCTGGTACAGTCGAGGTCATAAGGCATTGCGTATACAGGGTGGCTAGTTTTTCTAGCACGATGTCCCCTCCATCCTTCAACAGATCTGCTGTTACCTGATCCTCCCCTGCTGCTTTTCCCCTTTTCATTGCTTCTAAGGCTTTCTTTACTTCATCTTTCGTTACTGGCGGGATGACGCATTGCTGTGCACTGCTGTCTTTCTCATTAGCGCTCTGATTACATTGGCTACTGTACAGGTCTGTATAGAACTCTTCGGCTACGTTAACTATATTATCCATATTGCTAATGACATTGCCCTGCTTGTCTCTTAATGCATACATCTGGTTTTTACCTATGCCTAGTTTCCTCTTCACTGTTTTTAGGCTACCTCCGTTCTTTATAGCATGCTCGATTCTCTCCATATTAAACTTCCTTATGTCGGCTACCTTGCGCTTATTTATTAACTTTGATAGCTCCGTTAGTTCTATTCTATCGGTAGTGTTAGATGCCTTCATGTTTTGGCGCTTCTCAATCAGATCTTTCGTCACCTGAGATAGCTTCCCGGTATCTTTTCGAACTGTCCTGCTGCCTACTTCTACTGCGCACTCCGTAATTATTGATGTCAGATTATCGTGCATTGAATTAACATCAAGATGATCTTCCTCAGTTAAAGCCGAATATCTGTTTTGCAGCGCTATCCTAAACTCCTGTGCTTTCCCTCTTACGGCTAACTCGTTAATGGTCTTCTTCTTCGCTAGCTTCTTCCGTTCCCTCTTCAAGTCTAAGCTAATTCTAGACCTTACCATTCTATGGTCGCTGCAACGCACCCTTCCGAGGACGGCCACATCCTGAATGATGCCAGGTTTAGCGCATAGTATGAAGTCGATTTCATTTTTAATCTCACCATTGGGGCTCTTCCAGGTCCATTTCCTGTTTTCTCGTTTGCGGAAGAAGGTATTTATGATCCGTAAATTATTTCTATCCGCAAATTCGACTAATAACTCTCCCCTGCTGTTTCTAGAGCCTATCGCATAGTCACCTACCGCGTGGTCGTCAGCCTGCTTCTTGCCCACCTTCGCATTGAAGTCGCCCATCAGTACAGTGTACTGCGATTTTACTTTATTCATTGCTGATTCTACGTCCTCATAGAAGCTTTCAACGGTCTGGTCATCATGGCTGGATGTGGGTGCGTAGGCCTGCACCACTTTCAGCTTGTACCTCCTATTCAGCCTAATTACTATAGCTGCTACCCTCTCGTTAATACTGTAGAACTCCTCTACGTTGCCAGCTATATCCTTATTAATGAGGAAACCCACACCTAGTTCTCGTCTACCCTCTAACCCGCGATAGCACAGTATGTGTCCGTCCTTTAGTACTGTATACGCCTCACCTGTCCTCCTAACTTCGCTAAGCCCTATCACATCCCATTTAATTCCCGCTAGTTCCTCAAACAGCACTGCTAGGCTAGCCTCACTAGCTAAAGTTCTAGCGTTAAACGTTGCCAGGTTCAGATTCCAATGGCGGCCTGTCCGGAGCCAGAGATTCTTAGCACCCTCCGCTGCGTCACAGGTCTGACCGCCGCCGTGGTCAGTTGCTTTGCAGCCGCTGGGGACTGAGGGCCGAGGGTTAATTGGTTTGATCATAGAAGGCTGTGGCCAAGTACTACACCAGGGTGGCCAAATCCTGCTCTGGTGAGGGAGTGCGTTGTCGGTTTTGGTCACCGAGATCAGGCCGCACTCCAGGCCTGGGTATGCAATTCCATCGACACGCGGATTTTTTTTTTAAACCCGGTGGAGAATTGCGCGGCACCAGGATTTGAACCCCGGTCCTCTTGCACGCGAGGCGGATGTTCTACCTCTACGCCATCGCTGCATTTTGAGAATATTATTAAGGGAAGCAAACAGGGAGGACTCAAACTGGCGTCCACGGTCGGTTGTCACAGTGTCAGGACAACCAAATCGAGATACCCACGCAGAAATGAAGGCACGCGAAACAGTCTCTGCGGTGATTTCACGAATGGGGACTGCCTCTGGCCAGCGAGTGAAGCGGTCGACTATGGTCAAGATATAGCGGTAGCCTCGAGAGATGGGTAGAGGGCCCACGATGTCGAGGTGAACATGGTCGAAACGACGGCCAGGGGGTAGAAAGGCTTGGGAAGGTGTCTTGGTATGTCGACAGATCTTGGTTGACTGACAGGGTAGGCACCGGCGCGTCCAAGCACGCACATCAGCGTTGATTCCGGGCCAAACATCGCGCTGGGTGAGAAGGCGCTGAGTAGCCCGAATGCCTGGATGGCATATATGTCATGGAGAGAATGGAAGATAGGGCGACGTAGTGAAGCCGGAACAAAAGGGCGAGGAAAGTCCGTTGAAACATCGCACCACAAGGGCTCAGGCGAGCAAGGATGGGGCACAAGCCGTAATCGGAGAGAACGAGGGTTCGCTCGAAAAGCGGCGAGCGCATCGTCATTCTGCTGGGCAGAAGAGAATGCGGCCCAGTCGACGGTGGAAGATGGAGCGTCTACCGCGACTATACGAGAGAGGGCGTCAGCGGCGGTGTTGGCTGCACCTTTCACATGCCGGATGTCGGTAGTAAACTCCGAGATATAAGCGAGCTGACGGAGTTCACGTGACACGTACTTCGATGAGTTGGTCCGGAATACATATGCCAGCGGTTTATGATCGGTTAGCACGTGAAACTTGCATCCTTCTACAAAATACCAAAAGTGCTGGATAGCGGAGTAGATGGCTAGGAGCTCTCGACCGAAGACGCTGTAGCGGGTCTCAGCAGGAAGTAGCTTCCGAGAGTAATAAGACAATGGTCTCCACTCGGAGTTAATGTACTGCTATAAGACGGCTCCGATGGCCACGCTGGAGGCATCCACCATCAATCTCGTAGGGGCGTCGTTGCGCGGATGAACTAGAAGCACGGCGTTAGTGACTGATTGCTTCACGGCAGTAAAGGCGGCCTGGGCTTCTGATGACCAAGAGATTGCGGAGGACGGGCCAGCGGTTGACCGGAGGAGGTCGGTGAGCGGGCGAAGTAGCTCTGCACAGTGCGGGATGAAGCGGCGGGAGAAATTCACCAGCCCCAGGAATTGTCGCAGGAGGCGCAGGGTTGTGGGCAGGGGAAAATTCTCGATGGTCTGGACGTGGGACGCGAGAGGGCGGATACCCACTGAGGATATGTGATGACCTAAAAACTCGAGATCAGAAGCACCGAAAACACACTTGGAGGCATTCACAACCAGGCAGTAGTGCTGTAGACGCTTGAACAAAGCACGTAGGTCTTGCTCATGATCATGAGGTGTAGGGCTGGCGATGAGGACATATTCAAGGTACGCGAATACACTCGGTAGGCCCCGCGTGACCTCAGCCATGAACCGCTGGAAGGTTTGAGCCGAATTGCGTAGTCCAAAAGGCATCCGGACGTACTCAAACAAACCAAAGGGCGTCGTGATGGCGGTCTTAGGTATGTCGGCGGGTTCAATGGGAATTTGGTGATACACCTTAACCAGGTCAACTTTGCTAAAAATGGCGCAGCCGGCGAGGCGCTATGTAAAGTCCTGGATGTGGGGCAGCGGATAGCTGTCGTGGACAGTGTTGGCATTCAACGCCAGATATTCGCCGCAGGGACGCCAGTCACCGGGATCACGCTTGGGCACTAGATGCAGCGGAGACGCCCACGCGCTGGACGACGGGCGTATAATGCCGAGCTCCAGCATGTGGTCAAACTCACGTTTGGCGATAGCTAGACGGTATCCAAACAAGCGACGCGGTCGAGCAGCTGCGGGTGGACCCCGGGTTACAATGTGGTGTGTCACAGTATGTTTAGGCGCCTGAGTGAGGTTGCATGGCTTAGTGAGCTCCGGGAAATCCGCCAACACTTTTTCGAACTGAGAGGAAGGTATCAGCGTGCGAATGCCTATGGGAGCAAGGTCGGACGAGACTCCCGAGATGGAGAGATGTGTCAGACCGTCGGTAAGCCGAGGATGCCGCACTCTGACGTCCAAGTCGAAGTAGGAGAGGAAGTCTGAGCCGATGATCGGGCGAACCACGTCTGCGATGACGAAGACCCATCGAAAAGTGCGGCGTAGGCCGAAGTCGAGGGTGAGAGATCGTAGCCCGTTCGTGGGTTTAGAGGAGGCGTTGGCAGCACGGAGCGACAGTCCTGATGGCTTGGAACGATCTGCCTTAGTCGGTGGAACCACGCTGATTTCCGCGCCCGTGTCGTTAAGAAACCGGGTGCCGGAGAACTTGTCAGTGACCATGAACAGGCGGCTCGAATGACTGGGGGAACCACACGCCGCCGTTAGTGATCCCGGCGGGCGTTTCCCGGCCACGAACAGGGCGGTGTACACTTCGTGGCCCGGTGGCGAAAACGCCTGTGGTACCAGCAGAGAGATGTAGGGCTGGGACTCCGAGCTTAACGTGTGCGCGTAAGAGCGCGATGATCGAGACGAGGCGGCCGGGTCTCTTGGGGTGGGCTGCGGAGTGCGGCGACTGATAGAGACGGGCCTCGAGGCACGAAATCACCGGGTCTGTAGGCGGCAAAACAGCAGTGACGGACGGGGAGGTCGCCGCATGAACGTTATCTGCGAGCTCAGCCAGGCGGTCGAGGGTGACGTCACCGGCCGCCGCAAGGACGAGGCGGATGGGCTGGGGAAGGCGTTGGAGGAAAAGCTCTCGAAGCAACGCTGAGTGGTTGGGGATGTCGCGCTCCCCGAGAAGCTGTTGCATGCGGCGCAGAAGCAAGGAAGGGCGCCGATCGCCAAGGTCTTCCCCGGTAAGGAGCTGCTGGAGGCGGGTGCGGTCCGACGGCGTAAATCTCTCCAGCACCTTGGTTTTCAGGTGCTGATATGGTGTAGCACCCATGGGGGCGGAGAGAACGTCGGAGAGCTCACAGGCAACGTCAAGAGGCAGGCTTGAGGCAACATGGCAGTAGCGCGTCGTCTCCGACGTGATGCGGGCTAGGCAAAATTGCGCCTCAACCTGGTGGAACCAAACTTGCGGGTTCTGGGGCCAGAAAGGTGGAAGGCGAACCTGCAGCGAAGAGACGTCCTGCGGACGCGAATCCTGCTGCGTGGATGTTGCGGGATCGGTCATTGCTCGTCCTTGGTCACCAATGTAGGCTTAACGCCTCAGGATCGAATGAAACGAGACCACTACTACGAGCCGACACCAGAACAGAACTGCCAGCCGTGGCTGCACGAGCCACGACCAGGTGCCGTCTTTATTCTCTTCGCAGGGTGGCGCGCGCTAGCCGGGTTGTCGGCGCCGCCCAAGAGAGGGTGCTACAATATCTTCGCCCATAACGGCGTTGCCATGGTTCGCCATGCGGGCGGCAGCCGTTAGGCCTAGCACTGCGCCGCAGGCAGCCCCTTCGGTGACGCGTACTCCTAGTCAGGCTTAGCTCCTTCCCACGCGTTCCCGTGCTTGTAACGGTCGAAAAGCGTCAAAAAATTCCGTGTTTGTCCCCAAAAACTGTAGCGGTTAGGTGAAACTAACTTTCACTGATCTTGTGAGTAGGTCTTCTATCTGCCCAGTGTCGAACTTCCGCCAACTGGAGCACAAAACTCGGGAGCTTATGCGAGACGCGTCCGGAAGGCGTCATTACAAATTGACAAAAAATATTAGAAATGGCCTGCGAGTTCTTTTTTCTAAAAAAATAATTTCAGATGCACAAGCAGTCCCGTTCCGGATGAGACAGCGCCTGTCCCGTCCTGTCTTCATCTGTTCTCATCTTAAGAAGAAAAAAAAGAGTACAGCGATGAATTACTTTTTCTCAACAACAACAACAACAACAACAACAACAACTACTTTTTCACAACTAGCACCGCCGCGTGTTCTGTGCTAGTTATGTACGGAAAATATGAAAATGCATCTACCTAGAACCAAATAAAATGATTCTGCAGCTTGTTACAGGCAAGTAGACTAAAGCAACGCCAATGCGTTGAACAGGCGAGTATGACCTAACGAAAAAAATTAAAACTCAATTGCTTGCCTAAAACATTTTTCACAATGTACCCGGTTGCTAAATGCAGTGAAATGACGAATCTTTCAAGGACTTTGAGAGTACTCTTTCTCGTTGATATTATTAGCTTACCTAATTTTTATTAAGCATTATCTTTTCATCTGTGTTATTAAGTTATGTTTCGTCGCGCTTAACGCGGCCCATTCTCAAAAGCCACTTTAATCGCCGACGCACTTCAGCTGCCGAACTTCCAGATGGCAGTTCGTTAAACGCTTTGCCGTTTCCAGTGCGGTTGTTGCAGTTCGGCGCACTGCACGCAGTCATAGCTAACGCGGCGTGGCTCACTGCCACAGCAGAACCCCAAACCTGACGCCACAGGTGTGCATGGGAAATGTGTGAAATGTAGCCGACAGCGTGGCCTCGCGTGAGGCGTCGAGTTGACTAAGGGTCGCTCGGCACTGCGCCTGTGAAGTCAGCTTTCC
This sequence comes from Amblyomma americanum, assembly GCF_052857255.1. NCBI lineage: Eukaryota > Metazoa > Arthropoda > Arachnida > Ixodida > Ixodidae > Amblyomma > Amblyomma americanum. The sequence goes on along the minus strand of NC_135497.1, from coordinate 151,490,105 downwards.
GCGGAAGGTTGAACATCTGACGTCACGAAAATCATGTGACCTCCTCTCGGCGAATGGCGTTCGGAGCGGCGAGGGAAAACAGACGCGCAACTCTGCTCCCTGCGGGAGCATATACAGGAACACTACTCCGCTCTACTACGCTCATTCGGACGTTTTAGACGCTGCGCTAAAACTCTTTATTATCAAGTACGCAGTAGAAGTAGGCGGTATGGTTGTTGTACAGGACACCGGAAAGCTATCTCAGGAGACGGAAGATCTGATTAAGAAACGTCAAAGCATAAAAGCCTATAATCCTACCGACATAATATAACTGATAGAGCTGCCAAAGCTAATAAATAAGCGGAAGTTAACCGAAGTAACCCAATTAAATATGAAGAGAATAGAGCATGCTCTACAGAACGGAGGTAGCCTAAAAGCGATGGAGAGGAAACTTGGCATAGGTAAACACCAGATGTATGCGTTAAGAGACAAAGAGGACAATGCCATTAGCAATATGGATTAGATAGTTAAAGTAACCGAAGAGTTCTACACAAATCCCTACAGTAGCCAATACTATCAGGAGGTTGATGAGAGAAGCAGTAGCGTACAGCAATGGGACATCCCACCAGTAACGAAAGAGGCAGTAAAGAAAAGCCTTAGAACTTAGGAGAAAAGCAAAGGGGGAAAGCAGCTGGTGAGGATGAGGTAACAGCAGGTCTCTGGAAAGACGGTGGGAAGCTGGTGCTATAAAAACTAGCCGCCCTGTATACGCAATGCCTTATGACCTCGAGCGTACCGGAAGCCTAGAAGAACGCTAACATCTTCTTACTCCATAAGAGCGGGGACGTGGAGGACGTGCAAAATTAAAGACAGATCAGCTTATTTTCCATTGCCTACAAAGTATTTACTAACGTAATCGCTAATAGAGTCCCGACAACCTTATATTTCAATCAACGAAATTATCAGGCAGGCTTTCATAAAGGCTACTCGACAATAGATCATATTCACACCATCAAATAGGTGATAAGAAATGCGCAGAATATAACCAACCCCTACATATAGCCTTCATAGATAACGTGAAAGCACTTGACTCAGTAGAAACCTCAGCAGTCATACAGGCATTACGGAATCAAGGTGTAGATGAGACTTATCGGAAAACACTGGAAGATATCTACAAAAGCTGCACAACCACCATAATCTTCCATTATGTCATTAATAAAACTCCGATACGGAAAGGCGTCAGGCAGGGAGACAGTCGCGCCAATGCCATTCACCTCCTGTTTACAAGAGGTACTCAGAGCTCGCATTTCTTGGTACCTAAAGTAGTGTGTATACTTGAAACGTCTTGCGGGATCACCAGGAAGCCGATAATCTTATTAATTCGCTGACCGTTGTGTGTCGTTTCGCGCGCTACTCTTTCCACTTGATGGCATTGCTTCGTGTGTTCTATTTGCGATTGTTTGCGTACGGAATGCGCGTATAATAGTCGCTTCAATTTCTGGATCTCAGCGTGGGTTTCCACGAAAAAATTTTGCATCGTAGACGTTATTTTTTTTTTTTGCCAGCAAATAGGCGCGCTTCTAACGTGGCGCAGAATAGAAAACTTCTTGATTTTCGTAGCTTATACGGCAGTCCCTTTGCCCCAGAATTCTTGTGTAGTAACCGTAACAGCGTTATACCATCGTCTGTCTAGGAATCAAGGCGGTGTTAATCTTTAGAGCAATTAAGGCGTTCTTTCGACCGTCGCGACTCAGAACTGTACCGCGATTCTGATGTCTCACGCCGCGTGAGGCGCGAGTCGTGAGGGCGAGCGTGAGGGCGTGAGGGCGAGCTTTGACTCGTCACAGTCGAAATCGTTATGATATACAACACTGAATTATGTTTTCAAAATAACATCACATTCTTTAATCCGTAGTTTATAAAATAGTACGAAATGTTTCTGTGAAGCTGACTCCGCCACAGAATGACTACATATTGTCTTATTGGGCTTTACAGTGCTGAATATTGATGCAGCATGGATATCTGAAGCACTCCTTAAAGGGGCCCCGAAACACATAATCAGTGCATTGTTTAGCCTGTTGGTTGCATAGAATGAGGTATAGTGATGCTATTAGCATCAGTCTCACCGCGTATACTCCAGTTTTTAGTATTTGAATTAGATCGCAAAAACAAATACATGGCGCTGACGATGTCACCTTACTGTGGCGGTTTTAAGCAGTGTATATGACATCACTGGGCGGAAGCTTGATAACTGGAGAAACTGTAAACTGCAAATTGTATTAATAAATAGAGTTACGTTTCGTCACGTTATTGCGTTTTATATTACATAAACAAAACCAACGTGTTTGCCTTAGATAAAAGGGCTGTAAAGCAAGGAGAGCATATATACACCACCAGAGGCTCTCGGTATATTTTTGCTTCGAATGACTTTGCTCCTGTCTGTACACATTCTACGACCTAGCACACAGCACAAAACACACAGCAAGTTTTCCAACTGTCATTATCTAAAACCGTTGGACACAGGCTAACATTGAAAGGATCCGACTGGAGGTACACACTAGAGTCTCTGTGTAGACTGCCGAATACGATGCCCTACAGCTGCGAGCAGTTACACGGCTGTGATCACAATAATTTCGATGTAGGATGATTTGCCTTACAGT